>NC_079189.1:471006233-471327788 GCF_029499605.1 Hyla sarda
GAAGTTTTCTTATAGGAAACGGAGCAGGCAAATTTAAATCATTCTTTAAAACTTTTGACACTCACCTTACAAAGCAACAAAGCAGAATATGAAAAAAATCACAACAGATCTTTGCCGAGCCAAGACTGAACTAACAACCAGTCTCATTGAAAACCAGTTTTGTTCTTTTATGAAAACACTTGAAAAATGACTTATACCAAATCTGGCAGAATTAAAAGAAAGAAAAAAACTATAAGTACATTTGAGATAAACAGGACTACTAGGAGAAGAAAGTATTCACCTGGAATAAGAACCTGCAGAGGAAAGGGCATAAAAAAACACACTCACCCACGACAGATGAAAAATCAGGATTATTGGACTACTGAGTCCGAATCCAGCAACTCAGACAATCACACAGACACCGGAAGTAAAAATATGGGGAAAAAAACGCAATTAACAGAAAAAAAATGCACTTAACCCTGTAACTACTATCATCAATCCACCCATCCCTTTAGGAGACAAATTAGAAGAGGAAGAGGAAGAAGATCAGTTATCCATCAAAAACCGAAGGAAACTGAAACAAGTCAAATAGTATCCCCAAGATTAGAGGAGTTCACAGTTATTAATTTGACCAATGAACCACTGGATAAAGCTATTTAATAAAGGTTTAATTTATTGTGTCCCTACTGATTTCGATCCAATTGAATTCAAAATAGAAGTGTATAAGAACATCAGAATTTTTTATTTTTTTTTTAAGAAGAAAGAGAATGAACCAGTTAATGTTCAAGAAAAGATTTTCTTTATTGTATGCTTTGCACTGATTTGGGGATTTTCAGAGATTGTAGCACCACCGCTAGCTTCTCCAGCACCCCTGTGAGACACCATAGAGCTTTAAGCGTGCACGGTTGTGCCGACTTCTGTATCCATTTTCTGTTTCTAAAAAAAAAGTTGTTCTATCAATAAAGTATAGGTAAACTGGGATTTTTTGCGCAAGAAACCCTTCCAGATATGGATTGGGATGGTGTAGCCCTTTTGAATAGCCTAACTGATGAGGAAGATGAGTTCTGCAATAGTGAAGTGAATAGTGAAGTGAAACAGAAAAAATAACTTTCTTCAGTGGCGGAGTTAAATCCACATTTAACCCTCAGCCTATGCAGCATGGCAGTAGCCTCAACATTTTTTTCCCAACAAGTAGTAAGACAGATGAAAGCTCTCATTTATCCCAAAACAATTTCAAATTAAAGGGGTACTCCACTGGAAAACATTTTTTTTAAATCAACTGGACTCAGATTTTGTAAATTACGTCTATTTAAAAAATATTAATCCTTCCAGTAATTATCAGCTGCTGTATGTTCCCGAGGAAGTTATTTTCTTTTTTAATTTCCTTTCTGCCTGTCCACAGTGCTCTCTGCTGACACCTCTGTCCATTTTAGGAACTGTCCAAAGTAGAAGCAAATCCCCATAGTGAACCTCTCCTGCTCCAGACAGCTCCTAAAATGGACAGAGGTGTCAGCAGAGAGCAGTGTGGTCAGACAGAAAGGAAATTCAAAAAGAAAATAAATTGAAAATTCCCCAGATTATATCTGGTAACCAAAAACTATAAGAAAAAGAAAACAAGAAGTGGTAAATAAGATACTTAGCATTTAGTATTTTCATTAAAATATAACATAATGTCAAATGCGGTAAAACAAGTAATAGGTTTTTTGTTCCAGGAAAATTATTTTCTCTCAGGGGTACTGAAATTCAAGTCAGAGACTTTATATGATGTCGGACTGACTAAGTACTCTATGGAGTGAGCTGCCCCTGTAAAATATTTTACATATAAGGTCGGCGCATGCAAGCAATGCAGAAATCTTAAATTTCTTTGGCATTCAAAGAGTTAAAGAAAGCTTACCTGGCATTGATCGGCACAAAACATTGCTCCGCTGCAAAGAGAAATGGATCATGCGCACAAGAGCGATTGACGGACTAGGTCTGAATGACCAGAAGGACTTGAGTGTCTTTTTGTAATGCTTTTTCTTTTTTCTATTCAGGAATTCTTTATCCCACTCCTGCTCCCTCATTCTTTTATTACCTTCATCCTTCATCTTTATTTCTTCTTTCTTTTTTTGCTTTTTGGAAGATGCTTAATGACATAAGCTCATGTGTTAAATGTACCTAATTTGCATGTGTTACGTCAGCAGTGCTGGATATTTGAAAACCCTGTACCCTCCTCCCAGACCCTGTACCTAGGCTAGACAAAGCACCTTAGCGCGCAAAACTAGTCACTTTTCCATTGCTCCTTCCATGCCCCATACCTGTCTTGGTCACACAGATGATCCCAGAATAAAATGTACAGTTTCCAGCAACTACAGTGGGTGAGTGTGGCTTTTCCTTTCATCATGGAACTGGTAAATGCTCTACATATAGCCTGCATCTCTAGGTAATTGCATTGTATTCAGCTGTCTCCCCGTTTATTGTTTGGTTGTTTTTTCACCTTTTGGGATTTTTACATACAGTGCCACTCTCCCTTCCTATTCCTGCTTTATTACTTAGACATTGCTACGCCCAGGCACTTTAGTAGGGTAGGGACCAGCACTGTGATTGGAGCTATCCTGTTAAGGAGGTGGGTACCCCAAAAGACAGGAACAGATGTGTGGGGTGGCTCAGAGCCACAATGAACCAGCCTGACATGACATTAGACATCTTGTTGCATCCTACTGCTTTTGGAAAAACTGATACAATAAATCTATTTTTTTTAAATGTGGTCTTAAAAAGCTTTTTGTCCAACCATGTTAAGGAAAACATTATTTTCTTCAAGAAAAACTGGACATTTAAACAGAATATAAAAATGTGGTGTAATCCTAACTATCATTATATTGTACAGCTGAAATATAATGTTTCTAATCTGTTAATATTAGTGTCCAAACATATGTCACTTAGACTATTATCAACTTTCTAACTTGTGTGGCTGTCAATATGTAAACAAAAAACCTAGCTTGACAACATGATTCACCATTGATCACTTTTTTCCATGGCATCTGTTGCTATACAACACTTTCAGACATTGCTTAACCAACGCAGAGGTTAAAGGGGTATTCCAGCCTTGGACATCTTATCTCCTATCTAAAGAATAGGGCATAAAATGTCTGATCGCAAGGGGTCCCTCCCCTGGGAACCCCCCCCCCCCCGCTTAAGTCTTGTAAACGCTGAAGATGGAGACCCGCATCACGTCACGCCCCCTCCATTCATGTCTATGGGAGGGGGGCGTGATGGCTGCACGGATATCACAGGGGATCCCAGCGGCGGTACCCCCACGATCAGACATCTTATCCCCTACCTTTGGATAGGGGATAAAATGTCTATGGCCAGAATACCCCATAACTAAAAAAAATCAGTTTGTCTCAGAAGGTGCCTAAGTGCCCATCCACCCTAAACGGTGGATCGACAACTTGGAGACGGTCCCTCCTTGCGCTAAAGTGCAATGGCGTAAACACAAATAATAAACATAGTCGGACACAGGCCAGAAACAGAATGGGAAAACTACCAGACAACCAGATATACCAGACAGAATATAAACTCACAGGGCAGAATATAGTGTATAAACAAACAGTTCAAAAACCAGAATCCAGATAAATGACAGACATGATAAAATGAACAAGAATAGGTATGGAACAGGTATACAGCAGAATCCAGGGGATGCAGGGGATGGATGAACTGAATGAAAAACACTAAACTAATCAGGAACATAGAACACTGTTCAAACAGGAACACAGAACAGAAACAAACTGGACACCCACTCCACAAAAGAAGTACACAGCATAATGAAGCCAAATAGGCTACTAGCCAGTGGACACACTCCACCATGTGATCAGGATGCTGACCTAGTAGTAAACAGAAATATAAAACACGAAACTCTAGACTAGAAACAGATGAGTCTAAATAGACTCCAGGATACCAAACAGGAATTATAATACAGGGTGGGCCATTTATATGGATACACCTTATGGGAATTGTTGATGATATTAACTTCCTGTTTGTGGCACATTAGTATATGTGAAGGGAGAAACTTTTCAAGATGGGTGGTGACCATGGCCGCCATTTTGAAGTCAGCCATTTTGAATCCAACTTTAGTTTTTTCAATAGGAAGAGGGTCATGTGAGACATCAAACTTATTGGGAATTTTACAAGAAAAACAATGATGTGCTTGGTTTTAACGTAACTTTATTCTTTCATGAGTTATTTACAAGTTTCTGACCACTTATAAAATGTGTTCAATGTGCTGCACATTGTGTTGGATTGTCAATGCAACCCTCTTCTCCCACTCTTCACACACTGATAGCAACACCGCAGGAGAAATGCTAGCACAGGCTTCCAGTATCCGTAGTTTTAGGTGCTGCACATCTCGTCTCTTCACAGAGTAGACAATTGCCTTCAGATGACCCCAAAGATAAAAGTCTAAGGGGGTCAGATCGGGAGACCTTGGGGGCCATTCAACTGGCCCACGACGACCAATCAACTTTCCAGGAAACTGTTCATCAAGGAATGCTCGGACCTGACACCCATAATGTGGTGGTGCACCATCTTGCTGGAAAAACTCAGGGAATGTGCAAGCTTCAGAGCATAAAGAGGGAAACACATCATCATGAAGCAATTTTGCATATCCAGTGGCCTTGAGGTTTCTATTGATGAAGAATGGCCCCACTATCTTTGTACCCCATATACCACACCATACCATCAATTTTTTGTGTTCCAACAGTCTTGGAGGGATCAATCCAATGTTGGTTAGTGTCAGACCAATAGCGGTGGTTTTGTTTGTTAACTTCACCATTCACATAAAAGTTTGCCTCATCACTGAACAAAATCTTCTGCGTAAACTGAGGGTCCTGTTCCAATTTTTGTTTTGCCCATTCTGCAGCACCTGAAACTACGGATACTGGAAGCCTGTGCTAGCATTTCTCCTGCGGTGTTGCTATCAGTGTGTGAAGAGTGGGAGAAGAGGGTTACATTGACAATCCAACACAATGGGCAGCACATTGAACACATTTTATAAGTGGTCAGAAACTTGTACAACTCATGAAAGAATAAAGTTACGTCAAACATCATTGTTTTTCTCGTGAAATTCCCAATAAGTTTGATGTATCACATGACCCTCTTCATATTGAAAAAACTAAAGTTGGATTCAAAATGGCCAACTTCAAAATGGCCATCATGGTCACCACCAATCTTGAAAAGATTCCCCCTCACATACACTAATGTGCCACAAACAGGAAGTTAATATCACCAACCATTCCCATTTTATTAAGGCGTATACATATAAATGGCCCATCCTGTATATAGAGCACAGGTAACACAGACTAAAACAGTGTGAACACAGACTAAGTAGAAGGAACATACACATCCTAAAAACCAACATATGTCCAATAAATCCAAGCAGACTAAAAACTATATCAAACAAGACTATTTAATCATGGCTAACACTCACATAATATCATAAGATAAATACAAGGAGCATGCTCGGAAGTACCGTATTTATCGGGGTATACCAAGGATAAAAGTTTTTACCCAAATATCCATGATAAAATGAGGGTGCGTGTGTGCGCGTGTATACCCCGATACACCCCCAGGAAAGGAAGGGGGAGAGAGGCCGTCGCTGCCCGCTTCTCTCCCCCTGCCTTTCCTGGGGTCTAAAGCCCTGCTGCCGGCCTTTCTCTCCCCCTGGCTATCGGCGCCGCTGCCCGTTCTGTCGCCCTGACTATCGGTGCCGGCGCCCCATTGCCGGCGCCGATAGCCAGGGGGAGAGAAGCGGCGCCGACAGCCAGGGGGAGAGAAGGGGCAGCAGCACCCATTGCCGGCGCTGCTGCCCCATTACCTCCCCCCATTCCCGTTGGCATAATTACCTGTTGCCGGGGTCGGGTCCGCGCTGCTGCAGGCCTCCGGCGTGCGTCCCCTGCTTCGTTGCTATGCACGGCACACTGACGTCATGCGCCGCGCAGCGCATAGCAACGACGCAGGGGACGCACGCCGGAGGCCTGAAGCAGCGCGGACCCGACCCCAGCAACAGGTAATTATGCCACTGGGCTGTCGGCCAGGGGGAAAGAAGGGCCGGCAGCAGGGCTCTAGACCCCAGGAAAGGCAGGGGGAGAGAAGTGGGCAGCGACGGCCTCTCTCCCCTTGCCTTTCCTGGGGGTGTATCGGCGTATAACACGCACATAGACTTTAGGCTAAAAATTTTAGCCAAAAAAGTGTGTGTTATACGCCGATAAATACGGTATATTGCACAAATAACCAGCAGAGAATGCAAGAGAACTATGAAATACACTCATGTCCATAAATGTTGGCACCCCTGAAATTTTTCTAGAAAATGAAGTATTTCTCACAGAAAAGGATTGCAGTAACACATGTTTAGCTATACACATGCTTATTCCCTTTGTGTGTATTAAAGCTAAACCAAAAAAGGAGGAAACAAAAGCAAATTGGACATAATGTCACACCAAACCCCAAAAATGAGCTGGACAAAATTATTGGCACCCTTTAAAAATTGTGGAAAAATAAGAATCTTTCAGGCATGTGATGCATCTTTAAACTCACATGGGGCAAGTAACAGGTGTGGGCAAAATAAAAATCACACCCGAAAGCAGATAAAAAGGACAGTAGTTCACTTAGTATTTGCATTGTGTGTCTGTGTGTGCCACATTAAGCATGGACAACAGAAAGAGAAGAGAACTGTCTAAGGACTTGAGAACCAAAATTGTGGAAAAATATCAACAATCTCAAGGTTACAAGTTCATCTCCAGAGATCTAGATTTGCCTTTGTCGACAGTGCACAACATTATCAAGAATTTTGCAACCCATGGCACTGTAGCTAACCTCCCTAAGCATGGATGGAAGAGAAAAATTTATGAAAGATTTCAATGCAGGATAGTCCGGATGGTGGATAAGCAGCCCCAAACAAGTTCCACAGTTATTCAAGCTGTCCTACAGGCTCAGGGAGCATCCGTGTCAGCGTGAACTATCCGTCGGCATTTAAATGAAATTAAACAATATAGCAGGAGACCCAGGAGGACCTCACTGCTGACACAAAGACATAAAAAAGCATGACTACTTTTTGCCAAAATGAACTTGAGGAAGTCAAAATCCTTCTGGGAAAACCAAGATGGAGCTTTTTGGTAAAGCACATCATTCTACTGTTTACCGAAAATGGAATGAGACCTACAAAGAAAAGAACAGAGTACCTACAGTGAAATATGGTGGAGGTTCAATGATGTTTTGGGGTTGTTTTGCTGTCTATGGTACTGGGTGCCTTGAATCTGTACAAGGCATCATGAAATCTGAGGATTACCAACGGATTTTGGGTCCTACTGTACAGCCCAGTGTCAGAAAGTTGGGCTTGCGTCAGATATCTTGGGTCTTCCAGCAGAACAATGACCCCAAACATACGTCAAAAAGCACCCAGAAATGGATGGCAACAAAGCGCTGGAGAGTTCTGAAGTGGCCAGCAATGAGTCCAGATCTAAATCCCATTCAACACCTGTGGAGAGATTTTAAATTTGATGTTGAGTTTGGTGTGACATTATGTCCAATTTGCTTTTTTTCTCCCTTTTTTTGGTTTAGTTCCAATACACACAAAGGGAATAAACATGTGTATAGCAAAACATGTGTTTCTGCAATCCTTTTCTGTGAGAAATACTTCATTTTCTAGAAAAATGTCAGGGGTGCCAACATTTACGGCCATGACTGTAAATAACCCCACCCGAGTTCACATAGGTTCAGATTAGGGATGAGCGAATCGAATCTGCCAATCTGTTAAACTCCATTTAGTGCGGTTCAGGCTCCAGGGCATTTAAAATGGCGGATCCACATGTGAGGACATGGGGCAAGGAATCCTGGGAAGGCAAGTATGCAGGATGACCCTTAATCACATGCAACCTATCAGCAGCCAGCCACCCCTGTGATTTCACAGCTCTATATCATCGGCAGGCATCTTGTGGCCAATCACTTCAGCCTTTTATTACAGAAAGAGAGAGAAAGTGACAGTCAGCAGTGCGTGTTGCACAAAAAAAGCAGCGATTCACCTCCCAGTCACATCAGCGTTCTGTTGCAGAGAGAGTGGGACAGAGAGCAGTGTGTGTTGCACAGAAAAGCATTTTTAGAGCAATGATTCCCCTCCCAGTCACATCAGCGTTCTATTGCAGAGAGAGAGAGAGGGAAAGAAGAGCTTTGCACAGAAAAGCTTTTTTTACAACAGCGGTTCACTTCAAGGCCAAATACAGCCTAGATTCACTGATAGGGAAGGGAGTGAGATTGAGAGAGAAAGGGCAATTTTGGGGGTAGTACACAGCAACTGTGTGCTGCAGCACTGTTGTGTACAACAACAGAAAAGCTAATAGTAGCCAGCCAGTTAGGGTGAGCAGAGCACTAAAAGCATACTTTCCTCTATTTAATGTGTAACCTGTGCGTACATCTAAGTGGTGTGCCATTTTGCTCCTGTTAAAGTCTTAAATGGGCACTGTCATGAAATCCAAAATTGATATGTTGTAGTACTTAAGTACTACAACATATCTCTAATATACTTTAATAAAAAAAAAAGTGATTTTAAACCAGTTTAAAATCACTTTTAAAGTCGGCCACTAGGGGTCGCCCTCCTAGTGGCCGAATGCATTCGGCAGTGACGTCACTACAGAATTTCGACTAATTTAAGCCTGGCAACGAGTCGAAATTCAGTCACTGCGGTGCTAGCTCCCGCCTGTCAATCAAACAGGCGAGAGCGAGTACGCTGATAGCTGGGGCTGCACGTATTGGCCAGCTCCACTGGCCTCGCGCGATGCCCCGCCCGCCCCCGTTACCCTGTCCGGAAGCAACGCGCGCACTCATTGCTGCGCTGATCCTCCGGATGGGTAAGTCTGATCTGAGGTCTTATAATACGTTACAAATTACTTTCTTCTTGTAGTTTTGGGCGGAGGGGGGGGGATGGTCTGGGGGTGATGGAGTTGCGGAGTTTGGGGGAGCGGAATGTCTTTTTCGGGCGGTCGGAGGGAGAAGGATGGGGGGTGTTGCGCGGCGGGGCCTGGGGGAGCGGGATGTGTGGCAGCTGAGGCTGAGACTGTTTTCACCACAGGGTGCCTACAGTTGTTTTCACACTACAACTCCCAGCATGCCTTTACAACCAATAGATGTCAGGGCAAGCTGGGAGTTGTAGTGGTGAAACAGCTGGAGGCACCCTGTATAGTTGAACTAAGGGCGGAAGTCGGACCCCCAGCAGGCATTAGTGATGTCATGCCTTCTGGGAGAGTTTGCCAGGTAGTGAGCACACTACCAGGCAGAAAAAAAGGCATTTTTAAATATAGTAAAAAAAAAATGTAAAGGCAGGGTGGGGGTTAGGGACAGATGGGCAATAGGCAGGGACAGAAAGAAAAAAAAGGGATGGTGGGAGCTACCCTTTAAGGTCCTAGATACTGTGAAAGGCCAGCCAAAAGTACACACCTGCTGGTGTTGTAGACAAATACTGTTTTAAGCGTACTGGAGCGATTGTCCTCCCCTCATAAGTGAATACCAAATACGTACATCTAAGTGGTGTACTATTTGTTCCTGTTAAAGTCTTTAGGGCCTTGATAATGTGAAAGGCCAGCCAAAAGTACACACCTGCTGGTGTTGTAGACTAGTAGTGTTTTAAGGGTAGTGGAGCGTTTTGAACTCCCTTCATATACGTGCTAAGTATGGCAGGCAGAGAAGTGCCAGGATGTGCACAGAGGAGTGGCAGAGGCCTAAACTCAGCAGGCAGAGGTCGCAGTAGACTAGCTGCGAGTGGCAGCAGGAGTCGCAGCTAGAGGCCTGAGCTCCGGTATCAGCCAGCGGTCGTGTCTCTACCAGCAACCCATCTGCCATCATCGATTGGTTAACACGGTCATCCACTTCATCATAAGTGACATTTGACACCCCCAGTCAAAAGTCGGTGAGTTCCTCAGACACAACCCTCAGTTGGCATGGCCCGGGAGCAGTCCCTGTCCTCCCATTTCCTCTGTCCTATGCTGTTCCCTCCCCCAGAGAAGTATCTTATGCTGTGGGTTCAGCTCCATTATTTATTGAGGACGATCTAATAGAGGACACTCAGTAGCTACTGCCAAGCCAACAAGTGGAGTAGACATCTGCCGCTTCCTCTGCTAGGCGGGCAAGTAATAATGAGGAGAGTGGCATGGGAGGTGGTGTTGCGAGCATTCAGGATCCTGAAACAGACACTTTTGAGGAACCTGAGGAGGATAGTCAGTGATGTGCAGACACAACTCGATGATGATGAAGCAGATCGCATTTCGGAGCAGGGTGCAGAAGGGGCTTCTTCATCATCAGGAGAAGAGGGTTGCAGGTTGCCTGTGAGGCAGCAGCTGAGACAGCAAGGTGGTAGCATGGTTGGCAGTCAGCATTGGTGAAGAAATGGAAAGTCTGGAGCCAAATGTTCCCAAGGCAGACCAGCTGCTTTGCGGCAGCCTGCCTTCCCAGGAGGTAAAGGAACAGGGGTTCCCAGAGTCAGCAGCAGTAGCAGTCAATCAGTGTGGACTGTTTGTCGGAAAATCAGCTATTCGGCGGTGTGGCAGTGTTTCATCAAGCATCCGGAGGACGTTAATCTGACCACATGCAAGATGTGTCGTCAGAATGTGAAGCGTGGCCTGGGTCCCAATGTT
This sequence comes from Hyla sarda, assembly GCF_029499605.1. Lineage (NCBI taxonomy): Eukaryota > Metazoa > Chordata > Amphibia > Anura > Hylidae > Hyla > Hyla sarda. Next base: position 471,016,868 of record NC_079189.1, read on the forward strand.
GGCATCGCGCCCTGCATCAACATATGCAGCGTCACCATAAAGCAGCCTGGGAGAACCGTGGTGGTCCAGTCCACTGCATGGACAAGTCTCAGTGCCCCTCCAGCATACCATGTGTGTAGGGCACAGCGGTGTCACGCTGTTCTTCACATGGTTTGCCTTGACGAACGGAGTCACACAGGGGAGGAACTGCTAAAAGTCATTCATCAAGAAATCCAATCATGGCTTACTCCATGAATACTGGAAATGGGAACCATGGTGACTGACAATGGGAAGAAAGTCTTGTCTGCACTGTGACAAGGAAGCCTGAAACATGTGCCCTGCATGGCACACATGTTCAATCTGGTTGTCAAGCAGTTCCTGAAGTGTTCTTCCCATCTGCAAGACATCCTAACAATGGGATGGAAACTTTGCATGCACTTCAGCCACTCGTACAACGCAAAGCACACCCTCCTTGAGCTGCAGCATCAGAACGGAATCCCCTAACATAGTCTGATTTGTGACGTTCCCACACGTTGGAATTCCACCCTCAATATGTTGGACTAACTATACGAACAGAGAAAAGCCATCACCAATTTCTTGACAATCCAAGCGGATAGGGGGACTCCCTTGTGTAACTTCAATGTCAACCAGTGGCAGCTCATACGTGACACCTGCTGTTTGCTCAGGCCCTTTGAGGAAGCCACATTATTAGTAAGTCACCAGGATTACGGGATGAACAACGTCATTCCACTGCTTCATCTACTACAACACATTTTGGAAATAATGGCTGGTCAGGGCACCGGAGACATGGCACCTACATCTCGCGGCCACATGAGCCCTGTGGGGGCTGAACTGGAGGAGGTGGAGGAGGGGGAGGACACAGTGTAGCACAATTTGGGTTTCTCGAGATGCGCAGTTTTTCTAGTCATCTGACAGGAGAGGAGGAGCAGGAGCAGCTAGAGGAGCTAGAGGGTTATGAGGAAGGCGAGACAGAGGACCCAGACACACGTGGCAGTATGCAGTGGAGATGGAGGCTGGAAGTCCCTCTGAGACACCTGTACAAATGGCATGATGCATGCTCACTTGCTTGCTTGAGCTTGTTCCTTTTGATTGATTTAAAAAAGAATTTTGGGTCCATATATTTTATCCTAAGCATATTATTAAAACTTAAGTTTTACGTAATGCATATCCTCAATACTTGTGCACACGAACAGTTTTGCAAAAGAGAACGTTTTCTTCTGCCTATCTGCCTCAGCTGCTATTTTGATCCTACCACCCACCTGATGCCACACCTCTGATGCCAAGTTCACCTTCTTTCACCCACCTTCACCGGGAACTGGTATTGCCACCCACCGCAGCTCTCTGTCACCAGGTCACTTTCAGGACTCCTGATGTGTCTGATGCCTCCTGCAGGCTGTCTCATTCTGCCACCATATGTTCTCCTCGTGCTGACGTCACCTCCAGGCTGTCTCATTCTGCAACCATATGTTCTCCTTATGCTGCTGCCACCTCCAGGCTATTTAATTTTGCCCCAATATGTTCTCCTTGTGCTGATGCCACCTCCAGGCTGTCGCATTCTGCCACCATATATTTTCCTCATGCTGATGCCAGCTCCAAGCTGTCTCATACTGCCACTATATGTTCTCCTCATGCTGCTGACACCTCCAGGCTGTGTAATTCAGCCACTATATGTTCTCCTCATGCTGCCGCAAACTCCAGGCTGTGTCATTCAGCCAATATATGCTGCCGCCAACTCCAGGCTGTGTTGTTCATCCATTATGTGGTGTCCTCATGCTGTTGCCATCTCCAAGCTGTTTCATTCAGCCACTATATGGTCTCTTCATGCTGCCGCCACCTCCACGCTGTGTCATTCAGCCACTATATAGTCTTCTCATACTGATGCCACCCCCAGGCTCTGTCATTGTGCCGCTCTGTGACATTGATTCTAATAGCCCAGAGAACTCCCAGTATTAGGTGCTACCCTGATAATTACGGATGGGCAGATCGAATCTGACAAATTCGAATTTGCTACAAATTTCAGGAAAAATTTGATTCAGAACGAATCTGAAGATCGCCATGATTCGATTAAACCAATCGCTTCATTAAACTCCATTTAGTGCTGTACAGCTCCAGGGCATCTAAAATGAAGGATCCACATGTGAGGACATGGGGCAAGGAACTCTGCGAACGTGGGTAGGCAGGATGACCCTGAATCACATGAAGCATGCAGCCTATCAGCAGCCAACCCTGTGATGTCACAGCCCTATATAATCGGCAGCCATCTTGCGGCCAGACATTCCAGCATTTTATTTCAGAGAGAGTGTTTTATTGTGGAAAGGCATAGAACAGTTTGTGTGTTGCACAGAAAAACTGCTTTACAGCAGTGATTCACCACATGCCCAAATCACTGCAGAAAAGCACTGACAGGGAAGGGGGGGAGAGAGAGAGAGAGAGAGAGAGAGAGAGAGGGAGAGAGAGAGGGAGAGAGAGAGAGAGAGAGAGAGGAGTACAACAACTCTAAAGCTAATATGGGCCAGTTAGGCTGAGCACTAAAAGCCATTGTCACTTGTTATTAGTGCATAATAATACTTTACTGGGCTGTACTACACAGCGACTCTGTACTGCTGCAGTGGGGTGTACAACAACTCTAAAACTAATAGGGGCCAGTTAGGCTGAGCACTAAAAGCCATTGTCACTTGCTATTAGTGCATAATAATACTGTACTAGGCTGTACTACACAGCGGCGTATGTTTTTTTTTTTTTTGTTAAACTAATTTGGGCCTAGTTACTGTGAAAGGCCAGCCAAAGCTACACACTTTTTTTGTAGCCTTATACAGTTTTAAGTGGAGTGTATTGTCCACCTCTCATAAGTGTAAACTGTACGTAAACATATGTGGTGTACATGTTTTGTTTTTCCTGTTAGACTAATTTAGGCCTAGTTACTGTGAAAGGCCAGCCAAAGGTACACGCTTGTTTTTTTAGCCTTATACAGTTTGCAGCAGAGCGTATAGTCCTCCTCTCATAAGTTTAAACTGTACGTACACCTACGTGGTGTCCTTTATATATTTTCCTTTTAAACTAATTTGGGCCTAGTTACTGTGAAAGGCCAGCCAAAGCTACACACTTGTTTCTGTAGTCTAATACAGTTTTAAGCGTAGTGAACACATAGTCTTCCTCTCATTCCATTGCTTCATTTCCTACAAAATATGGTGGAAACGGGGGCTGGTCAGGGCACTGGAGACGTGGCGCCTACATCTCAAAACCACATGAGCCCTGTGGGGGGCTGAACTGGAAGAGGAGGAGGAGGAGGGGGACAGTGGAGCTCATGCAAGGTGTCACAAAATGGGTGGTTTTCATAGTCAACTGATAGGAGAGGAGGAGCAGCCTGTGGAGCTACAGGTTGATGAGGAAGATGAGACAGAGGACCCAGACACACCGTGGCCATGTGGTCTCCTCATGCTGCTGGCACATTAAATAAAACTGTTGTTAATCTATTTAAAATCTTCAATTTAAATGAAAAAAAATATCTTTAATCTTTACAATTGTGAGGCCCTATGGTCTCCTCAGGCTCCTGCCACCTCCAGGCTGGGTCATTCCGCCACTATATGGTGTCCTCATGCTGCTACCACCTCCAGGCTGTGTCATTCTGCGACCATATGGTCTCCTCATGCTGTTGACACATTAAATTAAACTTTTAAAATGTTAATCTATTTAAAATCTTCAATTTACTAAAAAAAAAAAAAAAATCTTTAAAAGGGTATTCCAGGATATATCTTTTTTATTTGACTATGCTACAGGGGCTGTAAAGTTAGTGTAGTCCATAATATAGTGTCTTTACCTTTGTGTGACGGTTTTCTCACAATTCTTATGTGATTTTCTCCTCAATATTTATTTTTAACAGCATACAAAATGACTGTTGTCTCAGATTTTTCCCAGGTTGCAATGCGGCCATGACCTGACTCACTAGTCAGCTGATTACAGGGAGACTTTCTGCTTCAATGGGTGGAGCGATCGCTTGGTGGGAAAGAGATCAATCGGCAACTAATGCAACAGCTGTAGGCACCCTGATTGAAAACCAAAGTTTTTTTGAATGGATGCAGCTCATTTATGTTTCAATGGGTGGGGTGGCTGATGTGTGGGAGGGAGGAAAGTGGAATTCTGGGATTTGTAGGCAAAAAAGAAAACTCAAAAAGGAAATACCAGTTCACAGAAAGCTAGCCACAGTGTTCTGGTAATCTCGCTGAGAGGCAGGGACTGGAACAGGTAATAGCTTGCCTCGTGGCAGACCACCAGCTCGATACTCACCAGAGTGGGTCCTCAAAAAAGGATTTACAATGTTTAAAAAAATTTAAATTAAATAAAAAAAATTATTAATAAATCTCGTTAATCACTTCAACTGTGACGCCATAAGGTCTCCAGACCCTGCCGCCACATCCAGATGCTCTGCATCAGTGATTCTAATAGAAATGCCTGTTATCTGCATATCATACTGAATAAAAGTATTATTTCACTAACACAGCACACTCCCTATGCATGTTACAACAAGGCAGAGTGTTCTACACCCCTATTGAGGCTCTCTGTAGACCGGAAATAGCCATTTTTAATAGCGATTCACCGCAAATAAATTCGGGTCCAACCAAAGTTTTTCGGAAAATTTGGTGAATCGGCTGTATCAAATTTTTTAAAAATTTGCTCATATCTACTCACAATGTCTGGACAGTACTCAGAATTATTAGAAGACTTGTTATGAAACCCTACCATTCTGCCGACACATATACTTGAAAGGTTCACACAGGGTTCTAGTCCTACATTTTACAAGCATATTTACACCTATTCATCATCTATTCCATTCAGAAATGAAGTAGATTGACTAAAATCCTAATGAATTGGTAACGAAAGAGTTAACAAAGAAACATTTATGTTATCTGTCACATAGGTTGTTTCGGAGTTTTGTACATACATGTTTTTCCACCAATGTCCCTGCTTATGTGTCCTTTATAATGTCCAGATTTCACCTGACATATAACTGTCCCTAAACTTTGAGAAATGGGAAAGAGATTTTACATGCAGAATGTTTTGTACATGCAGCAATGGCAAATTTGTTTATTGGAAGGAAAAAAACTAAAGACATAAAATATAAATGACAATTTACAATAAACATATGGCTGGTTGTAACAATGTCATTGTGATGTAAGTTACCTTGTTTGTGTAAAGCAATCGGGAAAAAAGCCAAGTAAAAAGCCATTAAATAGTGAACAACAGAGAGATTGGCCAGATGGCATTGTGAAAAAAACTAATAGTTTAGCAAATAATTAACCCCCTTAAGGACTCAGGGATTTTCCGTTTTTGCACTTTCGTTTTCATCTCCTTACCTTTAAAAATCATAACTCTTTCAATTTTGAACCTAAAAATTCTTATGATGACTTATTTTTTGCACCACCAATTCTAATTTGTAATGACATCAGTAATGTTACCCAAAAATCTAATGGCGAAATGGAAAATAAATCATTCTGCGACAAACTTGAAGAAAAAATGCAATTTTTGGGGCTTCTGTTTCTACGCAATAAATTTTTCGGTAAAACTGACACCTTATCTTTATTCCGTAGGTCAATACGATTAAAATGATACCCTACTTATATAGGTTTAGTCATACTTGATTTTGTTGTACTTCTGGAAAAAATCATAACTACATGCACGAAAACCAATACGTTTAAAATTGTCACCTTCTGATCCCTATGACTTTTTTTATCAGCGTACGGGGCGTAAAAATTGGATGATTAAAACTTTTGTTAGGGAAGGGGTTAAATGATCTTTATTAACTTTTTTTTCCACTTTTTTTTGCAATGTTATAGCCCATAGGATAACATTGATCAATGATTCTGCCGCTTGACTGCTCATGCTTGGATCTCAGGCACTGAGCAGTCATTCGGCAATCGGACATGCAGGAGGCAGCTAGGCACCCTCCTGGTGTCCTCCAGCTGTTCGGGATGCCGCAATTTCGGTTAGCCCATTGAGCTAACCGGCAGTACTTTACTTTCACTTTAGACGCGGCGATCAACTTTGAATGCCATGTCTAAAGGGTTAATAAAGTGCGGGCACTCTGTGGCCCCGCTTTATAGAACTGGAGGGGACTCAGGGCGTACCGGTACGCCCTGCGTCCTTAACTCGTTGGTTACGGAGGGCGTATGCATACACCCTCGCGTCCCGTCACTTAAGGATGGAGGGCGTATCCATACGCCCTCTGCATTTCCGATCACTGCCACTCGCCGGGCGGTGATCGGACCGGGATGACTGCTGATATCTATCAGCAGGCATCCCGTGGCAATGCCTAGGGGGGTCCTGAGACCCCCCTCCATGTCGGCGATCGCGGCAAATCGCTGGTCAATTTAGACCAGCGATTTGCCCGCGATCCGGGCCATTCGGGTCACCGGTGACCCAATCGCCCACAAAATAGGAATGATCGGAGCTGTCAGAGATCATTCAGCTCCGACCATCCTAAAGGATAGGAGCGAGGTGGCAGTGTTGCCACCCACTCCTATCCTCTGCCATTGGTCGGTCAGGCTGACCACCAATGGCAGGAGGGGGGCAGGGGGGTTAGAGTTCATTTCCCCCGCTCTGGCCATTGATCGGAAGTCGGTACAGAGCGGGGGAACACGGGCGGCGAGGGGGGGGGAACATGGCCCGACTTACCCAGACCAGTGGAGGCGGCGGAGGCGGCATCACGGAGCAGCGGCGGCAGCAGGAGGAGCGGCGGCCGGAAAGTGCGGTGAAGATGCAGTGAAGATTGCGGTAAGTGATCTTCACTGTGGCCTTCTAAAATCTGGAAAACTACAACTCCCAGCATGCCCACACAGCCAAAGGCCGTCTGGGCATGCTGGGAGTTGGAGTTTTGCAACATCTGGAGCGTCACAGTTTGGAGACCACTGTGTAGTGGTCTCTAAATTGTGGTCCTCCAGATGTTGCAAAACTACAACTTTCAGCATGCACTGACTGTCTACATGTGACCCCATTTTGGAAACTACGGAAAAAGGGGTATAGTGAGCCTTAACAGCCTTCAGGTCTTTGACAAATTTTCGTTAAAGTTGGACATGAAAAAAAAAATTTCCCCTGAAATTCTGCCGTTACCCCAAATTTTTCATTTTCGCAAGGGGTAATAGGAAAAAAGCCCCCCAAAATTTGTAACCCCATTTCTTCTGAATATATAAATACCCCATATGTGGAAGTAAAGTGCTCTGCGGGCGAACTACTATGCTCAGAAGAGAAGGAGCGCCATTGGGCTTTTTGAGAGAGAATTAGGCTGAAATTGAAGGCTATGTGTGTTTACAAAGCCCCCATAGTGCAAGAACAGTGGACCCCCTCCACATGTGACCCCATTTTGGAAACTACACCCCTCACAGAATGTAACACGGGGAACAGTGAGCATTTACGCCCCACAGGTGTCTGACAGATTTTTTGAACAGTCGTCCGTAAAAATGAAAAATGTAATTTTTCATTTGCATAGCACACTGTTCCAAAGATCTGTCAAATGCCAGTGGGGTATAAATGCTCACTGCACCCATTATTAAGTTCTGTGAGTGGCGTAGTTTCCAAAATAGTATGCCATGTGTTTTTTTTTTTTTTTTTTTTTTTTACTGTTCTGGCATCATAGAGGCTTCCTAAATGCGACATGCCCCCAAAAACCATTTCAGCAAAATTCGCTCTCCAAAAACCCAATGTTGCTCCTTTCCTTCTGAGCCCTCTAGTGCACCCAAAGAGCACTTTACATACACATATGAGATATTTCCTTACTCGAGAGAAATGGGGTTACAAATTTTGTGGGGTATTTTCTCCTATTACTCTATTACTTTTGGGTAACACCAGCATTTCAGTGTTAAAAATCGAATTTTTCATTTTCACGTCCCAATTTAAAGAAAGTTCGTCAATCACCTGTGGGGTGTTAAGGCTCACTGTACCCCTTGTTACATTCCTTGAGGGGTGTAGTTTCCAAAATAGTATGCCATGTGGGTATTTTGTGCTGTTCTTGCACCATAGGGGCTTCCTAAATGCCACATGCCCCCCAAAAACCATTTCAGCAAAATTTGCTTTCCTAAAGCCAAATGTGACTCCTTCTCTTCTGAGCATTGTAGTTTGCCCGCAGAGTATTTTGCGCCCTAACATGGGGTATTTCCATACTCCGAAGAGATGGGCTTACACATTTTGGGGGGCATTTTCTCCCATTACCCTTTGTAAAAATGGTAAATTTGGTGGGGGAAAAATGCACTTTAGTTTTTTCATTTAGATATCCGACTTTAACGAAAAGTCGTCAAACACCTGTGGGGTGTTAAGGCTCACTGGACCCCTTGTTAGGTGCCTTGAGGGGTGTAGTTTCCAAAATAGTATGCCATGTGTTTTTTTTTGCTGTTCTGGCACATAGGGGCTTCCTAAATGTGACATGCCCCCTCAAAAACCATTTCAGAAAAATTCATTCTCCAAAATCACAATGTTGCTCCTTCCCTTCTGTGCCCTCTACTGCGCCCTCCGAACACTTGACATACACATATGAGGTATTTCCTTACTCGAGAGAAATTAGGTTACAAATTTTGGGGGGCTTTTTCTCCTATTACCCCTTGTAAAAATTCAAACACTTGGTCTACAAGAACATGCGAGTTGAATTTTCTCCTTCACTTTGCTGCTATTCCTGTGAAACACCTAAAGGGTTAAAAAACCTTTTGAATGTCATTTTGAATACTTTGAGGGGTGCAGTTTTTATAATGGGGTAATTTATGGGGTATTTCTAATATGAAGGTCCACTTCAAATCCACTTCAAAAAAGAACTGGTCGCTAAAAAATTATGATTTAGAAAATTTTGTGAAAAATTGGAAAATTGCTGCTGAACTTTGAAGCCCTCTGATGTCTTCCAAAAGTAAAAACATGTCAACTTTATGATGCAAACATTAAGTAAACATATTGTATATGTGAATCAATATATCATTTATTTGGAATGTCTGTTTTCCTTACAAGCAGAGAGCTTCAAAGTTCGAAAAATGCAAAATTTTCTATTTTTTTCATCAAATTTTGGAATTTTTCACAAAGAAATGATGCAAGTATCGACAACAATTTACCACTAACATGAAGTAGAATATGTCACGAAAAAACAATCTTAGAATCAGAATGAAAGGTAAAAGCATCCCAGAGTTATTAATGCTTAAAGTGACAGTGGTCAGAATTGCAAAAAATGCTCCCGTCCCTAGGGTTATAATGGGCTCCGTCCCCAAGGAGTTAACCCCGTGCAAAGACCTGGGGGGGTCCGGAGACCCACCATGACGGCGATCGCCGCAAATGGCTGATCAATTCAGATCGTCGACTTGTGGCGATTCCGTGTCAATCGGGTCACCAGTGAAGAAAAAAAGGGTGACTGGTGAAGCCCGAGTCGGCACCAATCCCCATTGCCTAGCAGGAGTGAGGTGGCACCAGTGCCACCTCACGATCAGCGTGATTAGTCGGCTGGACCCCTCCTGCTGGGCGGCATCAGCGGTGGAGGGAGGGGGTGATTGGCGGTGGGGGGTGTGGGGAGGCTTACCTGGGGTCCAGTGTGGCGGCGGTCCCCAGCGGCGGCGTGGTCCCCAGCGGTAATGGTCCCGGCGGTCTTCGGCTGAGGGATCTAACAGCAGGAGGTAAGCGTTGTTTGCCTGCAGCTGTTGCCTAGCAACAACTCCCAACATGCACAGCCAAAGGGCATGCTGGGAGTTATAGTTTTGCAACGACAGGAGGCACAACTGCAACTTCCAACATGCCCTTTGGCTGTCTGAGCATGCTTGGAGTCGTAGTTATGTAGCTATGAATAATTGTGCCTCCAGCTGTTGCATAACTACAACTCCAACCATGCATGGACAGCCAAAGGCATGCTGGGAGCTGTAGCAGTGTGCCTCCAGCGGTTGCAAAACTAAAACACTCAGCATGCCCTTCGGCTGTCAGTGCATACTGAGATTTGTAGTTTTTTAACAACTAAAGACACACTGGTTGCGAAACACAGAGTGTGTTACCTATCTCAGTGTTTTGCAACCAGTGTGCCTCCAGCTGTTGCAAAACAACAACTCCCAACATGCATTGACAGACCGTACATGCTGGGAGTTAAAGTTTGGAACAGCTGGAGGCACACTGGTTGCGAAACACTGAGTTAATAACAAACTCTCAGTGTGTTGCAACCAGTGTGCCTCCAGCTGTTGCATATCTACAGCCCCCAGCATGCACGGACAGCCAAAGGGCATGCTGTAAGTTGTAATAGTATGTCTCCAGCTGTTGCATAACTACAAGTCCCAGCATGCCCTTCGACCAGGGCCGGATTAACGTAGGGGCGGATGGAGCGGCAGCTCCAGGCCCCTGCGTTAAAATAGGCCCGGCGGCCTGCACAAACGGCCGCACAGACCGAGGGCTGCAACATGCTGGGACCGGTGCTGGCACGGTCCCTGCATGTGCATAACCGGACGCTTCACCTGCGGGCCCCATCGTTCCCCTTGCGACTGGGCCAGCAGGTGAAGGATCCGGGACGCCAGCATCCGCAGCGAGCGTCCGCAGCTTTTAACACTGAGTGTGCCTTTAAGACGCACACAGCGTTGAGCATGCGCTCGGTGCGGCAGCTGACGTAACAGGAGGGAGCCGGCGGCTCCTTCCTGTCACTCCATCCCGGGCTTCCTGTGCGGCAGCGGCTCTGCGGAGGCTGTCAGCACAGGAGAGAAGAGGATAGAACAAGAGCTGCGGGGGAATGAGACAGAGGTGAGTGTTTTTTAGTTTTTTTGCTGGGGGCATTATTATGTGAGGGGGCATTACTTATATGGGGGCAAAGTGACGGGGGCATACTTATATGGGCGCAAAGTGAGGGGGCATTACTTATATGGGGCAAAGTAATAATAAGTAATGCCCCCCTAACTTTGCCCCCAATAAGTAATGCCCCCTCACATGCCTCCCATACATAATAATGCCCCTCACATGGCCCCCATATATAGTAATGCCCCCATATAAGTAATGCCCCCTCACATGACCTCCATATATGGGGGCATTACTATATGAGGGGGCATATGTGTGTGAGGGGGCATATGTGTGTGAGGGGGCATATGTGTGTGAGGGGGCATTAGTGTGTCAGGGGGCATTAGTGTGTGAGGGGGCATTAGTGTGTGAGGGGGCATTAATGTGTGAGGGGGCATTATTATATGTGGGGGCCATGTGAGGGGGCATTATTGTATGTGGGGGCATTATTGTGTGAGGGGGCATTAATATGTGAGGGGGGCATTAATATGTGAGGGGGCATTAATATACGAGGGGGCCATGTGAGGGGGCCATGTGAGGGGGCATTAATATGTGTGGGGGCCATGTGAGGGGGCATTAATATGTGTGGGGGCCATGTGAGGGGGGCATTAATATGTGTGGGGGCCATGTGAGGGGGGCATTAATATGTGAGGGGGCATTATTATATGTGGGGGCCATGTGAGGGGGGCATTATTATGTGGAGGACATGTGAGGGGGCATTACTATATGTGGGGGACATGTGAGGAAGGCATTATTATATGTGGTGGACATGTGAGGGGGCATTATAATATGTGGGGGACATGTGAGGGGGCATTATAATATGTGGGGGAAATGTGAGGGGGCATTATTATATGTGGGGGACATGTGAGGGGGGCATTATTATATGTGGGGGACATGTGAGGGGGCATTATTATATGTGGGGGACATGCGAGGGGGGCATTATTATATGTGGGGGACATGTGAGGGGGGCATTATTATATGTGGGGGACATGTGAGAGGGGCTTTATGATATGTGGGGGACATGTGAGGGGGGCATTATGTGTGGGGGCCATGTGAGAGGGCATTATTATATATGGGGGCAATGTGAGGGGCATTACTATATGAGGGGGCATTACTATATCTGGGGGTCATGTGAGGGGGCATTACTATATATGGGGGCAATGTGAGGGGGCATTATAATCTATGGGGGTAATGTAAGGAGGCATTATTATATATGGAGCAATGTGAGGGGGCATTACTATATATGGGGGCAATGTGAGGGGGCATTATATTATATAGGGGCAATGAGAGGGAGCATTACTATATATGGGGGCATTACTATATATGGGGGCAATGAGAGGGGGCATTAAAATGTATGAGGACAATGTTGGGGCCTAATACTATACAGGGCACAGAAGGGACTACTATATGGGGCAGTGTAATACATATAGGGGGTTTGTATAGAGTTGAGGATTTTGCTGTAGCGAGAATCCTAAAATGTTTGTCTGGCAGATTCGGAGAAGACGAGTTGTGATCGGGAGAAATCTTCATGATGACCCAGGACAGATGGAGAAGAAAGAGAAAAGTGAATGACTCAGATCAGAGAAGATGCCCCTGTGAGTATGTAACTATAATGACTTATATGGTCTGCAGCCCCTGTGTACAGCTCAAATCTATTCTTGTGTAGGGTTATTGATCTTTTGTATACTGTACTGGTTTTTATTCAATAACAATATAGCAGTGTTAGTGGTAATGGTAGTGGTCATGGTGTGGTAGATTTATATGTCCCTTCTATTGTGGTGTTATTAGTGATACTGGTCTGTGTATAGTGGCTTTTATTTCCATACAGTATGGTGGTATTGTTTAGTCAGTGGTCATGGTGTGGTAGATTTATATGTCCCTTGTATTGTGGTGTTATTAGTGATACTGGTCTGTGTATAGTGGCTTTTATTTCCATACAGTATGGTGGTATTGTTTAGTCAGTGGTCATGGTGTGGTAGATTTATATGTCCCTTGTATTGTGGTGTTATTAGTGATACTGGTCTGTGTATAGTGGCTTTTATTTCCATACAGTATGGTGGTATTGTTTAGTCAGTGGTCATGGTGTGGTAGATTTATATGTCCCTTGTATTGTGGTGTTATTAGTGATACTGGTCTGTGTATAGTGGCTTTTATTTCCATACAGTATGGTGGTATTGTTTAGTCAGTGGTCATGGTGTGGTAGATTTATATGTCCCTTGTATTGTGGTGTTATTAGTGATACTGGTCTGTGTATAGTGGCTTTTATTTCCATACAGTATGGTGGTATTGTTTAGTCAGTGGTCATGGTGTGGTAGATTTATATGTCCCTTGTATTGTGGTGTTATTAGTGATGCTGGTCTGTGTATAGTGGCTTTTATTTCCATACAGTATGGTGGTATTGTTTAGTCAGTGGTCATGGTGTGGTAGATTTATATGTCCCTTGTATTGTGGTGTTATTAGTGATACTGGTCTGTGTATAGGCCGCATCACATTTTCTATGTTCACGAGGCAGTGAGCGTCTGTATACAACCTGTCACGTTGCCATGATTACTTACACATGTGGTGAGTGTTTTTGACCTAACCCCTCCTCCGCCATTGTTTTTAATTCTCTTGTAGATACGTATTTAATCATGATTATATTTTCACTATGATCAGTTTGGTGATATGTCAATGTTATAACACTAAACACATTGTATTTCATTGCACGCATATATATCCATACAATGGTCCCTCAAGTTACAATATTAATAGGTTTCGGGACGACCATTGTATGTTGAGACCAGAACTCTATGGAAACCTGGTAATTGGTTCTGAAGCCCCAAAATGTCATCTGAAAATAGGAAAAAGTGAGGATTAAATAAAAATAAGTAGATAACTAATATAGATAAAGCAAATCCTTACACATAAATAAGAAAGATCTGCTGGGAGCTGTAATCACTGTCTATTTCAGTGTTTTCCAACCAGGGTGCCTCCAGCTGTTGCAAAACTACAACTCCCAGCATGCCTGGTCAGCCAAAGGCTGTACGGGCATGCTGGGAATTGTAGTTTTGCGACAGCTGGAGGCACCCTCGTTGGGAAACACTGGTCTATGTAGAGGACAGGAGCTTCTTCGGGGTCCTGTACAGTACACAGTGTCCTAAAAAAGTATCATGGAGCCGCCCTCACCTGGTGTCCAAAGGAGCAGCTAACCCTGGTACAGGTAAAGAGTAGTAAAGAACATGTAATGCCTTCCTGTACTGTAGGGGGCGCTGCCAGACAGCCAGTAAGTGCGTGCACTTCAGTAATACAGGGGTTTTACCAGTAAATGCCCATTCTGATTGGTCGGTTCTTCCGGCCATTGACATGTTTCACAGATCTGGACTGTCTGTACATTGTATGCTGAGTCTGGTTTCAAGTTACAATGGTCCAGAAAAGACCATTGTATGTTGAAACTATTGTATGTTGAGGCCATTGTAAGCTGAGGGATCACTGTATGTGTATTTTATTTTTTTACACTGGATCATTATTTTTTTTTATTTTATATTTTAACCTTTTCACTTTGATTTGCTATAATTACCCTGTAATTGATTTTGTGTGTGTTCACACATAAATACCAGTACTCTGGTCACTTTTGTATGCTTGATAAAGACTGTGCAGACAGTGGAAACGTTGCTTGCCACATATGAGGAAATAAACTACACTGCTTTTCACCTTATATTGGAGGCTGTGGGACGCTTTCTATTTGTGTCGATTACTGCCGCCAGCAACCAGGGATGCGATTGGGCCCACTTGCACCCACATCCCCTTGACGCTGTTCGGATGTGCTGCTCTACCTTGCTTCTACTTAGCTATCTGGCTATCTACCTAGTTAGCTAACAATCCAACTGGCAAGCTACTTACCTGGCTACCTACATATGTCATATGTTTGTCGTACGTGTCGCACATAATGTAAGTAAATGGAGTTGCACTGCAACCCACAAATGGCCGCAACCCAGCTGTTGGGTCACGGACACTTGTAGGCCCATCAAAATCCTCAGCACCAGGCCCATGATGCTCTTAATCCGGCCCTGCCTTCGACTGTCACTGCATGCCAATAGTTACAGTTTTTGCAACAGCTGAAGGCACACTGGTTGAGAAACACTGAGGGTTTCTTACCTAACTTAGCATTTTGCAACCAGTGTGCCTCCAGCTGTAGCAAACTGCAACTCCCAGCATGCATTCACAGACCATGAATGCTGGGAGTTGTAGTTTTGCAACAGCTGGAGGCACACTGGTTGCAAAACACTGAGTTAAGTAACAAACTCTCAGTGTTATGCAACCAGTGTGCCTCCAGCTGTTGCATAACTACAACCCCCAGCATGCACAAACAGCCAAAGGGCATGCTGGGAGTTGTAGTTTTGCAACAGCTGAGGGATTGTCCCCCCTGGGTACATTCACACGGACGGCGGTTTACAGCGAGTTTCTCGCTGCAAGTTTGAGATGCAGCAAATTTTCCGCTGCAGCTCAAACTCCCAGCGGAAAACTCGCTGTGAACTCCTGCCTGTGTGTATGTACCCTTAAAACACTACACTAACACATAATAAAAAGTAAAAAAACACTACATATACACATACCCCTACACAGTCCCTTCCCTTCCCCCCACCAATAAAAATGAAAATGTTTGGTGCGGCAGTGTTTCCAAAATGGAGCCTTCAGCTATTGCAAAACAACAACTCCCAGTATTGCCGGACAGCCATGGACTGTCCAGGCATGCTGGGAGTTTTACAACAGCTGGAGGCACCCTGTTTGGGAATCACTGGTGTAGAATACCCCTATGTCCACCCCTGTGCAAATGCCTAATTAAGGCCTCAAATGCGCATGGCACTCTCTCACTTCGGGGCCCTGTCGTATCTCAAGGCAATAGTTTAGGGTCACATATGGGGTATTTCCGTACTCAGGAGAAATTGGCTAAAAAAATTGGGAGTTTTTTTTCTCCTTTCACCCCTTATTAAAAGGTAAAGTTGGGGTCTACTCCAGCATGTTATTGTAAAAATGTTTATTTTTTACACTAACATGCTGTTGTTGCCCCATACTTTTCTTTTGCACAAGAGGTAAAAACAAAAAAAAAGACCCCCAAAATTTGTAACACAATTTCTCCTGAGTACAGAAATATCCCATATGTGGATGTAAAATGCTCTTTGGGCGCACAACAAGGCTCAGGAGTGAGAGCGCCATGTACATTTGAGGTGCTTTGCACAGGGGTGGCTGATCGTTACAGCGGTTCTGACATAAACAAAGAAAAAACACATGTGACCACATTTTGGAAACTACACCCCTTTCAGAATGTAATAAGGGGTATAGTAAGCCTTAACACCCCACAGGTGTTTGAAGAATTTTCATTAAAGTTGGACGTGAAAATGACATTTTTTTAATTTTTACACTAAAATGCTGGTGTTATCCCAAATTTTTCATTTTCACAAGGAGTAATAGGAAAAAAGTACACCAATAATTTGTAACACCATTTCATCTGAGTATATGAATACCCCATATGTGGACGTAAAGTGCTCTGCTGGCGCACTACAGGGCTCAGAAGAGAAGAAGCGCAATTGGGCTTTTGGAGAGAAAATTTGGCTGGAATTGAAGGCCATGTGCATTTACAAAGACCCATGGTGCCAGAACAGTGGAATCCCCCACCCCCCACACCACCACCACACACATGTGACCCCATTTTGGAAACTACACCCCTCACGGAATCTAATAAGGGGTGCAGTAAGCATTTACGCCCATGGCTTATTTTTCATTTGCACAGCCCACTGTTCCAAAGGTCTGTCAAACATCAGTGGGGTGTAAATGCTCACTGCACCCATTGTTACATTCTGTGAGGGGTGTAGTTTAATGGGGTCACATGTGGGGGGGTCCACTGTTCTGGCATCATGGGGGCTATGTAAACGCACATGGCCCCCGACTTGAATGCCATCCAAATTCTCTCTCCAAAATCTCAATGGCGCTCCTTCTCTTCTGAGCCCTGTAGTGACCCAGCAGAGCACTTTTCATCCACATATGAGGCATTTCCATACTCATAAGAAACAGGGTTACAAATTTTGGTGGGCATTTTCTCCTATTACCCCTTGAAAAATGTAAAATTTGGGGGAAAACCGGCATTTTAGTGAAAAAAATGTCATTTACACATCCAACTTTAACGAAAAGTTGTCAAACACCTGTGGGGTGTTAAGGATCACTGTACCCCTTGTTACGTTCCTTGAGGGGTGTAGTTTCCAAAATGGTATTCCATGTGGGTTTTTTTTTTTTTTGTTTTTTTGCTGTTCTGGCACTATAGGGGCTTCCTAAATGTGACATGCCCCCTAAAAACCATTTCAGAAAAACTCACTCTCCAAAATCCTATTGTCGCTCCTTCCCTTCTGAGCCCTCTAGTGCACCCACAGAGTACTTTACGTACACATATAAGGTATTTCCTTACTTTAGAGAAATTGGGTTACAAATTTTAGGGAGATTTCTCTCCTTTTACCCCTTGTAAAAATGCAAAAACTGGGTCTACAAGAACATGTGAGTGTAAAAAATGAAGATTTTGAATTTTCTCCTTCACTTTGCTGCTATTCCTGTGAAACCCCTAAAGGGTTAACACACCTTCTGAATGTCATTTTGAATACTTTGATGGGTGCAGTTTTTATAATGGGGTAATTTATGGGGTATTTCTAATATGAAGGCCCCTCAAATCCACTTCAAAACTGAAGTGTTCCCTGAAAAACTCCGATGTTGAAAATTTTGTGAAAAATTGGAAAATTGCTTCTGAACTTTGAAGCCCTCTGATGTTTTTAAAAAGTATAAATATGTCAACTTTATGATGCAAATATAAAGTAGACATATCGTATATGTGAATCAATATATAATTTATTGGGGATGTCCATTTTCCTTATAAGCAGAGAGTTTCAAAGTAAAAAAAAAATGACACTTTTTAATTTTTCATCAAATTTTTTAATTTTTCACCAACAAATGATGCAAGTATCGACGATAATTTACCACTAACATGAAGTAGAATATGTCATGAAAAAACATTCTCGGATCAGAATGAAAAGTAAAAGCATCCCAGAGTTATTAATGCTTAAAGTGACAGTGGTCAGATGTGCAAAAAATGCCCGAGTCCTTAAGGTGAAAATGGGCTGGGTCCTTAAGGGATTAAGAGGTTAAAGGGGTTCTCTGGTGGAAAACTATTTTTTTCAAATCCACTGGTGCCAGAATACAGTACTTATCAGCTGCTGTATGCTACAGAGGAAGTTGTATACTTCTTTTCTGTCTGGCCACAGTGCTCTCTGCTGACACCTCTGTCTGCGTCAGGAACTGACTAGAGTAGGAGAGGTTTAATGGGGATTTGCTCCTACTCTGGACAGTTCAGGACAGTTCCAATCCCGATAGTAAATAGAGGGGAATCCTGCAAGTCCGAAACAATATTTCGCACTATTAATAACCTGACACTCTTAGTAAATGAGGGCCAGTATCCATTAACAGGTGTGTGATTAAAATATTGTGTGTCTCTACCATCTCTGGCTCAATTCTGTGTGGAAGGTTGAGATTTGGTAAAACCATTATCTGACCTTCCATAGGACAGATCACTTAGTTTCCTGTTTAGGTCCCTGGGATTGTAACCCTTTAAAGGGGTTAACTAGGAATAGAAAAACACAGGTAATTCTTTCCACAACACTCTCTGTCTTTCTCCAGGTTGGGTGTGGTATTACAACTTGGCTCCATTCACTTCAATGGAACTAAACTGCAGAACCACACCCAACCTGGAGACAGACGGAAATTACCTATGTTTTTCTATTCCTGGATAACCCCATTTTTGCACTTTCGTTTTTTCCTCCTCCCCTTCTAAAAATCATAACGCTTTCAGTTTTCAACCTACAGACCTATATGAGGGCTTGTTTGTTGCGCCACCTCTTTAACTTTGTAATTACATCATTTATTTCACCCCAAAATCTACAGCAAAACCCCCAAAAAATTAGTTGTGGGGAAAAATTGGAAAACATTTTTTTTTTACTTTTGGGGGCTGACACCTTATCTTTATTCTGTGATACCCAAATTACATAGGTTTTATTTTGTTTTACTTTTATCCCCTTGCCACAAGACGCTGTTTATAAATGGCACTGTGGCACGGCAGGGTTATGAAGTGAGCTCAGGAGCTGAGCTCACATCATACCCGCACGGTCCCGGCTGCTATCAGCAGCCAGGACCCGTGGCTAATGCCGGACATCGCCGTTCAGGCCAGTGTCCAGCATTAACTCTTTAGAAGCGGCGATCAAAGTTGATCGCTGCAATCTAAAGTGAAAGATTCCCGGCAGCTCAGTCGGGCTGATCGGGACTATCGCGGTGAAAACGGGATATCACGATCAGCTAGGATGCATCAGGAGGGTGCCTTACCTGCCTCCTCCATTTCCGATCAGTGATTGATTGCTCCAAGCCTGAAATCCAGGCTTGAGCAATCAACCGCCGATAACACTAATCAAAGCAATGCAATGCAATGGCATTGATCAGTGTATTGAATCAATGTACTGCATGTTATAGCCCCCCTTTTTTTTTTGCAAAAAAAAGTCAATAAAAATGATTTAACCCCTTCCCTAATAAAAGTCTGAATCCTCCCCTTTTCCCAGAAAAAAAACTGTTTAAATAAAAATAAACATATGTGGTATCACCGTGTGGGTAAATGTCCGAACAATAAAAATATATAATTAATTAAACAGCACTGTCAATGGCGTATGCACAAAAAAATTCTAAAGTCCAAAATAGCATATTTTTGGTCACTTTTTATACCATGAGATCACGGTGCAAAAAATTAGCCCTCACAACACCCTCTATGTGGAAAAATAAAAAAGTTACAGGGGTCAGAAGATGAAAATTTCAAACAAATTAATTTTCATGCATGTAGTTATGATTTTTTCCAGAAGTACAACAAAATCAAACCTATATAAGTAGGGTATGAATTTAATCGTATGGACCTACAGAATAAAGGTAGGATGTCATTTTTACCGAAAAATTTACTGTGTAGAAACGGAAGCCCCCAAAATTTACAAAATGCTATTTTTTCTTCAATTTTGTGTCACAATGATTTTTTTTTTTTTTTTCGCTGTAGATTTTTGGGTAAAATGTCTGATGTCATTACAAAGTAGAATTGGTGGCAGAAAAAAAAAGCCATCATATGGATTTTAAGGTGCAAAATTGAAAGGGTTATGATTTTTAAAAGGTAAGGAGGAAAAAACTAAAGTGGAAAAACGCTTGGTCCTTAAGGGGTTAAAAAATTAGGCCTTTTTGTACGAAAATTAGCATGTTTAAAATTGTCCTCTTTATATTGGTATTATTTTTGTTTTGATGGGACTGTTTGATTGCTTTTTATTATTTTTTTTAAGGTAAACAAAGTGGCCAAAAATACGCCATTCGGTACTTTGTTATTTATTTATTTTTTTATAAGTAATTCTGGACTTTGATATTTCTTAACGTATTTATACACCTTTGTCTGTGCAGTTTAATTAACATTATTTTTTTATAGTTCAGTCATTTACACACGCTGCGATACCACATGTTTGTTTATTTTTGTTTACAATTATTATTTTTTTTAATTGGAAAAGGGGGTTATTCAAAAACTTTTATTAGGGAAAGGGGTAAATCACATTCATTAAGATTTTTTTTTCATTTTTTACACAATAATTGAGTCCCCATAGGGGACTATAACATGCAATCATTAGGTTGCATACACTGTATAATGCTATGCCATAGTATAGCATTGATCATTGTTATCGGGGCTCCATTGCTCCAGCCTGCCATGGCTGATTGGAGCTTAGGATCACCAATCATGTGATGGTCTTGATCAGACTCCACGATCAACTTTCATGCGATCAGTGATGTCCAACATTTGACACGGTTTTAGCCACCGGGACCACCCCGTGAGGGCCCGAGCTCAGCTCCTGGGAGCGTGCCATAGAAGGGGAACATGCGCAGGTACATGTATGCCCTGCATCCTTAAGGGGTTAAATATCGGTTAAAGTGCCACTGTACATGTGAAATTTTTAATGATCATATGCTCATGTATGTATATTTTGCAATTTGTGGCCTGTGTATGAGTGCTATTTAGATATATTATTGTATCATATTGATCAGTTTGATTGGCACTCTGATAGTACAGTCTGCCTGAGACAGACTGTACTAGCAGAGCCAATATGGCCAACACAGTGCCCTTTAGAAGAATTCCGCCCACTATATTAACTGTTCAGCACCCTGTGATCACATTGAGAGGGTGAAATGCCATGATCGCTATTGGTTGCAACATTTAAAAGGTTAAATGACCAAAATAAATGTAACTTTGCACCATAGTGGCTAATCACGCAAATGATTTACATGTACTACATGTGTCATGAAAGTGTTATACGTACTAAAATGCTTATAATAATGGCCCCAGTTAGCATCTATCAGCAGGTTAGGATGCCCAAACCTGCGGTCAACCTCATGTTAAGCAATCTATTATTTGATAACCTTGCATTAAGGGCATCAAGATGACCAGTGAAGTAACTAGGGTAGACACAGAAGGAAGTTGAAATTAATACCACTCAAACAGCTGTGTATTCACTACATTGCGATGGAAAAGGCCTGATTTATAGCCCAGATAAGCTTGATGGCTTCAATATGGATAGTGGGTGAAATGTTGTATAACCTGCTGTTATGTGTCATACTGCAGAGACTACAAATCAGCTCTCTCCTGCCTACAGCTATATTTCACATAACAGAAATTAACATTGTTTATATACAACATGATGGCTAGCAAAGCTCATATTAGCCACGCTCTTGTACTGAAAAATAAATCTGTCTACCTTTTCTTCCTTCTCAGTTATATGTATATGTATCAGCACTAACATTTTATATAGTAGTCTTAGAAAAGGTAAAATTAATCAGGAGTTTTAGCCAAGGTGTACGCTCTATTTATGAATCTGGCACACCGCGAATTGGGGAGAGATAGGTGTACAAGGTACAATATACAAGTAGTAATTACTCTACCCCATCGAGTTTTCACTTTAAGAGTAGGGTCACTTATGTAACGTAAAAGGTAGTTACCTGGCAGCAGACCTGTGTGTGCAGTGAGTTTTGGAGGTGGGTTTCCAAACCTCACTGCACACACAGGTCTGCCGCCGAGCAGCCCTCTTCACATAGTAGAATATGCAGCATATTGCCGCTGTGCAATGGATTTTAAGCAGCGTGAAATACGCCACGTGTACGTGCTATGCTAGTTTTCAAGTCTTCTTTATTGGGCTATTAGACAAAGTAAAACTTTATCTTAAAAGGAAACTCCACTAACATCATACCAATGAGATACATCATCCCCAATTTCTTTCTAACCCTCACTTACTATTGGGTCTCGTTCACATCACCTTTAAATGTCAAAGTATAATGCTGACGTATATGTACACAGACAGGCTCCGGACCCATTTACTTCAATAGACTGAAGGTAGTTGGCTAGTGACTATATTCGAGCCATTTTCTAAATGTATATGTGTGCTTGGCCTAGCACTCACTTTTGGGTGTAAGCTCAAACACATATATATTTTTAAATGACCCAACATACTCACTGACTACGTTTAGGCCACCATATCTGCCTGTGCACAGAAATATGTCAAAGTGCGATGCTGATGTATTACATGCACATGCCATGGAAGGTGCAAACGTGATGTGAACCTTGCCATAGAACTTAAAATGTAGCTTTTGATCTATATTTTGTAAATACATTATTTATTGGCTTTTTAAAGGTTACAAGTCCCAGTTATCTCACCACTAGACTGATTTATAACTTTGCTTTGAATTGATTTTCCAAAAACACTAACTTTTCCTCATGATTGTGCTATTCATATATTCATTGTGACAAACAGTAAGAAATGCTCCTATGGACACCAATGAGTGTTCCTCCATGTCTAGCATCAATAAATAGCAATTAAGCTTATGGTCCTGAAATGTCACCATATATCATGTACGATTAAAACATATCTCCAAAAATCAGTCTCTACAGCTCATGTTTTGTTGCTCCCTTTGCACATTACTCTACCTTCTTGTCCTCCTCTTCACATAAGGTTGGAGCAGCCAGCATAGCTTCTCATTTAAAGAGGGATTATCCCAAGATTAAAAGTTATCAGTTTTCACAGTACATGTGATATTTGGCTTATATGCAGGGACACAACCATTGAGATCCCCATAAATCACAAGAAAGAAGGCCCCCCAGGTAAATAGAGCAGCAGTTCACATCATCAGCCTTCACTCCATTCAATCTCTATGAGTTTTCTTAACATGCCTGAGTGCAGTATATGACTATATTCAGAAGTCCAATTTGGAATAAATAGACTAGGGGCCAAGCATGCATACCGCCATTCCATTTACCCAGGTGATACTCTTCTGACTGTTGGGGGTCCCAGTACTTAAACCTCCCACTGATCAGCTAGCTACCTAGCCTGTGTTCCCTGGCACTCACTCACTGACGATACACCTTGTATCTGCCTCTAGCTCTTGTATTCCTGGAAAAATCATTTTTGACATGTTATACAGACATTGCAAGAGTTTTGATCAGGTGGGGAGAAGAGTACAGCTATGTGCTTCTCTCCACAGCTCATGGCTTAATCCATTGAGCAGCAAGCCAAAAAAGTAAAGTACATAGCTTTGCACCTCTTCCAGCTATATCTAGTGATCGGTGGGGGTCTCAACACTGAATCCACGGCCTATTAAACAAAAATATTGCATTACCTATTTAGGCATTACATGCATTGTTGCACAGTCCCTTCCAGGTTAACAGTCTCAAAGGTAATTGGACAAATGAACATAACTATAAATATAAGGGCAATTTTTATAACTGGATGCAAGTACTTTGTAATGAATGCCTGCCTGAAGTCTGGAACACATAGAAAGCATCACATGTTGAGTCTTCTAACTTGAGATACTTTGCAAGGATCTGCAAGAAATTTAGTAATCTTTTGTTACTGCTGACTGTCCAAACCTCGGAAGAATATTCAATTTATTGCCATAAGAAACTTTTAGGTTGCTTTTTGAGAGCCATTTCTCACATTAATCTCTGTCCCCAATGGTGCACAATATAGATTCCAACTTGCCCAGTCAGCATGTTCATGGAATTTGGGAGAAAACCGGAGTACCCACTATTAAACACTGGGAAAATTCCTTGTAGAGGTTAATTGCATTTTACCCCAGGGCCCTAGTACTAACAGAAAACAATGCTAACCACATAGTCACTGACCTGCCCTTGGCTTATCCAGATGCTGTAAAGGAGGTTTTTTGTACCAAGGAAATAAATGTGCAATAATCCACTTTAGTTGAATTCCATGCTCTTCCAAGCATCTTGGTGCTGAGCTGGGCAGTTCTTTCCTTCTTTTTAAGATCACACTAAATTGTTGATTTGGCCACAAGTTTATACTATATTTTACCTTAATGATGGGCTCCTTCAGTTGCATTAAAGGGGTATTCTGGTACTGAACAACTTATCCCCTATCCACATGTTAGGGGATAAGTGTCTGCACATGGGAGGTTCAACCACTGTGACCCCCTGAAATCTCCTGCTCAACGCCCTGGCGCTCCTCATGCATGAGCTGTGTCAACCACTTTCCCCCACCATGCACCTCTATGGGAGAGCCAGAAATACACGAGCGTTCGTGTATCTCCAGCTCTCTCATAGAAATGCGGGGGGCATGTCGGCTTAGTGCGTTGGTCAATACAGCTCTCTGCATGGGGAGAGCCGGGGCACCAGCCAGAAGATTCCAGGGGATTGAACATGTTGAATAAGAATTCGCCAGAGAAATCTGAAGACTGCATTGTAATGAATTTCCATCTTCAGGGGTCTGTACACTTTAGTCAAAGATTGGTCAAACCAATCAACTTTGGTGGGCCCCACTAACTCTCTAAAGCATATAAGGGTCTAATGGCTCTCCACCAACAAATAATGTCAATGTGTGGGGCACGTTGGATTTCAACTGCCTGACCATTTTGTTCTCCATGAAGTATGCCACCATCTGTCTGGCAGTGGCCTATTCCTACACTTTTCATTAAGAACGCATGAACGTTTGGTGATGTTGCGAACGTTCATATCTATGGAGTGACTGGAATGAAAAGGTCAGCCAACAGCTATGAAAGGGGTATGGCCACCTTTAGAATTAGTGAGTATTTATGGCCATGCAGGGCCAATCAAAAAATGTACATAATCAAGTGCATTATCATAAAAACATATGGGGAGATTTATCAAAACCTGTGTAGAGGAAAATTTGACCAGTTGCCCGTAGCAACCAATCAGATTGCTTCTTTCATTTCTCAAAGGCCCTTTTAAAAAATTAAAGAAGCGATCTGATTGGTTGCTATGGGCAACTCAGCAACACTTCCTCTACACACAGGTTTTGATTAATCTCCCCCATATTGTGCATAAAGTGCAGTTATCATGTTAAGGAATGTCATTACATATAAATACATTAGAAAACACTGTCTGGCATTTAAAGTGCTTGTGCAGATGTGCTTCATATTGCATACAGTATATCATCAATAAAGTGTCAGGTGCATAAGATCTTATTAATGAGATGGGCGGGGGGATGGAGTCACTCACCAGACATAACAATGCTTGTACATACAGTATGCATAGGTGAAGAACGCCAGTTCTGGAATGCATAAGCCGGAAACCGTATGTGATGTCATGAATTGCAGTCACATGATTGATCATGTGGCCGGATTGCTAGGGAACAAGACCTACCTCCCGCGCATGCGGGCTACCATCTGGAGGATCACAGTGCCATATTTGAAACTGGCTTTTGTGAGTAAGTTCCACCGCAGTACAACACAGCAATCTCCCAACATTGTGATAGCACACAGGATGGCCTGGGTTGCCACAGAAACCGTAGCAAATCCAAGCCACACATACACGAGCCCTCCATTCCGGTCACTATAGGCAACCGGATAGGGGTGCTCACTGTGCAACACTAGTATCTTGAGAAGTGTGACTACATATAGATGTTGCAGCCATTGGGGGGTGTATGGTAATTGGGGTGTTGTTTAGGTAGATGAGGGGTTAAGGTTAACCCTATAGTTCGTGACGCCAGGTTGAGGGCTAGTATGCTGAGGTAATTCTCCGGCCTATCGCCGCCCTTCCCAGTAACGATAGGTGCATGCACAAAATGACTGAAGGTCCACAAGGTACTTGAACTTGGATAAACTTTACTGAAAGGCTTGCGGTACATCCAATGCACAATAACAGTCTCATGCAAACAGTCTCTATATAGTTAAATGACTGACAGTTGTTGCGGACCTTGATTAATAATACAAGTCTCTGAATTCAGGGTAATTTGCAAAGATCCGTCCGGATTTAGGGGATAGATAAGGTCCGGTGATCTTGCAGAGTGCTTAGGGATTGATACACTCACGATTCTGAATAGATCAGCCGTTGCCGCAAGGCTAGGGCCTAACTCTTGCTCGTTTGACAACCCAGGAACAAGAGAGATGCTTACTGCTTGGCTCCACAGGAACAAGAGAGAGAATCATGGCCGCCGCTCCCTTATATGGGCAGGGGCAGGGTTGTTTTGATTGGTCTGAATATCTGTCACTCACCGTCACAAAGCATGGTAGGTGCAATTTGTCACAGGGACCTCCAAAGGTCCTTACGCAAAAAACCATAAAGTTTACCTGATCACGTGACCCCCAGATCCTGCTACGCTCCATACAGGTAATTAACTAGTTATTAGTACTATTATATTTACATAAATCCTGAATAAACTATTAGTTTAATGACTATCTAGATGAGAGGTGACAAGGGGCAGACCAGACAAAAAGGACCCGACGTCCTAGGGACTCTGGCTATGGAGACCTATATACACAGGTACCGGATAGGATGCGGTACCGAGACACCACATAGAGGACAACACATACATGTAACTGTAAGCAGAAAATAGTAGACAAGTTCCCATACACAATAAGTATACAATAAAATGCAATAGGCATTGTGTCCATTATGTCATTAGAATTTTTTCTGTGAGTGCTGCATCCACTCCAAGCCCATCTCTGTAAAAGAGGAAAAAAGAGAATTAAATTACCAACTTATACCGACAAAACAAATCAAACAGAATCAGAGGTGCCATTTTTAAAGCATTACAGATTTCATGAGATATCTATGGTTTTAAAGTGTTAAGTTGATGAATCCACCATAGCTCTTTGCGTTTCAATTTTGCTACACAATTTCCGCCCTGTTTTTGTGGCAGTACATGGTCCACCAAAGGGAATTTTAAATCTTTTTCCCTATGACCAAAGTCAAGAAAATGCTTTGGGACAGGTAAGTCTAAACCACCCTTTCGGATTGTGTAGCGGTGCTGATTGATTCTAGTTTTTGCATCACAGATGGTTTCACCGACATATAATAAACTGCAGGGACATTGGAGAACATAGATGACATAGTCCATTTTCATTAGAAAGCTTAAACTTAAGTTATGGTTTGTAATTTTCAACTCACTATTTCAAAAAGGACATTGAGGGTTTGAGAAACACATCAAATACTTTGTTGCATCCAAATATGACTAGTTCACAAATGACAGCTTTGAACAAACTGATCCATGACCACAACCTGCAGACAAGGGGGTGCGGTTGTAGTCATGGATATATGTAGTCTATATATATATATTCAGCAGGCATTACGCCAACTTTCAGACATCACGACATACAAACAGTTATCTACAGATCCCAAATGGGAATTTAAGTTCCAGATATCGTTATCTGAATTTTTGCTTGTGAAATATCCTGTGACTTTGGTATAATATTCATTACCATTAATCCACAAATGCACACAAAATCCACCCGGGAGACCTATTGTCTCAGGGTGTGAGTCATTAAAGGGTAGCTCCCACCATCCTATATTTTTTTTTTCTGTCCCTGCCTATTGCACATCTATCCCTAACCCCCTCCCTGCTTTAAATATTTTCTTTTTACTATGTTAAAAATAACTTTTTGTCTGCCTGGTAGTGTGCTCACTACCAGGCAGACTTCCCCAGCAGGCACCACATCACTGATGCCTGCTGGCGCTGACTTCCGCCCTTAGTTCATCTACACATCTATTGGCTGTCAGGGCATGCTGGGAGTTGTAGTAGTGAAACAGCTGGAGGCACCCTGTGTAGATGAACTATAAGTTAGTGCCATGCGGTGCTACCCCGTTCCCTCCATCACATCGCTACCATCCCCCCGCACCCCGTTCCCTCCGTCACACCGCTACCCCCCCGCACCATGTTCCCTCCGTCACACTGCTTCCCCCCCGCACCCCATTCCCTCCGTCACACCGCTAATCCCCCCACCCCCCATCGCCCCCCCACCCCATTCAGAAACCCAGAAACCCGCTGTCCTTACTGATACTGCAGAGGCTGGCAGCGGGCGTGCAGGGGCAATGGCGGCGACGACATGTGCGGGAGGAGTGGCCTCCCAGCCAGTGGCCGGGGAGCCAATGCGCTCGCTCCCACCTGTCTGATTGACAGGCAGGGAGCGAGCGCAGTGTAAATGAATTAGGACCGATTGCCCGGCCACAATTGGTCCGAATTCAGGCGTGACGTCACGCCGTGCTGCAACTGGCCACTAGGAGGGAGACCCCTAATCAAAATATATTACAGATATGTTGTAGTACATAAGTACTACAACATATCAAAAAATAAAGTTGGTGACAGTGCCCACTTCACTAGTCACATATCAGTCTTCTTGGAATAAGTTCTAAGACCATAGGTGTATAACGCATAATCTTATCTGAGAGACACAGGAGGCTTTCTGAATAAAATCAAAGATGTACATATTCCTCCTAACACAATCTTGGCATATGCAAAGACTTCACTGTGCACAAAACTGACTTCATCATTGAACTATTACAATTATGCTGAAAAAAATTACTTCACCTTTAATGAGAAATATTACATTCAATTAACTGAAATGGCCATGGGCACCAACGTGGCGCCAACCTACGCCAATCTATTCGTGGCCAGTGTTGAAGAATCATCCATTTATGCATCTCCCCACTTCAGCCTTGTGCTGAACGTGATGGAGATACATTGACGATATCTTCTTGATATGGGCAGGAACATCACATGAATTATAGGACTTTCATACTTACCTGAATTCAATCACCCCAGGTTTACAGTTTACCCTTAATTCATCTACCACAAATATACAGTTTTTGGACACCATGGTCTCTAATACAGGGGACCATTTGAATAATTACATTTTCATAAAAGACATAGACTGTAACTCAACATTAAGGTTTGACAGCAGTCATCCTCATAGTATGATAAGATCTTTGTCAACTAGTCAGATGATTAGGGCGAAACGTATAATCAGCACTGACACTAATGTTGAACCAGCACTTAATGATATAATGAGAAATTTCAGACATAGGGGATATCCACAAAAATTGGTAGCTCAGAGCAAACATAAGGTACTACATATGGAAAGACAGACACTTCTCTCGCTTAAATCTGCTCAGCAGACTGCTAAAAGGGTTGCTTTTCTCTATGTACTCTGGCATGTCAAATAAAATCTCTACTATTGTCAGAAGGTATTGGCACATTCTGGAAAAGGGCCTGGACCACATTCCAGAGTTTGCCACTCCACCAATTATGTTCTTCAGAAGGTCCACCAACTTGAGAGATACGTTGGTCAAGACAGATGTGGTTATTCCGAAATCTACACAAATGTATCTTTCCTCTGTGAATAAAGGTTACTTCCCGTGCCGTGCATGCATAAATTGTGCATACATGCTCAAAGGTAATAATTTTGTTCATCCTGGCACAGGCAGAAATTTTCACATATAACATTATTTAACGTGTAATATGGACTATGTCATCTATGTTCCCCAATATCTGTGCAATTTATTATATGTCGGTGAAACCACCTGTGACACAAAAACTAGAATCAATCAGCACTGCTACACAATCCGAATGGGTCGTGTAGACTTACCTGTCCCAATGCATTTTCTGGACTTTGGTCATAGTGAAAAACATTTAAAATTCACTTTGGTGGACAATGTACCACCACTAATATGGGGGGGAAATCGTGGCTGTGTTGGACTGTGGTGGGACTTACTCGCAAAAAGCCAGTTTCAAATATGCCACCGTGATCCTCCAGATGCTACACCCCCAGGACAAAGGACATCCCGAAATGTGCGTTTGGGTGACGTCCCTCTGGCTGTGTACTCCATTGTTGTTTTACTTTCTATTGGTATGTATATGTTCTCTATTGGTTGCATTGCACTTTTTAGGGTTATGAGGGTCTCAAAACAGATATTGGAATGCTATGGGAACATGCTATAATGTTTACAGTGATATATCTTTACAGACACTAGCTAAAGTGACGCTGGTTTTTCTCAACCAGTGGAACTTCTCCCTGTTTTCTATACGCAAAAAGGCTTTTATCCCTGAACAGTTACTACAATATTTATGTTACACTTCTTGAATTTGTTGTTGCAATATTTAGTCATGAGCCCTAAAACCAGGGATCTCACCTTATTGTCTTTGTGCTTTAAATAGTAACATAGTATCCTTGTGAGGGGAATTGAAATTCATTCTGGCCAAGAAGACAAATCACACAGCTGTGTCGTATGTGTTAGGTCCTCTATATCTCAGGAACGGCTCAACATGTCTTAATTTACACAGTAAACACACTAGAATGTGTCCAAATATTCTAAGGTTACACAGCAAAATAAAAAAAATAAAAAAATAGCCAGCAGAACTACCTAATACAAGAGTGCACGCTGATGGGGCAAATACAAGTATGCAAGTATACAAAAAAGAAGGTTGCAGCAGCAATCTTGGTCAAAATATGGAGGCTTTTAGCGCACTTTTTGATCAAAACGTGTCCCCCATCCACCATGCGGAGGTGGCCTCATTTCGGATGGGACCCTAACACTCTTTTCACTCACCTCTGCTGGGCATATAGCCTGTGACTGGGTGACATGCTGGATCCACTAGAAATGTAAAAAAAAAAACTCCTGTGAAATGGGGAGGGGTGCACAGTTAGAGAGGGTGCCACTCCCCCTAAATTGCACAGCAAAAAGAAAAATAGCCAGCACAACTACCTAATAAACGGTGCACGCTGCTGTGGCAAATACAAAGTATACAAAAAAGAAGGTTGCAGCAGCACTCTTTAAAAAACCTCCTGTGAAACAAGGAGGGTTGCAAGGCTACAGAGGGTGCACCCCTCCCTGTTAAGGTTACATTTAACACAATGGAAGGATACCATTAGGGCATCACTTCCAATGAGGAGTGTCACTACTATATGATTCATACAAGCAACCTGACAGAAACATCTGGAAACAATTATTAGTTGAAGGAAAAACAGACAAAGAAAAGTAGTTGGACAAAAAGTGAAATTACGATTATATTGTAATGCTCCACGTGTGAACCCTCTTTGTCACTTACCGAGTTCTTTAAGCCGATACTTGACCGATACTAGCCGGCCTTGATTGACAGCTGGCTTTAGCAGACCAGGAACTTGGAAGTAAAGAACACGACAGAAGGGGCCTGCTGACTCCAGATGGTGCTGGTGAGTAGGGATGAGCGAATCGAATATAACGAATACGAATTTGTTAAGAATTTCAGGAAAAATTTGATACGCAATGAATGCAAATATCGCCATTATTCAATCGTGCAAATCGCTTCTTAAAGGGGTTATCCAGGAAAAACTTTTTTTTATATATCAACTGGCTCCAGAAAGTTGAACAGATTTGTAAATTACTTCTATAAAAAAAATCTTAATCCTTTCAGTACTTATGAGCTTCTGAAGTTGAGTTGTTCTGTCTGTCGAAGTGCTCTCTGATGACACGTGTCTCGGGAACCACCCAGTTTAGAAGAGGTTTGCTATGGGGATTTGTATCTAAACTGGGCGGTTCCCGAGACACGTGTCATCAGAGAGCACTTAGACAGAAAAGAACAATTCAACTTCAGAAGCTCATAAGTACTGAAAGGATTAAGATTTTTTAATAGAAGTCATTTACAAATCTGTTTAACTTTCTGGAGCCAGTTGATATTTAAAAAATAGTTTTTCCTGGATAACCCATTTAAACTCCATTTAGTGCGGTCAAGGCTCCAGGGCATATAAAATGGCGGATCCACATGTGAGGACATGTGGCAAGGATGGCGGGATGACCTTTAATCACATGCAGCCTGTCAGCAGCCAGCCACCCCTGTGATGTCACAGCCCTATATAATCGGCAGCCATCTTGCAGCCAGTCACTTCAGCCTTTTATTGCAGAGAGAGAGGGACAGACAGCAGACACAGAAAAGCTTTTCTACAGCAGCGATTCACCTCAAGCCCAAAACCAGCCTAGAAGCACTGATAGAGAAGGGAGTGAGATTGAGAGAGAAAGTGCAATTTTGGGTGTAGTACATAGCAACTGTGTGTTGCAGCACTGGTGTGTACAACAACTGAAAAGCTAATAGTATCCAGCCAGTTATGGTGAGCAGAGCACTAAAAGCATATTGTCCCCTATTAAGTGTAACCTGTGCATACATCTAAGGGGTGTACCATTTTGTTCCTGTTAAAGTCTTAAGGGCCTAGATACTGTGAAAGGCCAGCCAAAAGTACACACCTGCTGGTGTTGAAGACAAATACAGTTTTAAGCGTCCTGGAGTTCATTGTCCTCCCCTCAGAAGTGCATACCACATATGTACATCTCAGTGGTGTACTATTTTGTTCCGGTTAAAGTCTTAAGGGCCTAGATACTGTGAAAGGCCAGCCAAAAGTACACACTCTATAATAAAGAGAGAAAAGGGACCACGCCCCAAGACACAGGGTGGAATGAGGGTTAGGGCAGGGCACCAGCCTTATGGTTGGCTGCTCACCTTGTAGTGGATAAATTCAGCTTATCGCCCCTAGATAGGGGTACAGTCAGAAGCTTGATCGGAATGAACTGCGAAGCCTATTGGGACACAGGGATGGGGAACCCAATCCTGTTCAGTGAAGAAAATATGAAGAGCAAAATACGA
This sequence comes from Hyla sarda, assembly GCF_029499605.1. Taxonomy (NCBI): domain Eukaryota; kingdom Metazoa; phylum Chordata; class Amphibia; order Anura; family Hylidae; genus Hyla; species Hyla sarda. The sequence continues at coordinate 471,049,615 of NC_079189.1, forward strand.
CCCATACGTCAGGCGCTGTTCCAATTTCCAAGGTAAAATAAACGTAGCCAAAGCAATTTAGCGGTTAAAGTGCCAGCAGGCACTATATTTATTAGTGTAAGAACCAATGACGCGTTTCGGAGGTAGAACCCTCCATCCTCAGATTGGCATGTTTGCCTATAAATATATTGTCTGTATTTCTTGCACATGCCAATCTGAGGAAGTAGGGTTCTACCTCCGAAACACGTCATTGGTTCTTACTCTAATAAATATAGTGCCTGCTGGCACTTTAACCACCATATTGCTTTGGCTACGTTTATTTTACCTTGGAACAGCGCCTGACATATGGGTCGTATTTTGCTCTTCATATCTACTAAAAGTACACACTGGCTGGTGTTTAAGACAAATACTGTTTAAGGTGTACTGGAGCGTATTGTACTCCCCTCATATACGCACTAAGTATGTTAGATGCACAGAGGAGTGGCAGAGGCCTAAGTTCATCAGGCAGAGGTCGCAGCAGACTAGGTGCAAGTGGCAGCAGGAGTTGCAGAGAGTGGCCTGAGCTCCCGGCATCAGCTAGCGGTCGTGTCTCGACCAGCAACCCATCTGCCATCATCGATTGGTTAACACGGTCATCCACTTCATCACGAGTGACATCTAACACCCCCAGTCAACCGTCGGTGGGTTCCTCAGACACAACCCTCAGTTGACATGGACGGAGAGTAGTGATGTCGCGAACATAACATTTTCGGTTCATGAACCGCGAACGTGAACTTCCGCAAAGGTTCACAAACCGGGCGAACCGCCATTGACTTCAATGGGCTGGCGAATTTTAAAACCCACAGGGACTCTTTCTGGCCACAATAGTGATTTAAAAGTTGTTTCAAGGGGACTAACACCTAGACTGTGGCGTGCCAGAGTGGGATCCATGGCAAAACTCCCATGGAAAATTACATAGTTGATGCAGAGTCTGGTTTTAATCCATAAAGGGCATAAATCACCTAACATTCCTAAATGGTTTGGAATAACGTGCTTTAGCCCCCTTTAGGCAGTACATAGAGCCCCCCTTTAGGCATCACATCACATCACATAGTTAGATCCCCCCTTTAGACAGCACATAGATTCCCCCATATTAGGCAGCACATAGTTAGAGCCTCCCTTTAGGCAGCACATAGTTAGATCCCCCCTTTTGGCATCACATAGTTAGATTCCCCCATGTTAGGCAGCACATAGTTAGAGCTCGCCTTTAGGCAGCACATAAAATTCCCCCATATTAGGCAGCACATAGTTAGAGCCCCCCTTGAGGCAGCACATAGTGGGATTTGAACCCAAGGCCCCAGCACTGCAAGGCAGCAGTGCTAACCCCTGAGCCACCATGCTACCCTTAGCATACATCTAATATCCACGGTTGCTAAAATGGACAGATATGCCAGCAGAGAGTACCAGAAAAATTAGATATGTACACATGCCTGAAAAATTTGATATTGTTGCAGCCGCTTCTGTAGCAGCGGACAGAAAAATTGCAGCACCATAACAAGTGCAGCAGCAGAGGCCAGAAAAATTAGGCATGCACACATGGATGAAAAATTTTGTATTGTCGCAGCCGCATCTGTAGCAGCAGCCAGAAAAATTGCAGCACCAGTAAAAGTGCAGCAGCAGAGGCCAGAAAAATTAGGCATGTACACCTGGCTGGAAAATTTGGTATTGTCGCAGCTGTAGCAGCGGCCGTAAAAATTGCAGCACCATAACAAATGCAGCAGCAGAGGCCAGAAAAATTAGGCATGTACACATGGATGAAAAATTGGTTATTGACGCAGCCGCAGCTGTAGCAGCGGCCATAAAAATTGCAGCACCACAACAAGTGCAGCAGCAGAGGCCTGAAAAATTAGGCATGTACACCTGGCTGGAAAATTTGGTATTGTCGCAGCCGCTGCTGTAGCAGCGACCAGAAAAATTTCTGTTTGTTTCGCCAGGCAGAAAGTGCCCTAAAACATCGCAGCTTGAACCCTAGTTGGTGGCGGATAAGTCACGCAAGTCATCCGGCATTCAGAGTTCAAATACAGCAGCGTGTGGACCATTTTTAGCCCAAGGCAGCTCATCTGATCAGGCCTTGTTCAGTCAAATGTATCGCCCAGTGTCAGTCCCTTCGGGATCCATCCCTCATTCATCTTAAGAAAGGTGAGGTTATCCAGACTTTTTTTTTCACCAAGATGACTCCTCTTCTCAGTGACAATATCTCCTGCTGCACTGAAGGTCCTTTCTGACAGGACACTTGAAGCGGGACAGGCCAGAAGTTCGAGCGCAAATTGGGATAGCTCAGGCCACAGGTCAAGCCGGCACACACAGTAGTCAAGGGGTTCATCGCTCCTCAGAGTGTCGATATCTGCGGTTAAGGCCAGGTAGTCTGCTACCTGTCAGTCAAATCGTTCTCTGATGGTGGACCCCGAAGGGCTGTAGCGATGCGTACGACTTTAAAAGCTCCACATGTCCTCCATCAACAGCATGTCTGTACAGCATCCTGTCCTTGCCGGCGTGTTCGTGGGAGGAGGAGGATTACTTTCACCTCTTCCCCTGTTAGATCCCTGTTGTGCTGTGACATGACCCTTATACGCTGTGTACAGCATACTTCTTAATTTATTTTGGACCTGATGAATCCTTCCCGCCTTGCTGTAATGTGGTAACATGTCAGGCACTTTACGTTTATACCGGGGGTCTAGTAGCGTGGACACCCAGTACAGGTCGTTCTCCTTCATCCTTTTTATACGAGGGTCCCACAACAGGCACAACAGTATGAAAGACCCCATTTGCACAAGGACGGATGCCGAGCTACTCATGTCCCGTTCCTTGTCCTCAGTGATGTCAGGGAAGGTATCATCTTCTTCCCCCCAGCCAAGTACAACACCACGGGAACCAGATAGGTGACAAGGAGCACCCTGGGATGCCTGCTGTGGTTGGTCTTCCTCCTCCTCTTCAAAGCCACATTCCTCTTCTGACTCCTCTTCGTCACAATCCTCTTCCAGCGTTGTCGCAGGTCCAGCAAGCGATGCTGATAAGGCTGTTTCTGGTGGTGATGGTGTCCACAACTCTTCCTCTTCACGTTCATCTACTGCCTGATCCAGCACTCTTCGCAGGGCACGCTCCAGGAAGAAAACAAATGTTATGATTTCGCTAATGGTGCCTTCGGTGCGACTGACCAGGTTTGTCACCTCCTCAAAAGGATGCATGAGCCTACAGGCATTGCGCATGAGCCTCCAGTAACGTGGCAAAAAAATTCCCAGCTCCGCAGATGATGTCCTAGCACCCCGGTCATACAAATATTCATTGACAGCTTTTTCTTGTTGGAGCAGGCGGTCGAACATTAGGAGTGTTGAATTCCAACGTATCGGGCTGTCACAAATCAAGCGCCTCACTGGCATGTTGTTTTGCCGCTGAATATCTGACAAGTGCGCCATGGCCGTGTAGGAACGCCTAAAATGGCCACACACCTTCCTGGACTGCTTCAGGATATTCTGTAAGCCTGGGTACTTGAGCACAAAGCATTGTACAATCAGATTACACACATGTGCCATGCATGGCACATGTGTCAACTTGCCCAACCTCAATGCCGCCAACAAATTTGTTCCGTTGTCACAAACCACCTTGCCGATCTCCAGTTGGTGCGGAGTCAGCCACTGGTCCACCTGTGCGTTCAGGACCGACAGGAGCGCTGGTTCGGTGTGACTCTCCGCTTTGAGGTAAGTCACCCCCAAGATGGCGTGACACTGCCGTATCCGGGATGTGGAATAGCACCTGGGGAGCTGGGGGGCGCCGGTGATGTGGAGCAAGACGCAGCAGTGGAAGAGGACTCGGCCGAGGATGTTATGGAAGAGGATGGAGTAGGAGGAGTAGAGGAGGTGGCAGTAGGCCTGACTGCAAGTGGTGGCGGTGTCACCAACTCCTCTGCAGAGCCACGCATTCCATGCTTGGCAGCCGTCACCAGGTTTACCCAATGCGAAGTGTAGGTGATATACCTGCCCTGACCATGCTTTGCAGACCAGGTATCAGTGGTCAGATGGACCCTTGCCCCTACACTGTGTGCAAGACATGCCATAATTTCCTTTTGCACAATGGAGTAAAGGTTGGGGATTGCCTTTTGTGCCAAAAAAATTTCGTCCGGGTACCTTGTACTGCTGTGTCCCAATGGCTACAAATTTTTAAAAGGCCTCAGACTCCATCAGCTTGTATGGTAAAAGCTGGCAGGCTAGCAGTTCCGGCAAGCCAGCTGTCAGACGCCGGGCTAGGGGGTGACTTTGAGACATTGTCTTCTTGCGCTCAAACATATCCTTGACAGACACCTGACTGTGGGCAGATGAGCAGGAACTGCTCAAGGCGAGAGACGGAGAGGCGGATGGTTGAGAGGGGGCAAGGAGGGCAGCAGTGGTTGACCTGGCTGAAGATGCTGGACCAGGAGGAGGATGGTGGCTTTGACTTTGTGTGCTGCTTGTACTGACGTGTTGATCCTATAGACGTTTGTGATGTGACATCATGTGCCTTCGCAAAGCAGTTGTGCCTAGGTGGGTGTTGGACTTCCCATGACTCAGTTTCTTCTGGCACAGGTTGCAAATGGCCTCGCTGTTGTCAGAGGCAGACACACAAAAAAATGCCACGCTGCTGAGCTCTGCGATGACGGCATTCTGGTGGTGGCAACAGCATGCGTTGATTGGCGTCCCGTCTGGCTGATCCCGGGTGCCGATGCATGCTGTCTGACTGTGCCACTAGCTCCTTGCGATGACCTCCCCCTGCTTCCAACTCGTCTCCTTCTCCTCTCTGTCTCCCCATCTGAACTTTCCCCCTCTTCTTCTCTTCTAGCGGGCACCCACGTGGCATCCACAGACACATCGTCATCATCAACACCTTCACCGCTATCTGACACCTCAAGAAAGGAAGCAGCAGCGGGTACAACATCATCATCACACTTTACGTCCAATGCTGCCTGACCGAGACATATCCCTGTTAACTACATCCTCTGGCAATAATGGTTGCGCATCACTCATGTCTTCAAACTGATGTGTAAATAACTCCTCTGATGGATCAAGTAAAGCTGCTGTGGTGCTAGTGTTGGTGGTGGCGACAGGCGGACAAGTGGTAGCAAGAGAGGTGCACGAAGCTAAGCTAGAGGAGGAGAAGGACGGTGCGTCAAGGTTCCGAGCGGAAGCTGTAGTAGATTGGGTGTCTTGTGATAGCCAGTCAACTAAGTCCTCAGAACTTTGGGGGTTCAAGATACGTGGCCTCTGAACACTGGCCATTCTAGGGCCAAAGAGAATCCCAGCACCACGACGGCCCCTGCGGGGTAGCCTTCCTCTGTCTGTCATTTTTATGGTTAAATTTGCACAAGTGTCACACCAAATGTGATTTGCACTAGGGTGACACAATTTGCCCTGCAGTCAAAAAAACTGGTGACTTTGACGTGAACTGACAGTGATGACTGGTTTTATTTAACAGCCAAAAAGGATTTTCTTTTTAATTAATTTGCACAACTGTCACACCTAATGTCATTTGCACTAGGGTGGCACAATTTGCCCTGCAGGCAAAAAAAACTGGCAACTGTGACGTGAACTGACAGTGACGACTAGTTTTATTTAACAGCCAAAAAAGTTTTATTTTTTTTTTATTTTAATTTGCACAACTGTCACACCTAATGTGATTTGCACTAGGGTGACACAATTTGCCCTGCAGGCAAAAAAACTGGCAACAGTGACGTGAACTGACAGTGACGACTGGTTTTATTTAACAGCCATAAAAGTTTTTTTATTTTTTTTATTTGCACAACTGTCACACCTAATGTGATTTGCACTAGGGTGGCACAATTTGCCCTGCAGGCAAAAAAAAAAAACTGGCAACTGTGACGTGAACTGACAGTGACGCCTGGTTTTATTTAACAGCCAAAAAAGGTATTTTTTTTATTTGCACAACTGTCACACCTAATGTGATTTGCACTAGGGTGACTCAATATGCCCTGCAGGCAAAAAAATTGGCAACTGTGACGTGAACTGACAGTGACGACTGGTTTTATTTAACAGCCCAAAAAGTTTTTTTTTTTTTACTTTGCATAACTCTCACAGCAAATGTGATTTGCACTAGTGTTACAATGAGCAAAAAAGCTTGCCAGCGGAGTTCCCCTTTTCAGCAGTGGTCCCCAACCAGGATGCCTCCAGCTGTTGCAAAACACACGGACTGATATATTTCAGCCCTTTGAATACTGTAGTAGTAAGTTGCTTTAAAGAAAAAAAAGCTTGCCAGCGGAGTTCCCCTTTTATGCAGTGGACCCCAACCAGGGTGCCTCCAGCTGTTGCAAAACACACGGACTGATATCTTTCAGCCCTTTGAATACTGTAGTAGTTAGTTACTTGAAGGAACTTAAGCTTGATTCTGGAGTACCCCTTTTAACCAGTGGTTCCCTCCCAACCAGGGTGCCTCCAGCTGTTGCAAGACACACGGACTGATATCTTTCAGCCCTAAAAAGGGCATTTTTGGGTGCTGTCCTTAAAGCAGATGTTACACTAGTGCTTTAGAAGTAAACTGGACCCTGAATATACCACATAGCAGCAACCTAGCTATCGCTTTCCCTATACAGCAGGAGCAGCTTCTCTGACCCTCCACTTCCTAAGCCTGCAGCATGCTGAAGGAGGGTAAAATGGCATCCATGCAAGAGGTAGGAGGGTCTGGAAGGGAGGGACTGCTGCTGATTGGCTGTAATGTGTTTGCTGACTCTGACTCACAGGGTCAAAGTTTACTGCAATGTTAAAGTATAGGAGGCGGATCGAACTTCACATATGTTCGCCCGGCGATGCGAACGCGAACACGTTAAATTTGCAGGGAACTGTTCGCCGGCGAACAATTTGCGACATCTCTACCTGGGAGCAGTCCCTGTCCTCCCATTGCCTCTGTCCTATGCTGTTCCCTCCCCCACAGAAGTATCTTATGCTGTGTGTTCAGCTCAATTACTTAGTGAGGATGATCTACTAGAGGACAGTCAGCAGCTACTGCCCAGCCATGAAGTGGAGGAGAAATCTGCCGATTCCTCCGCTAGGCGGGCAAGTAGTGATGAGGAGAGTGGTGTGGGAGGTGGTGTTGCGAGCGTTCAGGCTCCTGAAGACACTTTTGAGGAACCATAAGAGGACATCAGTGACTTGTAGACACAACTCGATGATGATGAAGCTGATCTCACTTGGGACCCGGTGCAGAAGGGGCTTCATCATCATCAGGAGAAGCCACATTATTAGTCAGTTGCCAGAATTATGGGATGAACAACGTCATTCCAGAACTTCATCTACTACAACACGTGTTGAAAACCATGGCTGGTTAGGGCACTGGAGACATGGCCTACATCTCAAAGCCACATGAACCCTGTGGGGACTGAACTGGAGGAGGAGGAGGGGCACAGTGAAGCATGTTTAGGTTTTGCGAGATGGGCGTTTTTTCTTGTCATCTGACAGGAGAGGAAGAGCACAAGCAACTAGAAGGGTATGAGGAAGGCGAGAAAAGGGATCCAGACACACCGATGCAGTATGCAGTGGAGATGGAGGCTGGGAGTCCCTCCTAGTACTTGCACAAATGACACGATGAATGCTCACTTGCTTGCATAGTGACCGCCGAAATGTCACCATTCGGCAGCGGGATGACTTCTGGCTCTCCCCCTTATTGGATTTCTTGATGATCCAAATGGATAGGGGGACTCCCCTGTGTAACTTCAATGTAAACCAGTGGCAGCTCATACGTGACACCTGCCGTTTCCTCAGGCACTTTGAGGAAGCCACCTTATTAGTCAGTCGATGGGATGAATAGTGTTATTCCATTGCTTCATCTACCACAACACGTGTTGGAAACGATGGCTGGTCAGGACACCGGAGACATGGCCCCTGCATCTCACGGCCACATGAGCCCTGTGAGGGCTGAACTGGAGGAGGAGGAGGAGGGGGAAGGGCACAGTGGAGCACAGTTTAGGTTTCGTGAGTTGGGTGTTTTTTCTAGTCATCTTACAGGAGACGAGCAGCTAGAGGAGCTAGAGGGTTATGAGGAAGGCTAGACACAGGACCCAGACACACCATGGCAGTATGCAGGTGAGATTGAGGCAGGGAGTCCCTCCGAGTCACTTGCACAAATAGCACAGTGCATGCTCACTAGTGACGGCTGAATTGTCACCATTCGGCAATGGGATGACTTCTGGCTCTCCACCTTATTGAACCCTCGCTACTGGCATAAAATGGGGGCCTTTTTTACACCCACTGAGAGGGAGGAAAAACTGACCTTCTACAGAGACATCCTATGTAGTCAGTTGGCTGATGCCTATCTGCGCCATCATCCATCCTCTCGCAGATCTGACTCAGGGGCACCCTCTGCACTCTCCTTCCTCTGCCATGGCTGCTGGGGAGGAGTGAGGTGGCAAGAGCAGTACCAGCTCCATCACAGTCGCTGATGAGTAGCTTTCTTCACCCGCATAGTGAAGCAACTCATCAGACCTGGAGCAGGACCTGAACCAGCAGTTGGTGGCATACCTTGACATGCCCATGCCAACACACCTTGAAGATCTGCTGGACTTCTGGGCAGCCAAACTTGATTTGTGGCCACAGCTAGCAGAGTTTGCCCTGGAAAAGCTGTCCTGCCCAGCCAGAAGTGTGCCATCAGATCGGGTGTATAGTGCGGAGGGGGCCTTAGTAACCCCAAGGAGAACTCATCTGTCCACAAAAAATTCACAGATATAGATAGTGCTAATCATATTTAAGGTGTTGCTCCCCAGTTAAAGACATTCCTCCACATCAGACCACAAGTAAGTATTGAGGATATGCATTACATAAAACTTAACTTGTAATAATATTCTTAGAATAACATATATGTACCCAAAAATGTTTTGACATCAAACAAAAGGAAAAAAAATTGTGCAAAAAACACAATGTGCCACCTACACCAGGAAGTAGTGATGTGATGCAAAGACCTCAAAAAGGTGAAAGGGAACAACGTATGGTCCATTGTAACCGGTGGGGGTAAAAACTTCCCCTGTAAGGCCCTATTCTAGCATTATTAATTCCATTCTTGGCAAGTGTTACTCATCCTAAAAGGGCAGCCACACACAGGAACCTCTCCTTATTTCCCCCTACAAACACTGCCATTTCCCAGTGTTTTTACATTGAAATAGAGAGAGTTTCCTGTGTGGGGAGTAACACTTGCCAAGGAGGGAATTAATAGGGCTAGACTAGGGCCTTACAGGGGAAGTTTTTACCCCCACCTGCTACAATGGACAATACATTGTTCCCTTCCAACTTTTCGAGGAAAGTGTTACTCGTCTTAAAAAGGGCGGCACCCCCCCCCCCAGGAACCAATCCCTATTTCCACCTAAAAACCCTGGGGAATGGCAGTGTTTGTAGGTGGAAATAGGGAGAGGTTTCTGTGTGGGGCCGCCATTTTTAGGGCAAGTAACACTTGCCAAGAAGGGAATTAATAATGCGAGAGTAGGGCCTTACATGGGAAGTTTTTACCCTTCCACCTTTTAGCGGTCTTCGCATCACATCATGGTGGTGTAAGTGGCACATGGTGTTATTTGCACACCTTATCTTATATTATGAAAAGTTAAGTTTTACATAATGCATATCCTCAGTAATTACTTGTGCACACAATCACTTTACCTGCCTCAGCTACTATTCTGATCCTGCCACCCACCTGATGCCACACATCTGATACCAAGTTCTCCTTTTTTTTTAACCACCTTCGTCACCAGGTACTGGTATTGCCACCCACCGCACCACTTGTCACTGGGTCACTTTCAGGACTCATGATGCTGCTGCCACCTCCAGGCTGTCTCATTCTGCCGCCATATGTTCTCCTCATGCTGATGCACCTCCAGGCTGTCTCATTCTGCCACCATGTTCTCCTCATGCTGATGCCAGCTCCAAGTTGTCTCAAACTACTACCATATGTTTTCTTCATGCTGATGCCAACTCCAAGCTGTCTCATACTGCCCTTACGTTGTCCTCATGCTGCTGCCACCTCTATGCTGTGTCATTCAGCCATTATATGTTCTCCTCATGCTGCCGCAAACTCCAGGCTATGTCATTCAGCCACTATATGCTACTGCCAACTCTAGGCTGTGTCATTCAGCCACTATGTGGTCTCCTCATGCTGACGCCAACTCCAGGCTGCGTCATTCTGCCACTATATGTTCTCCTCATGCGGCCACCACCTCAACACTATGTCATTCAGCAACTATATTGTCTCCTCATGCTACTGCCACCTCCACGCTGTGTCATTTAGCCACTATATGTTCTCCTCATGCTTCCGCCACCTCCATACTGTGTCATTCAGCTGCAAAATGCTGCCGCCAACTCCAGGCTGTGTCATTCAGCCTCTACGTGGTCTCCTCATGCTGCCTTCCACTCTAGGCTGTGTCATTCAGCCACTATATTGTCTCCTTATTCGACCACCACCTCCCTGGTGTCTCATTCAGGCATTATATGGTCTCCTCATGCTGCCGCCACCTCCACGCTGTGTCATTGAGCCACTATATGGTCTCCTCATGCTTCTGCCAACTCCAAACTGTGTCATTCAGCCACTACATGTTCGTCTCATGCAAGTTATGGGACTTACTGTACATCTACTGTTTGTGTTACTCTTGAACTTCAGAGATTTCTTGTGACATTTAAACATTTTGACAAATTTCTGGCTGGCAGATACAGAGAAAGGTTAGTGCAAAGGATAAAATATGAGGACATAATATGAGGTTGTCATATGTGGTCGGGATATTCGGACGGGATATTTGGTTAATATATGAGAACAGGACATGAGGAAATAATATGAGGTAAAAGTGGCTGGGATATGAGGATGACATCTGAGGTAGGAATATGTGAACAGGATACAAGGAGAGAATATGAGATCAGGATATGAGCTCGGGATATGAGGACGGCATATGAAGACGAGAGTGTAATTTTTGCATTTCCTTTACAACAAGGTTTAGGAAATAAGAAAGGACAATGCAAGATACTCTGCAGTATGATATATAATATATACACATTTATCTATATGTATTTCTCAAATTACTTTGATTTATCAAATTAAGAAAGTCTTCACTTCAATGACATATTGATAACTATGTTAAAAATTCCTTATGGTGGTGTACAGAGACTAAATTTAAAAAAATGACCTTCCTTCTGGACCCTACTGTATATTTGTTTTCCAGATTCGGTGTGGCTTATAGAGCACTTAATGATAAATAATAAACTGAATTCTAATCTTAGAACACAGAGTACATTCATGGTTCCCAGCTTCTGAATTTCCTTTATAATCTGTTGTTGATGGTATCATTGACACATGGAAAACCATCCTGGACAGTACGGTCATCTAGTAAAATAACAGCCATTCAGTAAAAGTGAATTTAAAATGCAGAATTGGCTGTTTTCTTAGTAAGGTGGTCTGCAGGACATTTTATGACATCACACTTTTTTTTAAGTTTTTATAAAGAGAACGAAAACCTTAATGTTTGATCATGAGATAAAAAGGATTCAATGGTGAAACCTAAAATTTACAGGAGAGGCATAAGAAACCATTAGAGTTTTTTTTTTTAACATCAATATGTTCCTACTGTGCACCTTTCAGATAGAGATCTCTGCAGAACACGCACTTGGTTCAGTATTCTATCTTCACGCAGTAATACATTATTCATCTTCTACAATGACATATTGTAGAGGTGAAACAGCTCAGAGGAAACGTGTGCATATTGTTTCTCCTTTGTGTTTGCATGGTGGCTTGGTAGAATGTTTCTCTGAAATGGTGCAGGCGGCCTCTGTGCAATTAATGCTTTGTTCAGAAATGAATTCTTACTGGGGATGAGCGAATCGAATCTGAGGAATCCAAATTCGTTATGAATTTCAGGAAAAATTTGCTTTGCACAGAATGCAAATATCACCAAGATTCAATCGCAAGAATCGCTTCATTAAACTCCATTTAGTGCTGTCCAGGCTCCAGGGCATCTAAAATGGCGGATCCACATGTGAGGACATGGGGAAAAGAACTCTGGGAAGGCAAGGCTGGAAGGCGGGATGACCCTGAATCACATGCAGCATGCAGCCTATCAGCAGCTAGCCATCCCTGTGTCACAGCCCTATATAATCGGCAGCCATCTTGCGGCCAGTAACATCAGTGTTCCATTGCAGAGAGAGAGGGACAGAGAGCATTGTGTGTTGAACAGAAAAGCATTTTTACAGCAGCGATTCACCTCAAGCCCAAATCCAGCCTAGAAGCACTGATAGGGAAGGAAGAGAGATTGAGAGAGAAAGTGCAATTGTGAGAAAGTGCAATTACACAGCGACTGTGTGCTGCAGCACTTGTGTGTACAACAACTGAAAGGCTAAAAGTATCCATCCAGATAGGGTGAGCAGAGCACTAAAAGAATATTGTCCTCTATTAAGTGTAACCTGTGCGTACATCTAAGGGGTGTACCATTTTGTTCCTGTTAAAGTCTCATGGGCCTAGTTACTGTGAAAGGCAAGCCAAAAGTACACACCTGCTGGTGTTGTAGACAAATACTGTTTTAAATGTAGTGGAGCACATTTTCCTCCACCCAGAAGTGCATATCACATACATACATACATCTATGTGGTGTACCATTTTGTTCCTGTTAAAGTCTTAAGGGCCTAGATACTGTGAAAGGCCAACCAAAAGAAAAAACCTGCTGGTGTTGTAGACATATACTGTTTTAAGCGTAGTGGAGCGTATTGTCCTCCCCTCATAAACTCACTAAGTATTTCAGGCAGAGAATTTCCTGGTCATGCACAGAGGAGTGGCAGAGGCATAAGTTCATCAGGCGCAGGCAGAGGTCAAAGCAGACTAGGAGTGAGTGGCAGCAGGAGTCGCAGCAAGATGCCTGAGCTCATTCTGCCACTATATGGTCTCCTTATGCTACTGCCAACTCCAGGTTGTGTCATTCAGCCACTATATGGTCTCCTCTTGCTGCCGCCAACTCCAGGTTGTACCATTCAGCCACTATATGGTCTCCTCATGATTCCGCCACTTCCAGGTTGTATCACTGTACTGCCATGTGGTCTCCTCATGCTGCTGACACATTAAATAAAACTTTTTAGGTTCATGTGTATGAAATCTTTCATTTAAATGGTAAAAAATACCTTTAACCTTTTCAATTGTGAGGCCCTATGGTCTCGTCAGGCTGTTGCCACTTCCAAACTGGGTCATTCAGCCACTATATGGTCTCCTCATGCTGCCCCTCTATGCTGTGTCATTCAGCCACTATATGGTCTCCTCATACTGATGCCACCTCCAGACTCATTGTGCCACTCTGCGACAGTGATTCTTATAGCGACGCCTCTACTCTGCATGTCATACTGAATAACAGTATTATTTCACTAACCCAGCACACACCCTATGTATGCTACAGCAAGGCAAACACCCCTATTGAGGCTCTCTATAGGCCAGAAATAGCCGTTTTAATAGAGATTTGCTGCAAATAAATTCGGATCAAACCAAATTTTTTCGGAAAATTCGTCCGAATCAAATTTTTCAAAAATTTGTTCCTCTCTACATTTTGCAGAAGCAAAGCACAAAGTGCAGAGTCTCTACATTTTTGCAAGTGGATTTGACAAAAGACTACTAATTCTGTGCTTCTCAAATATTCCAATTAAGGGGTAATGCATGTTTCTGCACCTTCACAAACGAGCTGTAAATGTTCTATTTATGTTCAAGAGAAAAACTGTACATTTTCTATGGAGCTTGTATGCTAAAGAATAAAATGCACTGGAATACATTCATTATTCTTTATAATGAGTCATCAACTGCATATTTAGAAAGCTGTTTAAGCCCCATGGAGCTATTTATTTTAGCAGAAAAATCTAAAGTTCAGCTTCGTTGACATTTAAATGGGTTCTTCTCTTCTAAACCAAGGACCTAATGGCAGTGACATTTTAATAAATGAAACATGGGTGATTGGCACGTCTGTTATAAAGAGAGTACTTTATAATTTGTTTATAAATGTTTACTTTTTCTGCAAACAACTGCTTCATGGTTTATGTAAAGACTTGTATGATATTTGTTTATGTCTTGATGACTAGAGATGAGTGAATTTTAGAAAAATTCGATTCGGCCGATTCGCTGTATTTTCCAACAAATTTGGTTTGATATGAATTTATTTGCTGATAGTCACTATTAAAAATGGCTATTTATGGCCTAAAGAGAGCGTCAATAGGGGTGTGGAACATTTTGCCTTGCTGTAACACGCATAGGGTGTGAGCAGGGTTAGTGAAATTATTCAGTATGACATGAAGATCACAGCCTGGAGTTTGTGGCAGCATGAGGAGGACATATAGTTGCTGAATGACACATTCTGGAGGTGGCGGCAGCATGAGTAGACCATATAGTGCCTGAATGAAACAGCCTGGAGTTGGCGGCAGCATAAGGAGACCATATAGTGGCTGAATGAGGAGAACATATAGTTGCTGAATGACACAGCCTGGAGGTGGCGGAAGATTGAGGAGACTATAGAAAGGTTGAATGACACAGCGTGGAGGTGGTGGCAGCATGAGGAGAACACATAGTGGCTGAATGACACAGCCTGGAGTTTGCAGCAGCATGAGGAGAACATATTGTGGCCGAATGACACAGCCTGAAAGTGGCGGAAGCATGATGTCACCATTTAGTGGCTGAATGACACAGCCTGGAGTTGGTGGCTGCATGAGGAGACCACATAGTGGCTGAATGACACAGCCTGGAATTGGGCAGCAGCATATAGTGGCTGAATGACACAGCCTGGAGTTTTCGGCAGCATGATGAGAACATATAGTGGCTGAATGACATAGCCTGAAGGTGGCGGCAGCATACAGTGGCTGAAAGATACAGCCTGAAGTTGGTGGCAGCATGCGGAAACCACATAGTAGCTGAATGACACAGCCTGGAATTGGGCAGCAGCATATAGTGGCTGAATGACACAGCCTGGAGTTTGCGACTGCATGAGGAGAACCTATAGTGGCTGAATGACACAGTCTGGAAGTGACGGAAGCATGAGGTGACCATTTAGTTGCTGAATGACACAGCCTGGAGTTGGCGGCAGCATGAGGAGACCACATAGTGGCTGAATGACACAGCCTGGAGTTTGTGGCAGCATGAGGAGAACATATAGTGGCTGAATGACACAACCTGAATTTGGCGGCAGTATGAGGAGATCACATAGTAGGTGAATGACACAGCCTGGAATTGGGCAGCAGCATATAGTGGCTGAATGACACAGCCTGGAGTTTTCGGCAGCATGATGAGAACATAGCTGGATGACATAGCCCGGAGGTGGCGGAAATATGAGGAGACCATACAGTGGCTGAATGACACAGCCTGGAGGTGGTGGCAGCATAAGGACAACATATAGTGGCTGAACGACACAGCCTGGAGTTGGCAGCAGCATGAGGATACCATATAGTTGCTGAATGACACAGCCTGGAGTTGGCGGCAGCATGAGGAGACCACATAGTTGCTGAATGACACAGCCTGGAGGTGGCTGAAGCATGAGGAGACGATATAGTAGCTGAATGACACAGCATGGAGGTAGGGGCAGCATGAGGAGAATATATAGTGGCTGAATGACACAGCCTGGAGGTGGTAGCAGCATGAGGAGAACATATGGTGGCAATATGAAACAGCTTGGAGCTGGCAACAGCATGAGGAGAACATATGGTGGCAGAATGAGACAGCCAGGATGTGGCATCAGCATGAGGAGAACATATGGTGGAAGAATGAGACAATCTGGAAGTGGCATCAGCACGAGGAGAACATATGATGGCAGAATGAGACAGCCTGGAGGTGGCAGCAGCAGCATCAGGAGTCCTGAAAATGACCCAGTGACAGAGTGGTGCGGTGGGTGGCTATACCAGTTCCCATAGAAGAAGGTGGGTGAAAAAAGGAGAACTTGGCATCAGATGTGGGGCATCAGGTGGGTGGCAGGATCAGAGTTGTAGCTGAGGCAGGTAGGCTGAAGAAATCGGTCTCATTTCTCGCATTATTAATTCCCTTCTTGGCAAGTGCAGACTCACACAGGAACCTATCCCTATTTCCACCTACAAACACTGCCATTTCACAGGGTTTTTAGGTTCCTGTGTGGGGCCGTCCTTTTTAAGACGAGTAACACTTGCCAAGAAGGGAATTAATAATGCAAGAGTAGGGCCTTACAGGGGACGTTTTTACCCCACCGGTTACAATGGACCATATTTTGTTGCCTTCCACCTTTTAGGGGTCTTTGCATCACATCAAAACTTGGTGGTGTAGGTGGCATTTGGTGCTTTTTGCACACCTTTCCTTTTGTTTGATTTAAAAAAAAAAACATTTGCGGTACATACTGTATATTTTATCCTGAGAAAAGTTAAGTTTTAACTTATACATATGCTCAATATTTACTTGTGGTCTGATGCCAAGGAATGTCTGTAACTGTGGAGCAGCACCTTTAATATTTTTAGCACTATACATATTTGTGATGTGTTGGTGTGGCACCATGGTCAATCTACTCTGATGCATCAGGCATTGGTGGGTGGAAATCTTGGCTGATCCATGCCTGATTCATCTTCACAAAGGTCATTATCTCCACATTTTTCGTGGACAGACGCTTTCTCCTTGGGGTTACTATGTCCCACGCCGCACACTACTGGCTGGGCAGGACAGCTTTTCCAGGGCAAACTCTGCTAGTTGTGGCCACAAATCAAGTTTGGCTGCCCAGAAGTCCAGCGAAACTTCAAGGTGTGTTGGCATGGTGATGTCAAGGTATGCCACCACCTGCTGGTTCAGGTCCTGCTCTAGGTCTACCTGCTGCTGATGAGTTGCTTCACTATGCGGGTGAAAAATGCTGCTCATCAGTGACTGTAGACTCAGGCTGCTGCTGATGGAGCTGACTGCTCCTGCCACCCCACCCCTCCCCAGCAGCCATGGCAGTGGAAGGTGAGAGCAGAGGGCTCCACGAATCAGATCTACAAGAGGATGGACGATGGCACAGATAGGCATTGGCCAACTGACTACGTAGGATGCCGCTGTAGTAGGTCAGTTTGTCCTCCCTCTCAATGGGTGTAAAAAAGGCCCTCATTTTATGCCGGTAGCAAGGGTTTAATAAGGTGGAGAGCCGGAAGTCATCCCACTGCCGAATGGTGACAATTAGGCCGTCACTACGCAAGCGAGCATGCACTGTGCCATTTGTGCAAGTGACTCGGAGGGACTCCCTGCCTCCATCTCCACTGCACACTGCCACGGTGTGTCTGGGTCCTCTGTCTCGCCTTCTTCATAACCCTTTAGCTCCTCTAGCTGCTCCTGCTCCTCCTCTCCTGTCAGATGACTAGAAAAAACGCCCATCTCACAAAACCTAAACTGTGCTCCACTGTGCCCCTCCTCCAGTTACGCCCCCACAGGGCTCATGTGGCCGTGAGATGTAGGCACCATGTCTCCAGTGCCCTGACTAGCCATCGTTTCCAACACGTGTTGTAGTAATGAAGCAGTGGAATAATGTTATTCATCCCACTGACTAATAATGTGGCTTCCTCAAAGGGCCTGAGCAAATGGCAGGTGTCACTTATGAGCTGCCACTGGTTGACAATGAAGTTACACAGGGGAGCCCCCCTATCCACTTGGATCATCAAGAAATTGGTGATGGCTTTTCTCTGTTCATATAGTTGGTTCAACATAAGGAGGATTGAATTCCAACGTGTGGAAACGTCAAAAATCAGATTATGTTGGGGATGCCATTCTGATGCTGCAGCTCAAGGAGGGTGTGCATTGCGATGTACGAGTAGCTGAAGTGCATGCAAAGTTTCCTAACCATTGATAGGATGTCTTGCAGATGGGGGAACACTTCAGGAACCGCTTGACAAACAGATTGAACACGTGTGCCAGGGCTCATGTCTCAGGCTTCTTTGTCACAGCACAGACAAGATGTTCTTCCCGTTGTCGGTCACCATGGTTCCCATTTCCAGTTTTCATGGAGTAAGCCATGATTTGATTTCTTAATGAATTACTTTTAGCAATTCCTCCCCTGTGTGACTCAAGAACAGTGTGACACCACCGTGCTCCGCACACATGGTATGCTGGAGGGGCACTGAGATACGCAGTGGAGGCTGAGGACACGGAGGAGGATGAGGAGGAGGAGTCGCCCACTGTCACAGGACCAACGGCCTGAAAGCTTGGAGGCGGAAGCAGCGTGACCTGTCAAAGTTGCTGTTGTGGCTGTGCAGGAACCCCATTCACCCAGTGGTCCGTAAAGGACATGAATTGTCCCTGACCGTAGTTACAGCTCCACACATCGGCGCTGCCATGCACTACACCAACAGGCTCAAGGACAACCTTCTGTTCCACAAAATTGTGCAGGGCTGTTACTGTCTTTTTTTCGCAAAGAAACAAAGGCTTGGGACTCTCCACCTCGGCTCAGGACAGCAGCACATTCAGCTTCCACCGTTGGATGAGTGGGCACATACTGTTGTCTCTAGACATGGCTTCGCCGATGGATTGCTGGCAGAATGACTGACTCGAAGTAGGAGGAGTAGGAGCATCTGGAGAGACAGAAGATGGGTATAACACACAGCTCCCTTTGGCTGATGTGGTGGAGCCTTGGCTGGCTGAAACAGAGAGCGGCATGCCACTGGGTGATGCAGCAGGCTGGACCACCACAATGAAGCCACGGTTCTACCAGGGCCCTTTATGGTGACGCGGCATATGTTTACATAGGGCCGTGGTGCCAACATTGGGACTCTGACAACGTTTCACCTTCTGCCGACACATATTGCTTGTGGCCAGGTTAACCTCCTCCGGAAGCCTGATGAAAAACTGCCACACCACAGAGTAGCTGATTTTCCCACCAACAGTCCGCAGTGATTGACTGCTACTGCCGCAAACTCCAGGAACCCATGTTCTACTACCTCCCAGGAAGGTAGGTTGTCGCGAAGCAGGTGGTCTACCCGGGCACGTTTGGCTCCAGACTTTCCACTTCTGCCACCGTGCTGACTGCCAACCATGCTACCACCTTGCTGGCTCAGCTGCTGCCTCACGGGCAACCTGCAACCCTTTTCTCCTGATGATGATGAAGCCCCTTCTGCACCCGGTTCCCAAGTGTGTTCGGCTTTATCATCGAGTTGTGTATTTACGTCACTGATGTCCTCCTTAGGTTCCTCAACAGTGTCTGCTTCACGAGCCTGAATGTTCACACCACCTCCCATGCCACTCTCCTCATCACTACTTGCCCGCCTAGTGGAGAAAGCGGCGGATGTCTCCTCCACTTCTTCACTGGGCATGAGCTGCTGACTGTCCTCTAGTAGATCGTACTCACTAAATAGTGGAGCTGAACCCACAGCATAAGATACTTCTGTGGGGGAGGGAACAGCATAGGACAGAGGCAATGGGAGGACAGGGACAGCTCCCATTGCCATGCCAACTGAGGGTTGTGTCTGAGGAACCCACCGACTTGTTGACTCGGGGTCAGATATCACTTGTGTTAACCAAACAATGACGGTAGATGGGTTGCTGATGGAGACATGACCACTAGCTGACAGAGAGAGCTCAGGTCTTTCTCTGCGACTCCTGCTGCCACTCGCCCCTAGTCTGCTGCAACCTCTGCCTAATTAATTTAAGCCTCTACCACTTCTCTGTGCATGTCCTGGCACTTCTCTACCTGACATACTTAGTGTGTATATGAGGTTGAGAACAATGCGCTCCACTACGCTTAAAACAGTATTCGTCTACACCAGCAGGTGTGTACTTTTGTCTGGTCTTTCACAGTATCTAGGCCCTTAAGACTTTAACAGGAACAAAATAGTACACCACTTAGATGTACGTTTGTGGTATGCACTTATGACGGGAGGAATATCCCGAAGGATTAAAACAGTATTTGTGTAAAACACCAGCAGTACACACCAGTGCAGCAGCACACAGTCGCTGTATACTACACCTAAAATTGCATTCTCTCTCTCAATCTCACTCCCGTCCCTATTAGTGCTTCTAGGCTGGATTTGGGCTTGAGGTGAATCGCTGCTGTAAAAATGCTTTTCTGTGCAACACACACTGCTCTCTGTCCATCGCTCTGTGCAACAGAACGTTGATGTGACTGGGAGGTGAATCACTGCTGAAAAAATGCTTTTCTGTGCAACATGCACTGCTGTCTGTCCCTCTCTCTCTTTCTCTGCAATAAAAGACTGAAGTGACTGGCCGCAAGAGGGCTACCCATTATATAGGACTGTGACATCACAGAGGTGGGTGGCTGCTGATAGGCTGCATTCTGTATGTGATTCAGGATCATGCCACCTACCCTTGTTCACGCCTTTCCAGGATTTCTTGCCCCATGTCTTCACATGTGGATTCGCCATTTTAGATGCCCTGGAACCTGGACTGCACTAAATGGAGTTTAATTAAGCGATTCGCTCGATCAAATCGCGACGATATTCGCATTCCTTGTGAACCAAATTTTTCCTGAAATTCGTAACGAATTGGGATTCGTCAGATGTGATGTGCTCATCCCTATTGATGACCTTTTTGTGTTTGACTTTGGAAAATATTTTAATACTTTATTATTAAGCTTTATTTCAGGGTGTATCTGTTTACTTTACCTTTTTTTTTATACAAAGGTTTATATGAGATTCAATAGGTTTTTATTTGGATCCTGGTTTGTAAATAGGCAGGAAAATGTTGCCTGCCACATTGCAGACATAAGACAAAAAATGTCCTCCTATCATGCATTTGGACAGTTTATGTTATCTTCTATCCATTGCAAAAAAGCACAGTTACAGGGGTTATCCAGTGTGATTTTAGTGCGTACCTGCTAGACAGTAATAACCATTCTTAGAAAGGATTTTTGCTTCTCTTTGGCTAAATGACTATGTTGTGAGATTACCATAAAACATAGGATATTTTTGTTGTTGGAGTTTGTTTCCTTAAACTAAAAATCCCATGAACTCTTGTTTGTAAGTGTGAGGTCACTTTTCTCCCTCCTACACATCAGCCACCCCACTCATTAAAATATACCTGTAATCCCTTTAATGCAATAGACCAGTGTTTTTTGACCAGGGTGCCTCCAGCTTTTGCAAAAACAGAATGATCTCCCCACCACCCAGCTGTCGCTCCACCCATTGAGGCAAAGATAATGTAATGTAATGTCTCGGGTCACACTGCAACCTGGGAAAACCTGAGACGACAAGCATTATGTATGCAGTTAAAAATAAACCTTGGGGCAAAAATCACAGAAGAAATGTGAGGCCACTATAAAAAAACAGGTCCAGACACTATATTATGAACTACACTAGCTTTACAGCCCCTGTAGCATAGTCAAATTTAAAAAAAAAATGCCCCTTTGTATGCTGGTTATAATACAACTGGATGCATAATTGTATACATGATAGTATAGTAATAATAGTAATAATTTTTTTATAGGAATCAATGGCATAGATGTATAGTAATACAGTTGGGAAATATATTAGTGAACTGTATAAAGTTAATGTCCAAATGTCGTACCAACCTAAGCCAAAGCTGTGACCACAGACTGTACACCTTGTTGCATAACATTTTTTAAACATTGGTTAGGAAAATCTAAAAACGTATGCCTCAACAGGATGCCTAGGCGTGAACAGAGCTTTAATGATTTACTTCAATTCTTTCTTCAACTGGTTTACTATAAATATAAATGATACAGATGAAATGACAGCAGGAGTAGGAAATAAAATCAATATAAGACCAGTGATCTCTACATCTTCCACAGCAGCATCCTATACATTTTCCAGCAGATCTATTTTTCAACTGTCTGGTGTGTCAGCAAGTATTTCTAAAGAAGTAATGTAGAACTGTATCCATCAAGATATAAGTAGTAGCATTCTTGTCTTGAGGGTGAGGTTCGGGAAAAGGTGTACAAGTCATCAATAATCACATAGACTGAATGGAGCAACAACATGACCGCTGAGGCAAGAACACTGAATCAACTTTTTCTTTTTAATAAAAAATAAATAAAATAAAATGAAAAAACATCAACTCTCACTTCTTATTTTGCTCCTACCAGCGGCTGTTATGGACCACTCCGCTCCATGGTGACTTGATCTTAGCAATAACAATGCAAAGCAAGGTTCATTAGGAGATAGGAAGGAAAGAAACAGAGAACAGTATGGTTACCAAAATATACTGGAATCAGTTTTATTATGGATCCACTTGTTGCACCACTAAATGGCATTCAGTCGGACATACACCCTTTATGACGCAGACAACACAGATATTTCTGTTCCCTTTCTTACTCTGTAAACTGTTATTGCCTTTTGACTGTCTGAACTTCTTTGGCTACATTGATTTTTAAAGGGGTACTCCGCCCCTAGACATCTTATCCCCTATCCAAAAGATAGGGGATAAGATGTCTGATCACAGGGATCCCATCGGCTGAGGCACCCCAGACATCCGGTGCAACTTCGCTCTGTGGTAGATGATTGGCGAAGCAGGGCGGAGGCTTGTGACAACGGGGTCAAGCCCAGCGTTTGTTTACAGTGTCGGGTGCCGCACCGGATGAAGTCATGGCAATGCCCACTCAATGCAAGTCTATGCCTTCACGCCCCCTCCCATAGACTTGCATTGAGGGGGTATGGCCATGACTTCACGAGCGAGGCACGGCAGTGACATCACGAGCCTCCAGCGCTGCACCCGACACGCCGGGTACAGCAGGGATATCATGGGGGTCACCAGCGGCTTGACCCCCATGATCAGAAATCTTATCTCCTATCCTTTGGATAGGGGATAAGATGTCTAGGGGCGGAGTACCGCTTTAACATTTCTAACTATATGTTTCAATTATTTGGTCAACATGGTTTTCATTTAGGTTTGAATATTCAACCTTTCATGTACTAGTTCATACAGCTAGGTTTATTAAAACCTTCACGTCCACGGACGTAAATGTACATCCTGGTTTGGCGGGACTTCCCCGCGAGCATCGGTACGGTGCTTGACCGCGAGCATCGGCCAGGGACATCCGGTAATGGCCGACATTCGCGATCGCGAGGATGTCCGCCATTAACCCCTCAGATGCCGTGATCAATACAGATCACGGCATCTGCGGAAGTGCGGTACTTTGAATGGATGATCGGATTGCCCGCAGCGCTGCCGCGGCGATCCGATCATCCAGCATGGCTGCCGGAGGTCCCCTCACCTGGCTCCAGCCGTCTCCCAGGGTCTTCTGCTCTGGTCTGAGATCGAGCAGACCAGAGCAGAAGATCTCCGATAATACTGAGCAGTGCTGTGTCCTATATATAGCACTGAACAGTATTAGCAATCAAAGGATTGCTATAGATAGTTCCCTATGAGGACATAAAAAGTGTAATAAATAGTTGAAAAATGTAAAAATTAAAAGCAACAAAAAGTGAAAAATCCCCTCCCCAATAAAAATGAAAATTGTCAGTTTTTCCCATTTTACCCCCAAAAAGCGTAATTTTTTTTTATAAACATATTTGGTATGCCGCGTAAATGTCCATACTATCAAAATATAATGTTAATTATCCCGTACAGTGAATGTCGTAAACGTAAAAAATAAAAATGCAGCTTTTTTGTCACATTTTATTAAAAAATATATAATAAAAAATTATCTAAAAGTTTTATATATGCAAATGTGGTATCGATAAAAAGAACAGATGACGGCACAAAAAATTAGCCCTCATACCGCCATATATATGGAAAAATGAAAAAGTTATAGGTGGTCAAAATAGGGCGATTTTAGATTACTGATTTTGTAAAAAAGGTTTTAGATTTTTTTAAAGCTGTACAAAAATATTAAATCATCAAGCCATGGGTATCATTTTAATCAAATTGACTCACAGAATAAAGAACACATGTCATTTTTACCGTAAAGTGTATAGTGTGAAAACAAAACCCTCCAAAATGAGCAAAATTGTGGTTTTCATTTACATTTCCTCTCTAAAAAAAAAAATTCGGGGTTCGCGGTACATTTTATGGTAAAATGAGAGGTTTCATTACAAAGTACAATTGGTCATGCAAAAAAAAGCCCTTATATGGGTCTGTAGGTGGAAATATAAAGGAGTTATGGATTTTAGAAGGCGAGGAGGAAAAAACGAAAATGCAAAAATAAAATTGGCCTGGTCCATAAGGTTAAAATGGGCTTGGTCCTTAAGGGTTTAAAGGATATCAGTATAGGTAAGCAATTGGCGGCCTGATTTAAAAAAAAAATATTATAGAGATGGCATATGAATAGCTACCGCCATAAACGGTTATGCTTTATGAACCAAAACTATTTAAGGAGGAGTCAAAAACAACAAGTCAATGAGTCACCAAAAAGGACCTCTGGTCATAGCTAAAATATATCTTTCCTGAATCAGCTCTTGATAAATGAATACACCTCAAGAAATGACTGAAATTACTACTCAATTACTGATAAGGGTCAATTACATCAGGCAAGCAATGGAGAGAGGAGACCTTATATGCCCTAAATAATCCCTGCCTACTCAGAGAACCCACCCCAAAAAGGGTAATCCTTACCTGGAGGCTGCCCCTTGTTAGGCAAGGGCCTTTATTTACTAAGAGTGGAGTGTAGGTTTCTTTGTGGGTTTTAATTCCCTACAATTTATTTTTCACGGTATTTACTAAGGTTTCCCTACATTTTCCACTTTCCCTACATTTTTCTTTTTTTTACACATGCTCCTATGTGTAGGGTTTTCCTCAGCTCAAATCCACCACATTTTCTGTGGAAATCTTAGTAAAAATGTTGGGTTTTTGTGAAAATGTCAGGAACATGTCCCTTTTCCCGATGGGCACGCCCATTTTTTGGATTTTCTTAGCAAAATGGAGAGTTAGTCTGGGTTTTTTCAATTCTGGCACAAATTCTGGTGCAAACAGAATTTCTGGCACACAACCCGACAAAAAATGTTGGGTTTGCAATAGTAAATGAGGGCCAATATGTGTTGTTCCCTCCCTTCTGAAAAAGGGAAATATCAAGCCTAACACAGAATAACTTGTAGCCCCCCCAAAAAGGCACACTGTCCCCCTAAGTCTAATATACTTGTCATTATTATTGATTTATTGAGGTACTGCCATGGATTTTTATCAATTCATGTCTGAACGCTGGAATTCTTTTTGAATTTCCTTTCTGGCTGACCACAAGTGCTCTCTGCTGACACCTCTGACAATTATAGGAACTGTCCAGAGTAGGAGCTAATCTCCATAGCAAACCTCTCTTGCTCTGGACAGTTCCTGACATAGACAGAAGGGTCAGCAGAGAGATTGTGGTTAGGCAGAAAGGAAAGAACTTCCTGTGGAGCATACAGCAGCTGACTGGTACTGGAAGGATTGTGATTTTTTAATAGAGGTAATTTACAAATCTGTTTAACTTTTTGCCACCAGTTGATTTAAAAGAAAATGTTTTCCAGTGGAGTACCCCTTTAATCCTTCCAGTACTTATTAGCAGCTGTATACTATAGAGGAAAGTCTTTTCTTTTTTAATTCCTTTTCTGTCTGTCCACAGTGCTCTCTGCTGACACCTCTGTCTGTGTCAGGAACTGTCCAGAGCAGCATAGGTTTGCTATGGGTATTTTCTCCTGCTCTGGACAGTTCCTGACATGGACAGAGGTGTCAGCAGAGAGCACGAGCACTGTGGACAGACAGAAAAGAAATCCAAAAAGAAAATAATTTCCTCTGTAGTATACAGCAGCTGATAAGTACTGGAAGGATTAACATTTTTGAATAGAAGTAATTTACAAATATCACTCTCACAAAGGATAACCGCTCAGATGCTTGCTTCTGCTCCTGTGCTTTGACCGTAAGGTTGCGTTCCTTTCCACATGCAAAATGTGAACAATAGAAAATGTCCAGCGACAGGATAGCAGGTAAAACATCCAGTTTATTGAGGCATCAAAATAATAACAGGTACAACGGAGCGTAGTCACCTATGCGTTTCGGGCTTGAGTGCCCTTAGTCATGGCATAAAACATAGTAACACAGTAAAACTTATATATCCTGTTAATAGGTCACATGATCGTTACAGGTGTATACTACTGGCAAAGTTAAAAAATGTGGCATGGAATCCAAAATGGAGAGGAACTGTCTCCTGCATCCACTGCTGTAAAACAAGCACCCATCTTAATATCGATACTCTGGTGAATTAGGTTAACAAGTTGTTCTGCGTGTTTGTATTTGACTTTGCCATGTGCAATTAAATCACATCTGTCCAGACTAGAAGCTCTACTTCTAGCATTGACTAAAGATTCAGAAGCATAGCCTCTGGCACTGAGTCTCTCAAATAGTAATTCTGATTCCCTAACAAAGGTATTATCTTTCCTGCAGTTACGTCTCAATCTACACCATTCTCCATAAGGAATATTTCTTAGGACATGTTGGGGGTGACAAGAAGAAGCTTGTAATATTAAGTTACCCGCATTCTCCTTTCTGAATGGTGCTGGCTACTATAATTTTGTGGTTCTCTGATGAAAAGCCCACATCCAGAAAAGAGATGTTGTTATTGGAGAACACAAATGTAAAGGAAAGATTCAGATTATTGTGATTAATACACTGTACAAAATTTGAAAACTCTTTCTCTGAGCCTCTCCAGACAAATATCAAATCATTAATAAATGTATTTAATGCATACCTGGTATGGATTACTTTCTGAAAATATGACATTTTCCTCCCATTGGCTCATGTATATGTTTGCAAAGGATGGGGAGTATTTTGCTCCCATGGCAGTTCCCTTGGTTTGAAAGAAGTATTGGCTATTAAACATAAGAAAAATTATTGTCTAACAGAAATTCCGTCGCCATCAAAATAAATTCCTTCAAACCAGGGGAGTACCTGCTGTAAGTGTCCATATGTTTGGCTAAGGCAGCCAGACCCTCAGTCCAAGGGATGGACGGATACAATGATACAACATCGCATGTTGCCCAAGCAAATGTAGGATCCCAATGTAAATGGTCCATTACATTCAGAACATGTTTAGTATATTTACTGAAACTATGTGTAACCCTGTTAGGGGCTGCAGGTAACTGTGAACCCAGTCTCCCAGTCTCTCCCCCAAGATCCAATGCCTGCCACTATAGGGAAGAGGGGAATCGTTAAGGAATCAGAATTACTATTTGACAGACTCTGAAACTTCTGAAATTTAGTCAATGCTAGAAGCAAAGCTTCTAGTCTGGACAGATGTGATCTAATTGCACATAGCAAAGTCAAATACAAACACCCAGAACAACAAGGTAATACTGACCCCCCCCCTTTTCATTACACAGTACAGTAAACAATACCATAAAATAAGTAGCATTATGAGAAAAAAACTACCAATACTCCAACAAGATGTTACATTGGGTAACTTGTTACAAGACAAATTTAAAATGGTGTCTAGAAAGGGACCCTCTTTGGGATCTATGCTATCTCCTAGAATGTTGAATAGCAACAGGAATAAGTGTTCTGGTGAACAAGCTTGGGTACAACATGCAGGTAATTGGAAATGCGGACATAGAATATGCATTACATGTAACCATACGCACATCAAAAAGTAGTTTCAGTCATAAACTAATGGAAGGACTTTCCAAATAAGGGACCATATAAATTGTCTAAGGCTTAGTTTCTACTTGTTTTTTTGTCTTGCGTTTTTTGGTTTAAAAAAAACGCAAGAAAAATAGCCTGAAAAAACGGCAGTGCAATTTCCTGGGTCTGGCTTTTTTTCTTGCATTTTTCTGGCGTTTTTTCTTTTTTGTGGAAATTGTATTTTTGGCCCCTATGGCGTATTTTTGTTGGGACCCAAAATTTGTTGGATACCCAAAAAAAAAAAGGATGCAGTCGTGATGGAAAAAAATGTATTTAACTAAATTTATATTTTTTATAACAAAATTTTTATTAATTTTTAATAAAGTGTGTGTCTTTCACTTGTTTTTTCTCTCTTTTTTAAAATTTTTTCCCTGCATGGAACACACTGTTCTATGATGGGAGTAGTAGTACCTGTACCATTAGACATATCGCCCTATGCAATCGCCCATAATATAGCAGAAATGCGGAGTGGCTCTATACAGTGCTCGCATCTCTGCACTACACTCCGGCCAGTGATGTGAATAGAAATTCACCTCACTCATTCATATTTTCCGCCCAGAGCGGTGATTGGCCGGATGGTTGCAGCCAATTACAGCTCTCAGAGGGAAATATGAATGAGTGATGTTCTATTCACATCACTGGCCGGAGTACAGAGCAGAGATGCGAGTGCTGTATAGAGCCGCTCCACATCTCTGCAATAGATAGGATGATCACAGGAGTGTCAGGAGTGATACCTGCTGTGATCTTTCCTTAACTGCAGGTACTACTACTCCCATAATGGAGCGCGCCGCTCTGCTCCATGTTGGGCTCTGTAGTACCTGCAGTTAAGGAAAGATCACAGCGGATGTCGATCCCCACACCGGCTGTTATCCTCCTGTATAATTTAAAGATGCGGCTGGACATTCTTCTATGGTCCTCTGCACTGACGTATATATACACCTATTCATATTTTCTGCAGAGAGCTGTGATTGGCTGGAACCATCAGGCCAATCACAACTCTCTGTGGGAAATATGAATAGGTGTATATATACGACAGGGGACCATAGAAGAGCGGCCGGCCGCATCTATACATTATACAGGAGGATCACAACGGAACCCGGGCGATCTGTCAATTAGTACAGGAACTACTACACCCATCATGGAAAAGTGTGTTTTCCATGCTGGGAGTAGTAGTACCACCTAAAAAATGAAGAATAAAAAGTATTTTTATGGCATTTTTTTACTTCCATACACTTCTATGGGAGAAAAACGCCAAGATTTCAGGGGAAAAAAACGCCAGTGGCTCAACATGCTGCGATTTTGCAAAACCTCCAAAGAGCTGAAAACCACCAAAAATGAGTGAAAAAACGCCAAAAGGATTTAAAAAACATCAAAGAGAAAAACGCCAAGTGGAAAAAGAATTTTGCGATTTCTTTACAGCTAACATCTGGCCGCAGCGTTTTTTGGCCAAAAAAACGCCATGCGGCAGAATTGGCATTTTTTTGGGTGTTTTTTCCCCCCCAAAACAGAAAACAAGTAGAAACTCAGCCTAAAAATTTAATATATCTAGCCTCAGATGCTAAAAATCTACTAACATTTAATATTAACTTTTCTGCACTTTCCAAGCACTTTAGGGACATACATGAAGGCAAAACTGACACACTACGTGTGATGGGTATAGAGTGAATTAAAAGACCTACTGGGGGGGGGGGAGACATGAGAAGACTCCTCCTAAACAGAGAATCCTTCTGGATGTTTATGGATGTGCATCATAATGTGTTTTGGATATAGTTTTGGAACAAATGATATGTCTATATCCTTTTTCTGTGTTTCTTGTTTATCTAATTCACCAGAGTATCGATATTAAGCTGGGTGTTTGTATTACAGCAGTGGATGCAGGAGACAGTTCCTCTCCATTTTGGATTCCATGCCACATTTTTTTACTTTGCCAGTAGAATACACCTGTAACTATTAACAGGATATATAAGTTGTATTGTTACTATGTTTTATGCAATGACTAAGGGCACTCCAGCTCAAAATGCATAGGAAACTATGCTCCATTGTACCTGTTATTATTTTGATGCCTCAATAAACTGGACATTTTACCTGCAATCCTGGTGCTGGACATTTTCTATTGTTCATAATTTACAAATCTGTTTAACTTTCTGGCACCAGTTGACTTAAAAGTACCAAAAAAAAAAAATGTTTTCCACCGGAGTACCCCTTTAACAAGTTTAGTGTGCAAGCAGCATGAGGAGATCACATGGCAGCACAATGTCACAACCTGGAGGTGGTAGCAGCCTATATAGGCCGCAGAGCGGCACAATGAAAGAGTCTGGAGGTGGCAGCATCAGCATGAGGAGACCTTATGGCGGTACAATGAGAGAGCCTGGAGATGGCAGCATCAGCATGATGACACCCTATTGCAGCACAATGACAGAGCCTGGAGGTGGAAGCATCAGCATGAGGAAACCATATGGCGGCACAATGGCAGAGCCTGGAGGTGGCAGCAGCAGCATGAGGGCCATGCCAACTGAGGGTTGAGTCTGAGGAACCCATCGACTGTTGAATGGGGGTGTCGAATGTCACTTGGGATGAAGTGGACGACCGAGTTAACCAGTCAATGAAGGCTGCTGGTTTGCTGGTTGAGACACGACCGCTAGCTGACACCGGGAGCTCAGACCTCTCCCTGCGACTCCTGCTGCCACGCCCCCCTACACTGCTGCGACTTCTGCCTGCGCCTGATGAATTTAGGTTTCTGCCACTCCTCTGTGCAAAGCCTGGCACTTCTCTGCCTGACATTCTTGTAGAACAGTGGTGTGCATATATATTTTACTTTTTATAGAGCAATACGCCCCTATACGGCTGCAACAGAAATAAGCGTAACAGTGCTTTTACACTTACTGCCCCCTATTAGCTTTAACCAGAAAAAAACGTAGAACTGCTGAGTGCATATTTATTTCCCTTATTTTAGGATAATACGCCCCAGTACAGTGGAAGAAAAGTGAATGTCCAGCCGGAGACAACGTGCAGTAAAATCTTCAAGTTTATTCCATGGTTTATGCCATATGTAGACACAGGCACGGAAAGACAGAAGTGACGCGTTTCAGCCTACACAACAAATGAACCCCGTATGTAGGGAGGAGACAACCTGACATAAGGTAAAGCACCTGATAGCAGCCAAGCAATCAATCAACCCCACATCCATTGCGAGTTAATTGAAAAATCCCTGAAAGCATGTGTGAACACTGTGCAGCATATGTTTAACAATACACACCTTGAAGTTCTTATTTTCCCTCCATAATCCATATTCTTCATGCATCATATGGTATAGCTGCTACATCAACGACCTATTTATTTGGGGGTCTGATGTGGTGGCCATAGCAGGATTTTCTGGGTTTTTGAATTCCAATCACCTGAACCTAAAATTTACAATCACTTCTAACCAATTTTAGATTTCTTTTCTTGATCTTAATTTGGCGGGTGATAGTGAGCAGAATAACATTTTGTGACTTCCACTTACCACAAGGAGATGGCAGTAAATTCCATTTTACAGGCCAGCTCATGCCATCCCCCACATGTTACAAAAAAAATATCTCCTCATTGGGGAAATTTTGCATTTGCAGCGAAATTGCTCTAGATTTTGAGAAAGAAGCGGATAATATTCAGGTTATCGCCAATGTGATTTGGCACACAACTTTATTTCCCAGTCTTTTTATTGAAAGAACACGCACTAAATCTACTTGGTTGAGATATCTGGGAACATGTGGCCATCCTATAAGTACTTGCAGTAGAATTATGCACCGGCCATCAACATTTGTTTCTTATACTAATGACAAAGTGCATAAGATACAGCAATACATTAATTGAAATGCTAGCTATGTAGTAATCTGTTCTCCTGCACTAGTTGTAGGGTTCAGTACGTGGGATGTACCACAACACTCTCAAAGTTAGAGTTAGAAAACATCTTTCTGACATACCCTATTTCCAGTCCAGAAACATCTCCATGGTTTTCAGGCATTGCATGGAAAAACATGGAGAGGACTTCTCCAGCATGATGGTCCAAGGAATCAAAAAAGTTGCAGCCCCAGTGAGAGGATGGGACCACCAACAAAAACTCCTTTATCATGAGGTCTATTGGATCATCTGCTGGAGAGTAGATACCCTAAAGGTTTAAATAAGCATCAGGATGTGGTTCAACATTATTGAGATAGACTTTTGTACATTCAGAGATTTATTTTTATGCCTTTTGCGGTGAGGTGCAGCATACACATTACACCTAAGATATCCTGCCACTTTTTTGATTCGACGGAGAGAATGGTCCGTAGCCTGAACGAAGGATGGTGACTATTCTTTTTTCAATTTAAATTCGGGGACTGCTGTGTCGTCTAACCTATGGCTACAGATTGGACTGTTGCCCCACTACGTCCTGTGGGCTCTTCTGGGTGGATCCTTTTGCTCTTGTGTTTCTATGTTTTTTGTTTTTCTTTTGTTTTCCTGCTTTTCCATTTTGTTGTTCAGATTTCTAATGCTCATGCCTTTAATGTCAGTACTTTGCCTGTATATTATGGGAGTGCGTGTGCTGGCTGGGAGGCACTTACTCTCCTCCGACACAAATGTGTTCAGATGCTATATGTTGACAAGTTAGGATGGTCCGTATTGCTAGTGTTAACATGAATGGGCTAAACACCCTGTATCAAAGATCCTATTTTTGGAAGGCGGCTCAGGCTCTTAAGTGCGACATAATTTTTGCATAGGAGACGCACCTTTTATCCAGAGATGCCTTTAGAATAAAACACCCTGCATTTACCCATATATTCCAAACTCACTATAAAACCAAGTCAAGGGGTACCCTCATAGCTGTAAAAAAAAAAAACACGGTAGCTTTTCAGCTGAAAGATACTTTTGCGGACCCCAAAGGAAGATATGTTATATTGCGCTGCATGGTTAATAATATCCCCCTAACTTCAGTATCATTATATGCTCCCAATGTTGGCCAACTCAATTTTCTCAATTCACTCTATAAAAGGGTCAAAAAGCAGCTTTGGGCTTCTTTTATATTTAGCAGGGATTTCAATTCAGTGTGGAACCCTGATATGGACACCTCATCACACACATTCGGGCGGCGTCTTCTAGTGGGCCTAGGAAAGAGAACTCTATGATATATGGAGAATTGAGCATGGAACAGAGAGAACATTCACGTTTCATTCGGCCGCACATAACTTTTACTCGCGACTGGATATGTTCATGGTGGACAAATCAATTTTAGATTCAGTGGCTAGCACCTCTATAGAGACCCTCAGGCCTACATGTGGCAAATTAGTCCTTTTTTATTGTCCCATCATGAGTATTCCAGTCAGTTGAGTAAAGACATAATAGAATTTTTCAAGCTTAATGACCTTTTGGTAGACAGCTATATTTCCTTATGGAATTGCCACAAAGCAGCAGTTAGGGGATTATGCATTAAATATAGCTCTATGCTCAAAAAGCAGAGGGACAGCACACTGAAAGATCTACTTTCTCGCCTAAGAATAGCAGAACAAGCTAACATTTCTTCGCCCTCCTCTTTAACGGCCTCTTCTCTTTCCTCCCTCTGACAGGAACTTCGTAGCTCTCTTTTCTCATTGTATGAGAAGGTTCACGGAAAGTTACAAGCCCACTATTATGCGAAGGACAACAAGGCGGGTAAGCTCTGGGCCCAGCGCTTTAAAAAGAGTCAGGCTAAAGCGCGCATCCCTGTTCTTTTACACCCTGTCACACAAGCCAAACTCTACTCCCCAGCTGATATAGACGACGGTTTTGGCGCATTCTACTCCCATCTGTACAATTTCAGAGACCATATTCCCTCTACCCCGGACCCAATCCAGCTGTTGCAAAACTACAACTCCCAGCATGTATGGTATATCAGTGCATGCTGGGAGTTGTAGTTTGCCACAGCTGGAGGCACACTGGTTCCGAAACACTGAGTTAGGTAACAAACTCTCAGTGTTTCGCAACCAGTGGCCTTCAGCCGTTGCAAAAATTACAACTTTAAGCATGCAGTGACAACTGAAGGGCATGCTGGGACTTGTAGTTATGCAACAGCTGGAGGCATATGTGGTAGGGCCTTGGGGGTGTAGTGTAGTTGGGGTGTTGCTTCGGTATATGAGGGGTTAATTTAACCCCTGTCTCTCGTGACGCCAGGGTGAGAGTTAATACGCTGGGGTAAATCTTCGGCCTATCGCCACCCTTCCCAGGAACGATAGGTGCGTGCTTAAATGAATGAAGGTCCACAATAGGGATGAACTTGAACTTGTATAAACTTTACTGAGGTACTTGCGGTACATCCAATTAACAGCAACAGTCTTAGCAATACAGTCTCTATGTGATACGGCAGTGATTGACAGATGCCGCGGACCATTAGCTTATCCAATGACTAGCAGAATTAGGATTGATGCAGAGATCCGTCCGGATTTAGGGGTCTGTTTAGGTCCGGTGATCTTGCAGACTTAACAGGGATTGAGATAACTCACAGTTCTGTAAGATGGCCGTTGCCGCAAGGCTTGGGCCTAGTCACTGCTGACGACAGCTGTGCAGATCCTCCTCTATCAGCAGCCCATGAGGAAACGAGAGCGCAATTAATGGCCGCCGCTCCCTTATATGGGCAGGGCCGTTTTGGTTTTGGATGGTCCGAGTCAGCTGTCACTCACCGTTATAATGCATGGTGGGCGATCACCTGACTTCCTCCAAAGGTCCTTGAACCATAAAACCATAGAGTTTTGGAACGCATCACGTGACCCTCAGGTCCTGCCACACTACAACAAGGTAAGTACACTTTATTTACATATTTACACATTTGAATTGGATTTGAATAATTTTAACTATTAAAGGGGTGACAAGGGGCTAACTATAGATGAGGACCCCACCGGTACCTAGGGACTCTGACTTTGGGGACCTCACCACAAGGTAACGGATGCAATCCGGTACCGGGACACCACACATACTACTAGCATTCCCAGTATGCCCTTTGGTTGTCTGTGCATGTTGGGGGTTGTAGTTATGCAACAGCTGGAGGCACACTGGTTGCAAAACACAGAGTTTGTTACTTAACTCAGTGTTTTTCAATCAGTGTGCCTCCAGTTGTTGCAAAACTACAACTCCCAGCATGCCCAGAAAGCCGAAGGACATGTTGGGAGTTGTAGCTATGCAACAACTGGAGGAGAACAATTTGGAGACCACTGTGCAGTGGTGTCCAAACTGTAGCCCTCCAGATGTTGCAAAAACTTCAACTCCAAGCATGCCCAGACTGCCCAGGCATGCTGGGAGTTGTAGTTCTGCAACATCTGAAGGGCCAGATGTTACAGAACTACAAATCCCAGCATGCCTAGACTTTCTGGGCATGCTGGGAGTTGTAGTTTTGCAACATCTGGAAGTACAGTGGTCTCCAAACTTTGGCTCTCCAGATGTTGCAAAATTACAACTCCCAGCATGCCCAGACAGCCTTTTGCTGCTGCCTCCACCACTGCCTCCTCCAATCCCATTGCTGCCTGCCGCCGGTCCCGCCACCATCTTCCCCCCGCTATGCCCCGACATCCAAGGGCAGGCAGTGGGGATTTCAACTTTAACCCCCCCGCCCCCAACTCCTACCGACCAATGGCAATTCCTAACCGACCAATGGCAGGGGATAGGAGGAGGTGGCCGCTGCCACCTCGCTCCTATCCTTTAGGATGATCGGGGCTGTCTCTGATCTCCGATCATCCCTATTTTCCGTGCACCAGAGACCCGATCAGCCCGAAACCGCCGTGATCCCCAAAGTCCCCTGTCATTGGTCAGTCACTTACTGACTGGCCAATGACAATGATCAGCAACAGGGGACCATTCTGATTGGTCCCCAGCTGCATAGTGTCATCGGTCAGCTGTTCAGAACAGCTGCGATGAGGTTTCTATCACCATGCCACCGGACATGGTGATAGAAAATGTATTGGACATTTATGAACATCCATTTGCCTTAAGTGACAGGAAAAATGGACGTTCATAAATGTACATTTGCGGGAAGGGATTAATTCCCTTCTTGGCAAGTGTTACCCACCCTAAAAAGGGCGGCCCCACACAAGAAACTCTCTCTCTCTGGGAAATGGCAGTGTTTGTAGGGGGAAATAGGGAGAGGTTCCTGTGTGGGGCCGATCTTTTTAGGGCAAGTTACACTTGCAAAGAAGGGAATTAATAATGCAAGAGTATGGCCTTATAGGGGAAGTTTTTACCCCCACCATTTACAATGGACCATATGTTGTTCCTTTTCACCTTTTAGAGGTCTTTACATCACATCAATACTTGGTGGTGTAGGTGGCACATGGTGTTTTTTGCACACCTTTCCTTTTGTTTGATTTCAAAAAAATGTTGGGTCCATATATTTTATCCTAAGAATATTATCAAAAGTTAAGTTTTAGATAATGCATATCCTCAATACTTACTTGTGGTCTATTGCCGAGGAATGTCTGTAACTGGGGAGCAGCACCTTACTTTTGTTTTGCACTATCCATATTTCTGAAGTGTTGGTGGGGCACCATGGTCAATCTACTCTCATGCATCAGGCATTGGGGGGGCGGAAATCCTGGCTGATCTATGCCTGATTCATCTTCCCAAAGGTCAGTCTCTCCACATTTTTCGTGGACAGACAAGTTCTCCTTGGGGTGACTATGGCCCCCACCACACTAAACACCTGCTCTGATGGCACATTACTGGCCAGGCAGGACAGCTTTTCCAGGGAAAACTATGCTAGTTGCGGCCACAAATCAAGTTTGGCTGCCCAGAAGTCCAGGGATGTTCAAGGTGTGTTGGCATGGGCATGTCAAGGTATGGCACCACCTGCTGGTTCAGGTCCTGCTCCAGGTCTACCTGCTGCTGAAGAGTTGCTTTACTATGCGGTGAAGAGAGCTACTCATCAGCGACTGTAAACTCAGGCTGCTGCTGATGAAGTTGGTACTGCTTCTGCCACCCCACCCCTCCCCAGAAGCCATGGCAGTGGGAGGTGAGCACAGAGGGCCCCTCGAGTCAGACCTGCAAGAGGATGGATGATGGCGCAGATAGTCTCTGTAGTAGGTCAGTTTGTCCTCCCTTTCAGTGGGTGTAAAAAAGGCCCCCATTTTGTGCCAGTAGCAAGGTCCAATAAGGTGGAGAGCCAGAAGTCATCCGGCTGCCGAATGGTGACAATTTGGTGGTCACTATGCAATCAAGTAAGCATGCATCGTGCCATTTGTGCAAGTGACACGGAGGGACCCCCTGCCTCCATCTCCACTGTATACTGCCACGGTGTGTCTGGGTCCTCTGTCTCACCTGCCTCATAACCCTCTAGCTCCTCTGGCTGCTCCTGGTCCTCCTCTCTTTCAGATGACTAGAAAAACCGCCCATCTTGCGAAACATAAACTGTGCTCCACTGTGCCCCTTCCACTCCTCCTCCTCCAGTTCAGCCCCCACAGGGTTCATGTGGCCGTGAGATGTAGGCGCCACGCCTCCAGTACCCTGACCAGCCATCGTTTCCAACACAAGTTGTAGAAAATAAAGCAGTGGAATGACGTTGTTCATCCCGTAATCCTGGCGACTGACTAATAAGGTGGCTTCCTCAAAGGGCCTGAGCAAACAGCAGGTGTTACGTACGGTTGACATTGAAGTAATACAGGTGAGTCCCACTATCCGCTTGGATCATCAAGAAATAGGCGATGGCTTTTCTCTGTTCATATAGTGGGTCCAACATATGGAGGGTGGAATAACAACATGTGGAAACTTTGCAAATCAGACTATGTTAGGGGATACCGTTCTGACGCTGCAGCTCATGAAGGGTGTGCTTTGCTGTTTACGAGTGGCTGAAGTGGATGCACAGTTTCCTTCCCATTGTTAGGATGTCTTGCAGATGGGGGGAACACTTCAGGAACTGCTTGACAACCGGATTGAACATGTGTGCCATGCAGGGCGCAATTCTCAGGCTTCCTTGTCGCAGCGCAGACAAGATGTTCTTCCCATTGTCGATCACCATGGTTCAAATTTCCAGTTTTTGTGGAGTAAGCCATGATTCGATTTCTTTATGAAGGATTTTTAGCAGTTCCTCCCCTGTGTGACTCCGTTCGCCAAGGAAAACCATGTGAAGAACAGCGTGGCACCGCCGTGCTCTGCACACATGGTATACTGGTGGGGCACTGAGACTTGTCCGTGCAGTGGAGGCTGAGGACACGGTGGAGGATGAGGAGGCGGAGTCGTACACTGTCAGAGGAACCATGGCCTGAGAGCGTGGAGGCGGAAGTAGCGTGACCTGTCGAAGTTGCTGTTGTGTCTGTGCATGAACCACATTCACCCAGTGGGCCATAAAGGACATGTATTGTCCCTGACTGTAGTTACAGCTCCACACGTCGGCACTGCCGTGTACTTTGGTACATACCAACAGGCTTAAGGTCTGGCCCACCTTCTGTTCCACAAAAGAGTGCAGGGCTGGTACCGCCTTCTTCGCAAAGAAATGATGGCTTGGGACTCTCCACCTAGGCTCGGCACAAACCATCAGTTCTCTGGAAGGTGCAGAACTTGAAAAGGGAGGGAATGCAGCACCAGAAACTTGTACAGGAGCACATTCAGCTTCTGCGCCGTTGGATGAGTGGGCGAATACTGTTGTCTCTTGGACATGGCTTTGCCGATGGATTGCTGGCAGAATGACTGACTCGAAGTAGGAGGAGCAGGAGCATCTGGAGTGACAGAAAATGGGTATGACACACAGCTCCCTTCAGCTGAGGTGGTGGAGCCTTGGCTGGGTGAAACAGGGAGGGGTGTGCCACTGGGTTATGAAGTAGGCTGGACCACCACATTGGAGCCACGGTTCTCCCAGGCCACTTCATGGTGACGCTGCATATGTCGACGCAGGGCCGTGGTGCCAACATTGGGTCCCTCCAGATGCTTGATGAAAAACTGCCACACTGCCGCCGACTGCTACTGCCGCCGACTCCAGGAACCCCTGTTCCACTACCTCCCGGGAAGGTAGGCTGCCGCGAAGCAGGTGGTCTACCCCGAGCACGTTTGGCTCCAGGCTTTCCACTTCTGCCACCATGCTGACTGTCAACCATGCTACCACCTTGCTGGCTCAACTTCTGCCTCATGGGCAACCTGCAACACTCTTCTCCTGATGATTATGAAGCCCCTTCTGCACCAGGCTCCCAAGTATGAGCGGCTTCATCATCATCGAGTTGTGTTTGCACGTCACTGATGTCCTCTTCAGGTTCCTCAACAGTGTCTGCTTCAGGAGCCTGAATGCTCGCAACACCACCTCCCACACCACCCTCCTCATCACTACCTGTCCGCCTAGTGGAGGAAGCGGTGGATGTCTCCTCCGCTTCTTGGCTGGGCAGTAGCTGCTGACTGTCCTCTAGTACATCATCCTCACTAAATAGTGGAGCTGAACCCACAGCATAAGATACCTATGTGGGGGAGGGAACAGCTTAGGACTGAGGCAATGGGGGGACAGGGACTGTTCCCGGGCCATGCCAACTGAGGGTTGTGTCTGAGGAACCCACCGACTGTTGACTGGGGGTGTTAGATGTCACTTGTGATGAAGTGGAGGACTGTGTTAATTAATCAATGACGGCAGATGGGTTGCTGGTCGAGGTAGCTGATACCGGGAGCTCGGGCCTCTTGCTGTGACTCCTGCTGCCACTC
Organism: Hyla sarda; assembly: GCF_029499605.1. NCBI lineage: Eukaryota > Metazoa > Chordata > Amphibia > Anura > Hylidae > Hyla > Hyla sarda. Next base: position 471,088,771 of record NC_079189.1, read on the forward strand.
GCCCCTAGTCCTGGGGCTGCCACTCGACCCTGATGAATTTAGGCCTCTGCCACTCCTCTGTGAACGTCCTGGCACTTCTCTGCCTGACATACTTAGTGCGTATATGAGGGGAGTACATTAGCTTCCACTACGCTTAAAACAGTATTTGTATAAAACACCAGCAGGTGTGTACTTTTGGCTGGCCTTTCACAGTATCTAGGCCCCTAAGACTTTAACAGGAACAAAATGGTACACCACTTAGATGTACGTATGTGGTATGCACTTATGAGGGTAGGACAATGCACTCCAGTATGCTTAAAATAGTATTTGTCTACAACACCAGCAGGTGTGTACTTTTGCCTGGCCTTTCACAGTATCTAGGCCCTTAAGACTTCAATGGGAACAAAATGGTACACCACTTAGATGTACGCACAAGTTACACTTAGTAGAGGACAATATACTTTTAGTGCTCTGCTCCCCTTAACTGGCTGGCTACTATTAGCTTTTCAGTTGATGTACACACCAGTGCTGCAGCACACAATCGCTGTGTACTATACCCAAAATTGCACTCTCTCTCTCTCTCAATCGCACACTTTTCCCTATCAGTGCTTCTACGCTGGATTTGGGCTTTAGGTGAATCGCTGCTGTAAAAAAGCTTTTCTGTGCAACAAGCTGTTCTCTGTCCCTCTGTGCAATAGAATGCTGATGTGACTGGCCGCAAGATGGCTGACGATTATATAGAGCTGTGACATCACAGGCGGTGGCTTGCTGCTGATAGACTGCATGCTGCATATGATTCAGGGTCATCCCGCCAACCCTTGTTCCCGCCTTTCCAGGATTCCTTGCCCCATGTCCTCCATTTTAGATGCCCTGGAGCCTGGACCGCACTAAATGGAGTTTAATGAAGTGATTTGCACCATCGAATCGCGGCGATATTCACATCTGTTGCGAATTGAAATTTTTCTGAAATTGGTAACGAATTTGAATTAGTCAGATTCAATTTGCTCATCCCTAATTATAACATTTGGATTGCAGGTTAACAGATGGGTTGCACCTTTTACAGTTTTGTATATCAAGAAAACATACAGTAACATTATTTATTACACGGGAATATATGTTTACATGCACTTTCAATTTGTGGTCTTTTTTTTCTGTACATTAAATATGACATTTACATTGCTTTATGGCCATTATTGGAGATGCACGTCATTTGTGCGTTTTCTGATTCATGTCACGGATGATGTCCAGATACTAAGGGGGAGAGGATTATTCTATATATAGAATAAAGGGGCATGGTTTTTGAAAAAAGGGTCGTGTTCCCGACAAAACTAAAAAATCACTCCGAGTGTGTGAGAAAATACATATAAAAACATGTGAGTTTGTTGAAACCAAAACCCTAAACCTTTGAACAGTCGGTAAAGTAATTAAAATGGAGTGTTTACGTTGAAAACCTTTTTATAGATCTTTGTATATTATTTCACCCCTTGCTGCAGAATGACAGGTTTATATGGCGTTGCGGCACGGGTGGGTTATGAAGCGAGCTCAGGAGCTGAGGTCGTATCATACCTGCGTGGTTCCGACTGCTATCAGCAGCCAGGACCCATGGCTAATGCCGGACATCGCCGTTCTGGCAGATGTCCGGCATTAACTCTTTAGATGTGGCGACCAAAGTTGATCACCGCGTCTAAAAGTGAAAGTAAAAGTATCCTGGCAGCTCAGTCGGTCTGATCGGGACATTGCGATAAAATCGCGATGTCCTGATCAGCTAGGATGCAGAAGGAGGGTCGCTTACCTGCCTCCTGCGCGTCCGAACGGCGATTGATTGCTGCAAGCCTGAAATCCAGGCTTGAGCAATCAACTGCCGATAACACTGATCAATGCAAAGCTATGGCTTTGCAGTGATCTGTGTAAAAGATCAGTGTGTGCAGTGTTATAGCCCCCTATGGGAGCTATAACACTGCAAAAAAAAAGTGAACAAAAAAAGTTAATAAAGATCATTTAACCCCTTCCCTAATAAAAGTTTGAATCACCCCCTTTTCCCATGAAAAAAACTGTGTAAATAAAAATAAACATATGCGGTATTACCGCATGCGTAAATGTCCGAACTATAAAAATATATCGTTAATTAAACTGCACGGTCAATGGCGTACGCGCTAAAAAATTCCAAAGTCCAAAATAGCAAATTTTTGCTCACTGTATAAAATTAAAAAATTTATAAAAAGCGATCAAAAAGTCAGATCAAAACAAAAATGGTACCAATAAAAACTTCAGATCACAGCACAAAAAATGAGCCCTCAAACCTCCACATACATGGAACAATAAAAAAGCTATAGGGGTCAGAAGAGGACAATTTTAAACATATAAATTTTTTCTGCATGTAGTTATGATTTTTTTCCGAAGTAAGACAAAATCAAACATATATAAGTAGAGTATCATTTTAATTGTATTGAGCTACAGAATAAAGATAAGGTATAATTTCTAATGAAAATGTACGGCGTAGAAACGGAAGCCCCCAAAATGTACAAAATGGCGTTTTTTGTTTTTTTTTCATTTTGTCGCACAATGATTTTTTTTTTGTTTCGCCGTAGATTTTTGGGTAAAATGACTGATGTCATTACAAAATAGAATTGGTGGCGCAAAAAATAAACCATCATATGGATTTTTAGGTGCAAAATTGAGAGGGTTATGATTTTCAAAAGGTAAGGAGGAAAAACTAAAGTGCAAAAACAGAAAAAGGCTATGTCCTTAAAGGACATAGGTGGTTAATTTTTTCTGACTATATGGCATCTTTGTAAGTTTTGTTTTTTTGCAATATACATGTGTTATATGTTTTGGCAGCATGTATGTGTTTTTCTTACCTGTTTGTTGGGCAGGAAGTTCTGTAGTTCAGAGGGTTTTCTTTTACTGTTGTCCACAGTTCTGAGTCTGTTGTGGACAAGATGTCACAGCTTTTTTTTTTTTTTCTCTGTCTGCATGAGAGGAATAAGCCACGCCCCCTCATCTCATCCAGCTGAGTACACAGCTCCTCACGTCCCCTCCCCCCTGCTCTGTATTCTTAGGACGCAGGTCTGCACAGGAGAAAGAACACAGAGAAGATAAGTGTTATCTGAAGGGGAGGATGAGAAGGTGCACGGGCTGGGGGTGTATGGACTGCAGGGGAATTAATCTCATACTGGGAATGATCTCTATATGTGAAGAGGGAGGGGGGACTCCTGAATGACACATGCTGGGAGTTGTAATCCCTGTTGTGTGTGTGTGTGTGTCTGTGTATGCTAGTGTTTACAAACCAGTGCGCCTCCAGCTGTTGCAAAACTACAACTCCCAGCATGCCCTGACAGACTTTGGGCATGCTGGGAGTTGTAGATTTGCAACAGCTGGAGGGATACTGGTTGGGAAACACTGGTGTATGCCCTACAGAGGTGTGGTGAACTTCAACCCCCAGGAGACTACAGAGGCAGCATGCTGGTGTTATACCACAGACTAAAGACTCCTGAATGACACATGCTGGGAGTTTTAGTCCCTTTTGTGTGCGTATGCCAGTGTATCCCAACCAGGGCTGATTATATTAGTGTGTTGTGTATAAGGGGGCCGACCCGGGAAAATAGTAGGATGGGTAAAGGGCAGAACAAACAGAAAAATAAAAAAGGAGCCTCGCCAAACCAGCAAGGCATGTGGCATGCTGATATTTGTAGTTTTCAGCAACGCAAGAAACAGGAAATAGAAGCAAAGATAGGAAAACAAAGTGGGGGATAAAAAGACAACAAAGAACAGAAATAGAGTCGGCTAAACAACAAGAATAGAAATGAAACAAAACAAATAGGGTAAGTCAAAAACGGAAAAACACGTTGACCACCGGAGTACCCCTTTAAGGGGTTGAATCCATTTTTTTGGAAATTAATTAATTATATCTGTTAATTACCTATTTTTATTACTTATTAACCTTTTAGTTTATAATTAAAATATGTACATAATACATCAAGATCAGGATTATATTTATTGTAATCTAATATTTTTTTCCTGTTGAATTGTAATTGAAAAAAAAAACATTTTAAAAAATATTAGCATATAATATTACAGGTTATGGATACAAGATGTAAAGTTGAACAAGGGATTTATTCTGATCGCCATATTGGGAAGGAATTTTTCCTCATGGGACAATTGGCATCAGCCTCATGGGGTTTTTTGCCTTCATCTGGATTAACACAGCAGGGTTTTAGGTTGAACTCCATGAACTTTTGTCTTTTTTTCAACCTTTCAAACTATACTATTTGTGCTGATAGCCTATACCTCCTTTTAAAGGGTGCAGACATTACAGGGAAATTATATGGTAGATTTTAAAGCATAAGAGTTTAAACATCACTGCTTAAAATGCATTATCTAGTGCATAGTCAAAAACATTAATGGGGTTATCCAGGAAATATATATATATATATATATATATATATATATATACAACTGGCTTCATAAAGTTTAACAGATTTGTAAATTCATTCTATTAAAAAATCTTAATCCTTTTAGTACTTATGAGCTGCTGAAGTTGAGTTGTTCTTTTCTGTCTAAGTGCTCTCTGATGACACCTGTCTCGGGAACCGCCCAGTTTAGAAGCAAATCCCCATAGCAAACCTCTTCTACTCTGTGCAGTTCCTGAGACAAGCAGAGATGTCAGCAGAGAGCACTGTTGTCAGACAGAAAAGAATAACTCAACTTCAGCAGCTGATAATTATTGGAAGGATTAAGATTTTTAATAGAAGTCATTTACAAATCTGTTTAACTTTCTGGAGCCAGTTGATATAAAAAAATTTTTTTTTTTTCCTGTAATACCCCTTTAAACAAACTGTCTAGAATGTGTAACAATGCAGCACAAACAACAAAAATATCAATAAAAAAGTTTTAGTGTATGTGACTTATCTGAAGTGCAGCATAGTTCAAGCATGATAAATGAGAATCATGAGGTTTACCATGCAGAAAAGCAGTCAGTGATAGAGCAGCGGAGTAGGCCGGCTAAGCTGATTAAGACAGATACCCAAGGAACTAAATAATTAGTTTTTGATTCTTCCTGCCAGACGAGTAAAACCTATGATAATGAAAAAAGAAATTGAGTATCAGCAACCATCTGTACTTTCTGAACATTTTTAGAAACTCATCTTTGTAGGATGGACACGTTTTATGGTGTTGAAATGTCATTCAGAAATGATGGCTAACAGAATATGGCCTTTCCCGCAAATGCGCTGAGATTTACTTTATATTGGATTAACATGTTTGACATTACACAAACTGCAGCTCATCTGAACTGATCCCAGCAATACCTTTTATATATCTCTTATTAATGTAATTTATTGTAAAAATTGCATTAATATTGTTTACCAATGTATTTATGACACTAATGATAGTGTCAGTAGGAGCCTACTAGTTAGATCCCTATCAGTTGCTTGAAGGAGGCACAGGAAAGTCCTTTCCCTCCTGTTCGTTTCAATTGGTTTTAACTCCTTAAAGGGGTATTCCAGGAAAAAACTTTTTTATATATATCAACTGGCTCCAGAAAGTTAAACAGATTTGTAAATTACTTCTATTAAAAAAAATTAATCCTTTCAGTACTTGTGAGCTTCTGAAGTTAAGGTTGTTCTTTTCTGTCTAAGTGCTCTCTGATGACACGTGTCTCGGGAAACGCCCAGTTTAGAAGAGGTTTGCTATGGGGATTTGCTTCTAAACTGGGCATTTCCCGAGACAGGTGATATATAAAACAGGTTTATATATAAAAAAAAAAAGGTTTTGCCTGGAATACCCCTTTAAGGACTCAAGTTTGTTTAGTTTAGTTTTTTCCTCCTCGCCTTCTAAAAATCATAACTCTTTTATATTTTCATTCACAGACTAGTATGAGGGCTTGTTTTTTGCGCGACCAACTGATCTTTGTAATAACATTACTAATTTTTCCATAAAAAAACTATTTGTGTGGGGAAATTGATAAGAAAACCGCAATTTTTCAAATTTTGGAAGGTTTTGTTTTAATGCTGTACACTTTACGGTAAAATAGACATGTTTTCTTTATTCTGTGGGTCAATACAATTAAAATGATACCCATGATTACATACTTTTCTATTACTGTACCGCTTAAAAAAAATCGCAAACTTTTTAAAGGGCAATTTATAGCAATAATTTGATTGCTAATACTGTTCCATGCTATGCATAGGGCATAGCACTGATCAGTTTTATAGGCTATCTTCTGCTCTGGTCTGCTTGATCTCAGACCAGAGCAGAAGATGCCAGGAGACAGACGGAGGCAGGTGAGGGGACCTCCATCTACCATTACAGATGATCGGATCGCCACGGCAGCGCTGCAAGCGATCCGATCATGCATTTTTCTGACTGCACTGCCGCAGATGCCGTGATCTGTATTGATCACGGCATCTGAGGGGTTAATGGCAGACATCAGCGCGATCGCGGATGTCGGCCATTATCGGTGGATCCCTCAGCAGCTGGGAACTGCCGCGCATGACCAGAACATCGCTCCACTGCTCGCAGTCATGTACAGGGTGTAAATGTATGTCCTGGTGTGTTAAGTACCGCTGCATCAAGATGTACATTTACGTCCTGAGTCATTAAGGGGTTAATCTGTATAAGGGTTATAACTGCCCAACACCTGTGTAGTGTGACCTTTTACCCCACCATTTGTCAGCTACACATGCCCTATTACACAGATCAATGTGTGGCCGTAAAAGCAATGATTTTTAAACATGCCAAAAGAATGCGGTCTGCCAATGAATAAGCGATTGCTCAGTCCTAGGGTGATCACCCCATGTAATTAGATAAGATGTGTAGAGGCCGGGCTGCATTTACACCCTGTGCTGCCCTAGGCACTCGGACTGAATACATGCCAGTAGGATGATGAGTTGACATTGTTTTCATGCAGCACAAACCACATGAACTACATGAGGATTTTGTTGCAGTTTTACCATGGCTTTTACCCCTATACACTAAAAGTAGTGACATCAATCACAAATCCACAACATTAACATTGCTCTGCTTCTAGTAAAAAATAAAAAATAAAAAAAAGGCAAAGAATGGAGAAGATTTTCTTCAGTAGGAAGTGATTTTTTTAAATAGCAATACCTTTATTAATAATGTTAATGATTATTGTTATTATTATTATTATTATTTATTTAAATAGTTTTGATCATTAATGATAACCATTATGTCTTTAGACAACATTACAGAAAGGGCACATGTCTTAGAAAGATTTTTGCAATTTTGCCTAGAATACCCTATGGATCCTTAGATGTATGGATGCTTCTACATGATTTCAGATATACAGCAGGCGGACAGTCTGATGTCTATTCCCCACACTGAGAATAAAGTTCAGGAAATCACACTGTAAATAAGTAGTGTAGAGTTCTTTCTGTAAGGTTTCCATTTCCAGTGTGGAACATTATCTGCAAAATCCCTGTTGTACATACTAAAAGTTGAACAGAGAGGATCCATACTACATATGGTAAGCTGGAAAGCCAGATTTCCATTTCTTAAAGGGGTAAACCATGAAAAAAAAAATTCATATCACATGGCTCCTGAAAGTTAAACAGATTTGTAATACTTCTATTAAATTTTTTTAATCCTACCAATACTTATCAGCTGCTGAAGTTGAGTGGTTCTTTTCTGTCTGACATCAGTGCTTTCTGCTGACACCTCTGTCTGACTCAGGAACTGTCCAGAGCAGGAGAGATTTGCTATGTGGATTTGCTGCTACTCTGGACAGTTCCTGAGACAGACAGAGAAGTCAGCAGAATTGTAAGACAGAAAAGAACAACTCAACTTCAGCATCTGATAAGTACTGGTAGGATTAAGATTTTTTAATAGGAGTAATTTACAATTCTGTTTAACTTTCTGGAACCAGTTGATATGAAGAAAAAAAAATTCGCAGGAATACCCCTTTAATAGTTTGTTCCTCCAAAATGTCTTATATTGAACATGAGGGACCTAAACATCCACCAAGAACATGCCTATACTTTGCAAAGCCATCAGGAAAGGATTTGGTGAAGACATACAACCATTTGTGTCTTGCATGCAAAAATATTATTATGAAACATATCAGCAGAGAAGACACTGTACACTCTTTATGTAGGTACAACCAGGAAACACTTTGAGACTCCCTAAAGCACAGACATCAAGCACAGATTTTTTAAAAGAAAACCTTAAGTAAATTCAACTTTAAAAGCTTGTATAATGTTCAGCCTGTGCAAGATTCGGAATAGACTCACTTAAAATAAAAAAATAAATTTTTATACACAAGTCAGACAAGGAGCAAAACAGTGTTCAATGCTGCTCATCCTTTGATGGATTATGTACTTTGAGAGACTTTAAGAGGTATTTGATTGAGATTTATCTCAATAATATTTACTATGGTCAATAGTTTTAAAAATTAGAATTTCAAAATATATGAGATATTTATGGACTATCGTATTTTTCGCCCTGTAGGACGCACCGGCATATAAGATGCACCGAATTTTAAAGGTGCAAAATCTAGAAAAAAAAGATCTTCAACCTGCGGACCTCCAGATTTAGCAAAACTACAACTCCCAGCATGCCTGGACAGCCGTTGGCTGTCCGGGCATGCTGGGAGTTGTAGTTTTGCAACATCTGGAGGTCCGCAGGTTGAAGACCACTGGTATAGGAGGTAGTACTCACGTGTCCCTGCCGCTCCGGACCGTCACCGCTGCCCTGGATGTCGCTCCATCGCTGTCGCCGCGTCACCGTTGTGTCCCCGCCGCTCCGGACCCGTCCCCGCTGCCCTGGATGTCGCTCCATCACTGTCGCCGCGTCCCCGTGGTGTCCCCGACGCTCCGGATGTCTTCTTCCCCGGGATCCACGCTCTCCGTCATCACGTCACTACGCACGCCGCTCCTATTGGATGGCGGGACAGCGTTCGCGACTACGTGATGACGTCAAAGGAGAGTGCCGGCCATGCAGGGGATCCCGGCACGGAGCAGACACCGAGGAGGCAGGTAAGGTCCCTCCCGGTGTCCTGTAAGCTGTTCGGGACGCAGCGATCCTGAATAGCCCGACTGAGCAGCCGGGTTAGTGTCACTTTCGCTTCAGACGCAGCGGTCAGCTTTGATCGCCGCGTCTGAAGGGTTAACACAGGGCATCACCGCGATAGGTGATGTCCTGTATTAGCCGCGGGCCCCGGCCGTTGATGGCCGCAGGGACCAACCTGATAGGTGTGTATTCGCCGTATAAGACGCACCAACTTCCCCCCCCCCCCGTTTTGGGGAAGAAAAAGTGCGTCTTATACGGCGAAAAACTGTGCTAGTATCTGGTTTTTCCTGTAAATTTGAAAACTTTAGGGAAGAAACTTCAATGGATTCCTCTGCATTGATATACAGTATGTAGATCACTGTATTACGTATCGTACCATGCATCAAAATGCTGATAAGTTGTAACTCAGTCACCTCTGACCTTCTGTAACATAATGTACAGAAGGAATCAATAAAGTCCTATTTTAAGGACGCTAATTCCCAGGGCTCTCAGATTATCAGATATTTACCTTCCCATTGAATAGAAAGCCTGTTTTGTCAGATTATCTACAACCTTGACTATCCTCTCTCCTTTTTCCAGAGTAGTTCACAAATATAGGCTAAATTTCGTATATTTATTTAACAAAATTGAGCCTGTACTGTATTTGTAAACTACTCTGGAAAAAAGATATCTGCACTGTTGGGAGCAAGAAAACAAAGGAGCAAATCAATCTATGAGTCTGAACAGTTTTGGCATGGGGTTTTAACATTTGGGGGAAATGTATCAAAACTAACGAAAAGGTTATGCAGACTAGTTGCCCATGGGAACAAAGCATATTCTGCCTCAAATTTTTTAGAGGCCCTTTGAGAAATAAAAAATGAGACCTGATTGGCTTATGTTTTTACAGCTCCCCATTGTTTTGTAAATACTCACCTGTGTTTCAGTCGTGTTTTGAGTTTCATCAGCATTGAATTATGGCTTCGATTTTGAACAAGTAGAAACAGAAAATAAAAAGAAAAAATGTCTTTACAAAAACATCTACAGCGAGAAAAACACTCATGTGTAAATCTATCTGAATTTATCGCAAAAAAGATGTTCTTTATCTTACATTTACTTTTATCAGGATATATCAGGATTTTTTTTTAGTAAATTCAGGGACAGCATTCTAAATAATAACTCATATAAGGTATATTATTTGTTATTCATTATGGTTTTCCAATGTGGTGGTAAATACTTATTGTTATTCAGAAGAAAAGAAAAAAATTAGGTTGGCAACCCTCATCTGGTATTTAAAGGGGTATTCAAGGCTTTTTTTTATTTGACTATGCTACAGGGGCTGTCAAGTTAGTGTAGCTCACAAAACATGTGTCGAGGCGGTGTGGGGAGCAGTGTACCCGGCCTATCCAGCATGACTCATTCAGGTGATAATACTTTGTGACCAATTAAATTTTTTAATTTACATGTTAGAACTGTGAAATTGTTTTTTCTGCTAGGATTGTAGCTGGCACTGCTCTACACTTTGTTTGGGGTGCATGTATTTTAAGGGTGGGTGATTTTAATGGGTGGGAGTTTTTGTCATTTTGCACGGACTTAATAAAGATTGTTTTTTGATACTTGGATACTGGTATTGGTCCAGTGATTTTTTCATAGCAAAAGCATTGGTTGTAGGTTTAATATAGTTCATAATACAGTGTCTGTACCTGTGTGTGATGGTTTTCTCACAATTCTTATGTGATTTTCACCCCAATAATTTTTTCCCCCAGATTGCAATGCGGCCGAGACTAGTCACTAGTCAGCTGATGACAGGGAGCCTGTCTGCTTCAATGGGTGGAGGGATTGCTTGGTGGCAGAGAGATTAATCTGCAACTAGTGCAACAGCTGTAGGCACCCTGATTGAAAACCACAGGTCTTTTGAATGGATGCAGCTCACTTATGTTTCAATGGGTGGGGTGGTTGATGTGCGGGAGGGAGGAAAATGGAATTATGGGATTTGTAGTAAAAAACAAAAAGAAAACTGAAACAGGAAATAGCAGTTCACAAAAAGCTAGCCACAGTATTATGGTAATCTCACAACATAGCCATTTAGCCCCAAGACAAGTGCAGATCCTTCCTAAGCATGTCCATTACTGTCTGGGAGGTAAGTACTAAAATCACCTTATGGTGGATAACCCTTTTAACAACTACCCCTATCTTCTTCACTGTACCATGACCTTACTGGTATATTTTAGTAGTAAAATAAACCAGGGTCAACCAAATGCAGCTCAGCTGAGGGTGGAAAACTGTGCTTTCTAGAAAAGTAGAGTACAGAATTGAATACATAACCTTGCCAAATTACTGGGGTATTCCGGTGGAAAACAAATGTTTTCAAATCAACTAGAGCCAGAAAGTTATACAGATTTGTAAATTACTTCTATTTAAAAATCTTAACCCTTCCTGTATTTATCAGCTATTGTAAACTACAGAGGAAATTGTGTAGCTCTTTACAGTCTAAACACAGTGCTCTTTGCTGCCACCTCTGTCCATGTCAGGAACTGTCCAGAGCAGGAGAGGTTTACTATGGGGATTTGCTTCTACTTTGGACAGTTCCTGACATGGACAGAGGTGTCAGTAGAGAGCACTGTGTTCAGACTGTAAAGATCTACACAACTTCCTTTGGAGCATACAGCATCTGATAAGTACTGGAAGGATTAAGATTTATGTATATTTTGACCACAGAACCCCTTTAAGTGCTCCTTATTTCCTAATGGAATATCCACTTCAAGTAACTATATTATAAACAAATGAATAAAGGCTATAGATCTAACATATATATGGCATTACAAAGCTATATGTGATCATTATTAGGATAATATTTTCTTCTAGGGAACATAAACAATTTCCCTATTATAGTTTTAGAAATAAAAACTGATCACAATAGAATATTTACCAAACAGTACTAAAGGATAATTAACATAAATCTGTTTTAAAGTGTTATAAAAGGGAGTTTTTCTTAGTGTTTTTGAAGCTTATGTAGCAACAATTTCCTTCCCTAGCTATGAAGGCAGCAATGTGCATGTCCCAGTGGTCAGACCTTCCTTTGTACTGAAGAGAGAATACAAACCATCTTGCTACACAGACTAGCATGCAGCAGCAATAAAACACGCTGGGGAAGCATAATACTTTCAGTCTGGTATCATTACCTTGTCACTTCTTCTTCATAACAACTCCGAAACACTTCTGTAAATTGCTTGTGCTTTAACAATAAAAGGTATTTGTCAGCTCAGTGTCGAGCGAACATAATTTTTCCCTGCTCTAAAATGGTAAATGAGTATTCAAATCTCATCCCAGAAGCTGTTCTTGAATATTTTGATAAAAAGAAAAAAGGTGTGATATACATTGGAGATAAACTCAATAGAAAAAAACAGTTATGGACCTTCTTGCTCTAAATCTAGGAGCAAAATAAAATTCTATGTTACATACCGTATATACTCGAGTATAAGCCGAGTTTTTCAGCGCGATTTTTCGTGCTGAAAACGCCTCCCTCGGCTTATACTCGAGTGAACTCTCCGCCTGTCAATCCCTCCTCAGTGGTCTTCAACCTGCGGACCTCCAGATGTTGCAAAACTATAACTCCCAGCATGCCAGGACAGCCTTCATCATCATCCAGACCCCCCTTTAGTTTTCTACTTACCTCCCCTCGGTGGGAAGGAAGGGTGAGCTGGTCCGGGCCATCTATGCTGCAGGGACCGTCCGTTGGGGAGGGTTAGTCGTTCCGGGCTGTCCATCTTCACCGGGAGGCCCTCTTCTCCGCTCCGGGACGGCCCCGGACTAGTGACGTTGCCTTGACGACGATGCACAGGGACGTCCGTGCGCAGCAGAAGTCCGTGATGTCCCTGCGCATGAACATCCCTGTGACTCATACTGTGCACAGCATATCGCCGGCCGCAGTGATGTCCCACCTCGGCTGTTGATAGGCTGAGCGCACTGTCATGTAAGGAGCCCCACCAGCAGGGAGAGGTGGAACATCGCTGCAGCCGGCGATATGCTGAGCACAGTATGAGTCACCGAGCCCAGGAAGCAGAAAGAAGCCCATCACTGGAGGACCAAGACACTGATGACAGAGCAACAGGGGAACGTTGGAAGGTGAGTTAGTTTGTTTTGTTACTTTTTGCAGCATTATAAAAAAAATGTGTACCGCAGAACTCCTTTAACTCCTTAAGGACACAGCCCTTTTTCACCTTAAGGACTGAGCCCTTCTGACCACCGTCGCTTTACGCATTAATAACTCTAAAATGCTTTTACCGAATATTCTGATTCTGAGATTGTTTTTTCATGACATATTCTACTTTATTTTGGTGGTAAATTTTCGTTGTTACTTGCATCCTTTTTTGGTGAAAAATCCCAAAATTTCATGAAAATTTAGAAAATTTTGCATTTTTCTAACTTTGAAGCTCTCTGCTTATAAGGAAAATGGATATTCCAAATACATTTTATTTTTATTCACAATTACAATATGTCCACTTTAAGTTGGCATCATAAAATGGACATATTTTAACTTTTTGAAAAAATTTGAGGGCTTCAAAGTAGAGCAGCAATTTTCAAAAATTTCATGAAAATTGCAAAATCTGAAGGGACAGATGTTACAGAACTACAACTCCCAGCATGCCTGGGCAGTCTAGGCATGCTGAGAGTTGTAGTTTGACAACATCTGGAGGGCTACCGTTTGGGCACCACTGTAACAGTGTTCTCCAAACTGTGACCCTCCAGATGTTGCAAAACTACAACTCCCAGCATGCCCAGACAGCATGCTGGGAGTTGCTGAGAGTTGCAGTTCTGCCTTCCTAGTGGTTGCCACAGTAAAGATCGCTTTACTTTACTTTCCCCCTCTGCCCCCCCCCCTCCCCCCACCGTCGTTTCCCTACCTGAGCCGGGATCTCCGCAGTCTCCACGATGATCTTCGGTCCCCACGCCATCTTCAGGTAGGGTACTGGTCTCCATCTTCTCCCCCTGTTCTGTCCGACAACCAGGGGTGGGCAGAACAGGGGGTTGCCATGGCAACCCACTGTCCTGCGCTGCCATTGGTCAGAATCCGTTCTGACCAATGGCAGGGGATAGGAGGAGATCGCAGCATTGTGACCTCGCTCCTATCCCTCAGGATGATCGGGGCTGTCAATGACAGCTCCGATCATCCCTATTTTCCGGGTGATCGGGTCACCAGAGACCCGATCAGCCCGGAATAGCAGAAAATCGCATGTCTGAAATCTGCAATTGCCGACATGGGGGGGGGGGGTCTCAGGACCCCCCTCGGCGATGTGCCGGGATGCCTGCTGAATGATTTCAGCAGGCACCCCGGTCCGGTCCACAACCGGCTAGCGGCGGGGACCGGAATTCCCATGGGCGTATGCATACGCCCCATGTCCTTAAGTACTCGGAATGCCGGGCGTATGCATACGCCCGGCGTCCTGAAGAGGTTAAGGGAGTTCCTTTCTTGTCTCCTCTTGTTTCCTTGGGTTTAACAACTACAATGTCCAAATTAATGTAGTAGGAATAGGGGAGATACTAAAACATAACTTTTTATACGTGCTCATTAAAGGGGTACTCCGGTGGCCAACTTTTTTTTTTTTATTAACTGGTGCCAGAAAGTTAAACAGATTTGTAAATTACTTCTATTAAAAATATTTTAATCCTTCCAGTACTTATTAGCTGCTGAATGCTACAGAGGAAATTATTTTCTTTTTGGAACACAGAGCTCTCTACTGACATCACAAGCACAGTGCTTTCTGCTGAAATCTCTGTCCATTTTAAGAACTGACCAGAGTAGGAGAAAATCCCCATAGCAAACATATGCTGCTCTGGAGAGTTCCTAAAATGGACAGAGATGTCAGCAGAGAGCACTGTGCTTGTCATGTCAGCAGAGAGCACTGTGTTCCAAAAAGAAAATAATTTCCTCTGTAGTATTCAGCAGCTAATAAGTACTGGAAGGATTAAGATTCTTTAATAGAAGTAATTTACAAATCTGGAGGCCGGAAGAAGGACGTTCCTACGTCCGAAACAGCCGGCGTAGCCTCTGATCGCCCCTTACCGTCTCTGTCTATGCCGTGGTGATCCTGGACCTCGGGCCTGCAGCTGTCTACCCGCGGTGAGTGCACGCTACCTCTTTTTCATTGTATAATTTACAAAAATGTTTAACTTTCTGGCACCAGTTGATTTAAAAAAAAAAAAGTTTTCCACCGGAGTATCCCTTTAAAAGTATTCACACATGAAAAAAAAAATAATATTAAAATGATCAACCAATGAGCTGCCAGTCGCTAACTCTGGTTATGCTGGATGTTCAATACAAGGTCGGGGTTCCCCAACAATAGGTACAGTAAGTAATTTTAGAGACACAAGAGGCTATCTCATAAATCATCAGAGATGTACAGGACACTATTGCATATCTTATCAAAATAACAGAATAAATAGGTATCCGACGCATTTCTGCCAGAATAGTACGGCGTCCTCAGGGGAAACCTATATCAACTATGATATATACAGAAAAAACGAGAATATGAAGTGATTATCAGCGCTAGATGAATAATTTCTCTACTTGGAGCATGTATCTGCTGGCAGTTATAGAGGCTAATAGAGAACAAAACATATAGGGGGACATCATCAAAGCATGTAGTAGGTTTTTTTTTGCTTAAAATTGTCGCATAAAAGTCGGACTTGCGACTACTCTTTTTTCTGCGACTTTTTGATTGTGCAGTGTCCTAAGCAAAAAATAAAAATCTTGCTTACCAAAGCAAAAAGTGATTTTTGACTTGCAGTGGTCAGAGATTTATCAAGTGTGAAAAATCTGCATTGCATGAAAAAACCTACTAAATTTACTCCAGCTCAGACATGGAGCAGAAAAAGCCACTACCAAAGAAAAAATAGAACAATCGCTTACATGAAAGAAATTTATCAACAGGCTGAAAGCAGTTGATAAATAAGTCGCACATAAGCAAAAAAATTGTAAAAAAAAAAATAACTAAAAAAATGAATACATAAGCAAACATTGATAAATGTCCCCCATAGAGATTGCCAAAATAATTATGTGCACCCATCTGTATCAATAAATCAGCAATGGAACAGAGAATGGCAGTGTACTCACAGAGACTCCTAAAATGTTATACAATTTGGCCAATTTTAAGTAGGTGGACCCATGGTCAGTGCGCCCTAAAACATTTTAAGGAGGCACATAATTTTTAGATTTGGTGACAATGGGTCAACAGAACAAGATTGGCCAAACTATTATATACGCAACATAGGGAATAAACATAAAGAGATGGAGGAATTGTTGAAATGAAATAATATTTTAAAACAATAAAAGAAATAGGAGATGGCAAAATGTTAGAAAAATTATTATTCACAGTCCCCAACAAGGATATACCTAACAGGGAATATGAAAGGGGGATACAGTGGGCCTAATGGGACCTATCATAGCCCTATTATAGGCTAAGAGTAAGCCTAAGCCTAGGCTGGATGATCAGCCCTAAAAAGGCCAATCCTGCTCTCCAACCTCCTGTAGCCCTATATACCCTAACTGAAATAGGTGACACTAACTTATATAGATCAGCTACGATCTCCACTAGCTGCCTTATTGTCACCTTAGAGGGGACCGTGAGACTTGAAAGCATGCAAAATTAAGTTGTTCATTAATGCCAGAGGGGTGAGCTAATGTTGGGGAGCTATACTGCACCTAATGTGGGGGACCTATACTGCACCTAATGTGGGGGAACTATACTGCACCTAATGTGGGGGGACTTATACTGCACCTAATGTGGGGGAACTGTATTGCACCTAATGTGGGGGAACTGTACTGCACCTAATGTGGGGGAACTATACTGCACCTAATGTGGGGGAACTGTACTGTACCTAATGTGGGGGAACTATACTGCACAGTCTTGTGCAGGGGGGCATGGGGTATTGTGCAAAGGGGTATTGGAGTGTTGTACAAAAGGGACATGGGGGTCTTGTGAAGGGGGTCATGGGGTCTTGTGAAGGGGGTCATGAGGTGTTGTGCAGGGGGGCATGGGGTCTTGTGTAGGGTGGGCATGGGGTCTTGTGCAAAGGCAGCATGGGGTCTTGTGCAGAGGGGGCATGAGGTCTTGTGCAGGGGGGCATGGGTTGTTGTGCAAAGGGGACATGGGGTGTTGTGCAGAGAGGGCATGGGTTTTTTTTTTTTTTTTTGATGCGGCTCTCATAAACTTAAACCTTGTTGTTTCGGCCCATGTTAGCCTTTGACTTTGACATGTTTGCAGTAAAGTGTTGAAATTCTGTGGGATAAAATATACCAGCTAGGGACAGTTCACCCCTCTGGCATTAATGAACAACTCAATTTTGCATGCTTTCTTCAAGTCTCACGGTCCCCTCTAAGGTGACAAAAAGTCAGCTAGTGGAGATCGTAGCTGATCTATATAAGTTAGTGTCACCTATTTCAGTTAGGGTATATAGGGCTACAGGAGGTTGGAGAGTGGGACCGGCCTTTTCAGGGCTGACCATCCTACCTAGGCTTGGGGTTACTCTTAGCTTATAATAGGGCTATGATAGGTCTTCTTAGACCCAATTTATCCCCCTTTCATATTCCCTGTTAGGTATATCCCCGTTGGGGACCATGAATAATAATTTTTCTAACAAATTGCCATCTCATATCTCTTATATTGTTTTAAAATATTCTTTCCTTTCACCAATTCCTCCATCTCTTTATGTTTATTCCCTATGTTGCGTTCATGATAGTTTGGCCAATCATGTTCTGTTGACCCATTGTCACCAAATCTGAAAATGATGTGCCCCCTTGAAATGTTTTATGGCACGCTGACCATGGGTCCACCTACTTAAGATTGGCTAAATTGTATAACATTTTAGGAGTCTGTGTGAGTACACTTTGCCATTCTCTGTTCCATTTGTGATTTAATGCTACAGATGGGTGCACATAATTATTATGTGCAGGTATTTATCCACACTTTCCCACTTACCATCAATTGGATTGCCATTGTGGGGTGACCAATATAGTCTCTTTTTTATATTGTTTATCTAGTCTCCTTAGTAAAAAAATGGCAATCTCTATTTGTTTTGTTCTCTATCAGCCTCTATACCTGCCAGCAGATACATGCTCCGAGTAGTGAGATTATTCATCTAGCGCTGATAATCACTTCATATTCTTGCCGGCACTGCATAGCAATAGGTCAATGGCAAAATCCAAGCAAGATCATTTTCTGTGTCAGACAGGGGTGTAGCTGACTGACGCGTCGCTCTGGCGACAGGATATTACATCAATTACCATAGTGGGGGGGCTCCGCTAAATATATGCTAGAACTGGGGTGCAAACAGTGTGCATAACAAACCATGCAAAACAAAAAGACTGACCACAAACTGTATGGCACATGCACACCCAAGAAATGTAGATAACTAAATAAATGAAGAAAAATAATGTTTATTAAATAGCCATCACATACAAAACACACATGATAAAAACACTAAAAGGTGCCCTGAACCAGGGACACCATGACAAACACTGGAGGGGGCCAGACGCTCTCCCTCCTGGAGCACGGCAATGTATAATACAATGGAAATCGCAAAGCACCATAAATGAAATAGAATGACACTGATATAAAGAATATTCCACAACAACAATGCAGAATTATCCCCTGGCTACCTGTATAATGAAAATAGAACATGAATTTAGGTAACTGAAATAAACCTAGGTGGATACTAGCAGTTTAAAGATAAAGTGCATCCTAATAAGGAAGAAACCTGTGTCACTATAGCAGTCCATGCGTTATGATGTTAGGACATGGATCAGCCCATGCTCCACAAAACTCCACGCGTTCCGTTGCTCAGGGCAGCTCATTGGTTGATCATTTTAATATTATATTTTTTTTTCATGTGTGAATACTTTTAATGAACACGTATAAAAAGTTATGTTTTAGTATCTCCCCCTATTCCTACTACATTGATTTGGACATTGTATCTTTTCGATACTGAAAGTCTAGAGTTTATTGATTGGTTTCCTGCAGGACCATACTATTTTTCAGTAGCCTTTATATATTCCGTGGGTTTAACTCAAGAAGTTGAGCTGTTTCACATACTTTAAAATGTCAACCAAATAGTAAAATCTATATATCTCAACAATTGAGGGGACAGAGGGCATAGCAACAAAATAAAGACAGCATTAGAAATAGGGACTCAAGGCTACAATGTGGTCACAGGTCCTGTTTAAAATAACAAAATAAAGGGTAATTTTCCAAAATGACACCTAAGATGTTGAACATCACTTCTTGATCTCTAACTTCACCTTACAGGCTTCTTGCCCTACCCACCCCCTGTATTCACTTAGCATATAATAATGATAATAGTAAAACCTCTCTGCTCCCTTTAAGATCATTTTTTTTTCTGGTCCAAAGGTTGGAGTAAACAGCTAAACTGGAGAATAAAGATCTTTGAAATGTGTAAAGAGTAGGAAACTTACATTTAATGGAGTGAAAGAATGAATAGCCATAATAGGTAATAAATAACTCAATTTGCTAATTCTAAACATTTGTCCCGGGTTTCACTTTCAAAGGATTGTCCAGAATTGGATAAAAAGGTATGTTTTTCTACAAACTGGACCACTCTTGTTTATGGGCTATGTCTGGTATTGCAGTTCAGCCCATTTAAGTGAGTAGGGCTGAGCTGCCAAGCACATTTCATTGATAAGGGTGGTGCTGTTTTTAGGGACAATTTAAAAATTTGGATTCTTAATCTCTGTCACATAATGCTACAAAATTACAAATATATATTTTCTTATTACAATATCATGGGTATATTGCCAGGTTGGCACTACTTAGTGTCGGCAATGGTAGTGTCTATAGGTCTTGTGAAACCAGTCTACCATGGTACATGTTAGAAAAATATAGAAATGTGTAATTTTTTTGGACCATGCCCATTTTTTGTCACAGCAAGCTAAAATGGAACTTGGAAAAGTCTTAACAAGGGAGCTTGTGAATTATGTGAAATTCTCTCTGAGTTTCCAATTTAGTTCTATTGATTTATAAGGTCTTTTCAATTACTGAATTCTTCTCTGTGGAACTGTGCACAGCTCTGCTACGTGAGGATCATACTGTATCGAATCCAGGTACTTACAAAGGGGCAGTTTGTGTCTCTGCTTAAGATTGATGAGGCCACAAATAACGAGGATTTCCTAGGAAACATTTATTAAAAGAAAATCTAAAATTCATTAACAGAACAATGAATTGTGTAGAAAAAAAAAGTAACTGAAGTAAATAGGAAGTGCAATAGTTATTGTGAAGATTGTGAAATATATGAACCCATTTGAATTCTGAAGAAAAGCAATTTGGTATCTTATTAAATGTCCAGCCTTTTTATTGTGTCTTCATGCTTGGGCAACTCCAATGGGAATTGTTGATCATAAGTAAAACAATTTCCTCCATTCTAACTTGTTTCTATGTTATTAAACTGGCTATTACTGTACGAATTATATAAGTCATTTTCATTTACTTGTTCTGTATATATTTTTTTATTGTGGGTTCAAAGATGGTGCTTGGTCTTCATGGGCAGGACATGAAACAGGTAACTTTTCTTTTTAGCAGAGTGTTTAATGGTCTCAAAGCATGGAACATACTTTGATAGGGTTATAACACCTTCTTGATGGGGTTATCCAGGAATAGAAAAACAGAGCAAATTTCTTTCAAAAACTGCTCCCCGTCTGCCTCCAGGTTTAGTGTGATATTACAACTTGGCTCTATTCACTTCAACGAAACTGAGCTGCAGAACCACACCCAACCTGAAGACAGACAAAGTGTAGTTTTTAAAAGAAATTAGCTCTGTTTTTCTATTCCTAGAAAACTCCTTTAATAAAGTGAGTCCCCTTTTTATTGTGCAAAAGACAGAACACCTTCTAACCACTTTTAGTTTAAACTGTAGTCTGAGTTGTGGTTGTGACTTGAGGTGGATGAACTTGTGGATCTAACCTTTAAAGGGTATGTTGCTTTGAACTTTTCTTGATAGGTTTTTATAAAAAAAAAAATATGTTACTTGCTGTTACTTACTTTTGCTTCTGAAGCCTCTTACTTTTGCTTCTGAAGCCTCTTGCTTTTTCTCCTTATACATGTGCTCTCCTCTCTTTCTCCAGCATGAGTGAGCTGTCCTCCAAGCTTTCTCTCACTCCTGTACACTCTTTGCTATCCCTGCTATCTCTATCACTGAAAGATCAGAAAGTCAGTTTGATAAACTTATTTTTCTCTGAATAGCTAAAAATCATTGCACAGGTACCCATAGCATTTAACACATGACATCCTCTTATTCATGCAATCTTTTTGGTTCAGTGATTTCAATTGAAGTAGAGACATGAGTTCAGTATGGTTGGTCTGAGCTTAGCCCCACCTGAGTTCATTAACATGGAGTTTGTATGTTCTCCTTGTGTCTGTGTGGGTTTCCTCCAGGTATTCCACTTGACAGAAAACATACTAATAGCTCAATTGGCCTCATATAAAATTGGCTTAAAAGGGTAATTCAGTGGAAAACATTTTTTTTAAATCAACTGGAGCCAGAAAGTTAAACAGATTTGTACATTACTTCTATTTAAAAATCTTTATCCTTCCAGTACTTATCAGCTGCTGTATGTTCCACAGGAAGTTGTGTTTCCTTCTGGAATTCTTTTCAGTCTGACCACAATACTCTCTGTTGACACCTCTGTCCTTGTCAGAAACTGTCTAGAGTACAAGCAAATCCCACAACAAACCTCTCCTGCTCTGGACAGTTCCTGATACAGACAGAGGTGTCAGCAGACAGCACTGTGGTTGGACTGAAAAGAACTCCAGAAAGAAATCAAATTTCATGTGGAGCATACAGCAGCTGTTAAGTACTGGAAGGATTAAGATTTTTAAATAGAAGTAATTTACAAATCTGTTTAACCAGCTCATTTAAAAAAAAAAAAAGTGTTTTCCACCGGAATACCCCTTTAAGTGCCTAAGATAGTAAAAATAGATTGTGAATCCCATTGGGAACAAAGACTGCTGTATATGATGAAGGTCTCTTTTCAGCACTGCAGAATATTTTAGCAAAATGAAATAATTATCTTTTCCTCAAAAATGAGAAATAATGAGAAACACTGGTTGGCTTATAGCTTTAAATAGTAATATAACTGCCCTGTGCATATATGTAATTCCTAATGATGTTTGATAGTTGTAAAACTAGCAAAATGCCTAGAACTGAGCACAGTTTCCATAAAGCAGCAGTAGATCCACTTCTTCTACCTCAATGAATAAACCCATCAGTCAGTCTTCACGAATTCCAGTTTTAGTTCAGTTAAGCTTCATTAAAAGCTTTATGCAAGGTTATATGTTGAAGACCACAAAGCCCTACCCATCAGTTCTTGGAAGAATGACTTAATGCATTGAATTAATTACATACTGATGGTAGATGACACGTTGACATTTTAGAAAGATAAATGGGGCACCTTTCAGGAGAGGCCAGGCAGAATGACACGTGCAAGACCAGATTTTTGCTTCTGATCTATAGATCATGAATTCCACGTTTTTGTAACTTATTTGTAACAGTTACTTTTTCACATTGTTCTTAACAGTTAATTCTTATTACTTTTGTTGTAAATACAAATAAAATCTACAGTATAATTCAGTTTTTTTATGAATATTAGGATGAATAGGCAAAGACAGAGAGTGTTAACGGTTGAAAAAGCATCCTGTGACCCAGTTAGACTATAGACTACATTCACGTAGAATTTTATAGTGTTTATCTATAGAAAAATATAAGTGATAATCAGGGGTGTACACAGGATTTTTTAGGGGGTTAAATAAATTCTGCCACATCATGCCCACATATCAGTTACTAAATATAAAAGTGACCTGTTGGTATTTTATCAGATTGTGTCGGTCAATTTTGCACGTCCATCCGGCCCAAAACTCATTCCTGTAGAACCTGCCATACCAACATTTGCAGTGGGAATCAAAAGTTTGGGCACCCCAGGTAAAAATTTGTATTAATGTGCATAAAGAAGCCAAGGACAGATGGAAAATTCTCCAAAAGGCATCAAATTACAGATTAGACATTCCTATAATATGTCAACAAAAGTTAGATTTTATTTCCATCATTTACACTTTCAAAATAACAGAAAACAAAAAAATTGTGTCTGCAAATGCTTGGGCACCCTGCAGAATTTATAGCATGCACTGCCCCCTTTGCATAGCTGAGACCTGGCAGTGTCATGGATTGTTCTCAATCATCATCTGGGAAGACCAGGTGATGTCAATCTCAAAGGTTTTAAATGCCCAGACTCATCTGACCTTGCCCCAACAATCAGCACCATGGGTTCTTCTAAGCAGTTGTCTAGAAATCTGAAACTGAAAATAGTTGACGCTTACAAAGCTGGAGAAGGCTATAAGAAGATAGCAAAACGTTTTCAGATGTCAATATCCTCTGTTCGGAATGTAATTAAGAAATGGCATTCATCAGAAACAGTGGAAGTAAAAGCAAGCAGGATTGTGAGATAAACAATTCAAAAACAATTCAAAACCCACATTTGACTGCACAATCCCTCCAGAAAGATCTGGCAGACACTGGAGTTGTGGTACACTATTCCACTATAAAGAGATACTTGTACAAGTATGGTCTTCATGGAAGAGTCATCAGAAGAAAACCTCTTCTACGTCCTCACTACAAAAATCATCTTTGAACTTTGCAAATGAACATATATAGACAAGCCTGATGCATTTTGGAAACAAGTTCTGTGGACCGACTAGGTTAAAATTGAACTTTTAGGCCAGAATGAGCAAAGGTACGTTTGGAGAAGAAGGGGAACAGAATTTAACCTCTGTCCAACTGTTAAGCATGGGGGTGGATCAATCATGCTTTGGGTTGTATTGCAGCCAGTGGCACAGGGAACATCTCATGAGTAGAAGGAAAAATGGAGTCAATAAAATTTCAGCAAATTTTGGATGCTAACTTGATGCCATTTGTGAAAAAGCTGAAGATAACTAGAGGATGGCTTCTACAAATGGAAAATGATCTTAAACACACCTCGAAATCCACGTGGGATTACATCAAGAGGCGTAAACTGAAGGTTTTGTCATGGCCTTCACAGTCTCCTGACCTCAACATAATTGAAAATCTATGGATAGACCTTAAAAGAGCAGTGTGTGACAGACAGCCCAGAAATCTCAAAGAACTGGAAGACTTTTGTAAGGAAGAATGGACAAAGATACCTCAAACAAGAATTGAAAGACTCTTGGCTGGCTACCAAAAGCATTTATAAGCTGTGATACTTGCCAAAGGGGGCAGTACAAGATATTAATCCTGCAGGGTGCCCAAACTTTAGCAGATGCCATTTTTTTGTTTTCTGTTATTTTGAAAGTGTAAAAGATGGAAATAAAATCTAACTTTTGTTGACATATTATAAGAATAAGGACCCAATGGTCCGAAATGCATTGGCGTTGTGTTTTTAACTCACTGGGTGTTTTGTTTTTCATCTTATCTAATTTTTAAATGGACTAATAAAAATGTTGGACTTTTAATTTAATTTCGTCTGGGAGCTGGACACTTCCCTATGGGATTCTCCTGCATTATATTATAAGAATGTCTAATCTGTAATTTCATGCCTTTTGGAGAATTTTCCATCTTTCCTTGGCTTCTTTATGCACATTAATACAAATTTTTACCTGGGGTGCCCAAACTTTTGATCCCCACTGTAAGGCTCCTCACTTCTCTAGCACCCTCCTTACCTTTTCCCCATCTATAGTGCACCAAACAGTAATAATGTCCCCTTCGATTCCTGCGCAATGAAGTGGGTAGGTAAGTAGGTTGTGGAAAGAGGTAGGCAGGTCTCACCAATGAATTAAAATGTTGCTACAGTTGGCAGACAGGTCTTACCCCATATGTACTATGTTCTATTGGGTAGGTGCCACTAGTAGGTGGCTTCCCCAATATACAGGTGCCCCAGGGGGGTAGTTATCCCAGTAGATATAGTAGGGGCCCAAGTAGGTATTTTCCCTAGTAAATAGGAACCCAAAAAGGCAGTTTCCCCAGAGTATAGGCCCCCAGTGGGCAGTTTTCCCAGTGTAAATGCCCCCAGTAGAGAGCTTTCGCAGTATATGTGCCCCGAGTTGGTAGTTTCCCCAGTTTACAGTGGCCTAGTAGGTAGTTTTCCCAGTATAAATGAAAATCTGCTCTGGCACTTTGGTTAAATAAAAAATGTTTGCATTTTTTTTAAAAAGCCCTACAGGTATGTGCAGTCTGATAAGCCAAATAAATAGAAAAAGAACAGATCAACGTGTTTGTGGCTGCACTAGCCCTTACTCATTATCTAAACATTAACCTAAGAAAATGGAAATTATGTCAAAATTTCCACCCCTAATTTGTGTTGCCGAATTATACTTCCTTAATTGGATTAAATACAAACTGCATGTATGCTATACAAAGGAAGAGGAACTAAATTCCAATTAAAAATATACTTTTGTTGCTGTTGAATCTGAAAATGTTTGAGACATTTTAGAGTCAACAATGTCTTTAATGTCTTAAAACACCAAGGAAACATTTAACATTTTTGGAATTTTTTTACACTCCAGCCATATGGACTTAACAAGAGATCTGACCTAAATCTGTACTTCTAAATATATTTATAAAATATATCTTTCTATTCTATTTAGGTATACTTTGGTTGGAATTTTGTTATCATTTGTATCGTTATTGTACCATTGTATAAGAACCGTGCTGTTTGTTTTTACTCCACTTAAGGAAGTGTAATTAGGCAATGCATATTGAGGGTGGCAATTTTTGTATACATACCATTCCCTTAGCGCATTGTTTAGATCATGAGTAAGAGTTAGCGAATCCAGAAACACGTTGATCTGTTTTTTTTTTGTTTGTTTTTTTTTCATTTCCTTGGCTTATCAGAATGCACAAACTTGTATGGCTATTAAATGGAACCATATGGAGCTGCTTTTTTATTTGTACTTCTGGGCCTGGTGAGCTGATTTCTACATTTGCTTCTTAAGTTTCTCTAGTATATAGGTCCACAGGAGGTAGTTTTCCCAGTATATAGGTGACCTAGTAGGTAGTTTCCTCAGAATATAGGCCAGAAGAAGGTAGCTTTCCATATATATAGGTTTCTAGTAGGGAGTTTCTCCAGAATATAGGCCCCAAATATTCAGTTTCTCCAGGACATAGGCTCCCAGTAGGTAGTTTCAGCCTGATGTCTGTCCTCCAGTGGGTTTACATTGTGCATGAAAGGTAAATTTCCACTTATCTCTCACCACCCATACATTTCTAGACAAAATGTATTGAAGAGGCATAGTGCTGAAACTTGTAGTCAAAACCTGTGGGGTGCACATGCTCACTGCACCCTTTTTAAATTATTCGAGGGGTATGCTTTCCAAAATAAGGTCACTTGTCTTTTTTTTTTACTGTATTGAGACCTTGCAGTCTTTGCAAATGTTGCATGGCCCCTCATAATCATTCCAACCAAATCCTTAAAAATTCAAATGGCACTTCTTCCCTTCCAAGCCTGGCAGTGCATCAACACAAAATTTCTGTACTTGCGTAATTGTAATTGCGTAACAAGTAGGGTGCTTTCTCTCCTTTTACCCCCTCCTAAAAATGTGGAACTTAACCGACATTTTACTGTAAAAAGTACTTTAAGTTTCCACTGCACCCTGCACCTTACTTTCTTCGAGGGGTTTCATTTCCAAAACAGGGTCACTTGTTGTATATGTGAATTATTAACTCATTGAGTTAGAATAGTTACTACCCACTAATATGTGCTTGTGTACACAAGTCATGTAGATCATTTTGTAGACAATTATTCTTACCTTTTTATCTTTTTTTACTTTGGAATGACATTATTATTCTGTTTCGTTACACATTAAAACATACTACTTTTTATTCACTGAATGTGATGTGATAAAAAAACATGAAACTGACATGAAATACCAACTACAGTATTTGCATGAAGCAATAAGGATTCCATGTGCCAGTGTATAGTTACATAGTTACATAGTTTATAAGGTTGAAAAAAGTGTCTAATGTTGTTAAGGTGACGCTGCACTTCTTGTTGGTTTAAACAAGTGAGATTGTCAGTAGAATTTACATTATCCCTATCTCATCCTTCATTGCATTTTCCTGTGTTAATACAGTAGAGGAAAAAGCATTTAGTAGATTGGCCTTTTCCTCATCTTCCTCCACCATTCCTCCAGTTTTTTATTACTTATGTAGGAAAAATATTTTAGGGTTATTTTTACTTTCTATGGCAGTCCTTCTCTTTGTTTAAATTTTTGCAAATTTTATTTGTGCTCTGTGCTTTATTTGTGCTCTGCCATATGCATGATGCCTTATAGAGCAAGACAACTAGTTATTGTTTAACAAACCAAATATTAGAAAGGGTAAATATGTCATAATAATACATTGATACTTTTTGTATTTTGTCATGCTAATTATACACCCAAAAAATTAATCACTACATTTTAAATAACATGGCAAATATGAGCACCATTTTGTATGAGTTTTCAGCTGGCCTAAGTAGAGTCTTTGAGAGACCAAAATATCTCTCTAGAAATGTGTATGCATGCCATTGTTTGAAAAGGTATCATCCCTTCTAAGAGAACTAGGGTTTTGACAAACAAGTCCACACAAAGGTATATTGATAGCACTTTACCAAACAATGGTAGTCTTGGGAGAGACAAATACTGAAGGTCTTCACATCTTAATAGTGTTAGCTGAGATTTGAGAACAATAGCTTACATATGTACTAACTTAGTGATACTGGGGGACTGTAAACAAAGGACAGATCCCTGAGAGAAGTCAGTCAACAAGGTCAGTTTCAACCAGCCAAAAGGTGACTTAAAGGCTAATATTCAGGTCTTCTTATAAAGCATTCTTATAATATGATCTCTGTAGCATGAATATGCTATCTTGCCCTATTATACAATATTGATATATTTTACAATATATATATATATATATATATATATATATATAACTGATAGATAGTAGCATTATAACGTTTAGTATCATTGTGTATACAGCTATATAGCTAAATGCTGTATTCAGGTGTATAAATAATGTGTGAGATGTCTAATCATGTAATTGGTGTTGCCTCATGGTTTAATTCATGAATATTATTAATCTCAGGAATAATATGTCATATTATGAAAATATAGTAGCCATAATACCTGGTATAGATAGATTAATCCCTTATGGTAAATTTAATCATACAGAATATACCGGCTATAATTAATGATTAGCTGTGATGTTATGTCACTACCCACTACCCTGATCTCCATATACACACCCACCAATCATCATTGGATGATCTGATATTTGTTGGGGTGGAGACAAGCTAAAAGTGGGGGTAAGGCGGAAAGGAGACACACAGACGGACAGACAGAGGCACCCCATCTCCATCAGAGAAGATTCTAAAGGCTACCTGAAGGGGCAGAGTAAGGGAGAGAATTTAAATTCATAGTCACTCTTCCCTGCTAACCGGTTATGACTACAGGCATTGCCATGGACTCCAGGAAGCCATCTTTCTTTTATTCAGAAGCGCTCTCGGTAAGATACATAGGTTTCTTATTTGATTAAGTTACCTCATTTTAATGTGAACAGTTATGTTATGTTTATGAGCAGACCAGCTTATTTTATATATATATATATATATATATATATATATATTCTCAATTGTGAGATGGTAACAGTAGTTTCTAAGCCACACCCCCTTCTACTGCAGATGAACGGAGCGTGTCTTATGGGGATCAATGCGATGATCATATTGCATAAAGCATAGTCTATTGGATCTCTCTGCTCCTCCACATGATATAATAATTGCCAAGAGGAAACTGAATTTAAGTTTTTCTAATAAATAGTATATTTAATACTGTATCTTACCAGAGAAAGTTGTGGTTAGGACTGGGCGGGATTTATTCCCATTTTATGTATCTAGAGATAATATGCCCATAGGATATCATATAATATGATGATCTCTACAGAAAATAATATACTGATATCTGAACTAACCCACTTCTGTGATTAAGTTTAATTATTAAAATAATATATTAATACATCATAGTTTAAATCTGATATTATGTCATGGATATTCGTTATATAATTTATTTTATATTATCATGGTCTGTTTGAATTACTCTCCTTAATGTTAATCAACTGTAACAAATAAATGTACTTATCATTTTTATAATAACTGCGTTATTATTTTATTAAATTGCAAAAGTTACTCTACCACTACTAAAAGAACTCATATCTGGGAAAATAGTCGGGCCCAGATATGGTGAATTGCATTGCTTGTATATTTTTGGCAATTCATAACGGTCATAATATTTTTCATATTTTTGTTGACCATAATTAATAATTCATAAATGAGTTATTAAACCCCGACAATTTATAGAAATATTCTACTTTTAAGAAAGTCACTTTCTTGATTGGTTGACTTCTGGATTAGGAACAGCTGTTAAGTTTACTTATACTTTTTTATTTTTTATAGTCTGACGTTCAATTACACTCTCTGTTATATTCATGATTGCCAAAGCAGATCTCATATATACACTGCATCAGGACTGAATGCAAACTATATATGTATGGGAGCTATGAGACTGCATTTCATTAGTAATACGGAAACTATCTCTTTACTACTCCAAGATAATATTCACCCATATTCATTGTATACTTATTATATTCACTATTTACTCCACTGAATTTAATGGTGATCTATAATAAAATGCTAAAACAGATCTTTATTGCGTGACATGTTTCCATTTCCCTGAACTCTTATTTCATCTACTGTAATTTGCATAATTCTGCATTGAAGCAGCATTTCTCTCCGAAAAATATCCTTTAATTGTTCCTCTAGGGCTTCACTTCTTTGCTACTTGCATCACATCTAAAGTATTGTAACAGGAAGGATTTTCCACTGAGGCATTTTAACTTTTTTCTCAGATTCCAGTTATAAAACTTTACTTTTTTCTATTGGACATTGCAGTTTTACACATAATAAAAAAAATTTAAAAAAATGAGTGAGGGTGAGCATGTGAGCAGACACAAGAATGAAGGTGATCTGTGGTATGGTGGGTCCTTGCTAAACCAAGATTAGTATGCTGCAGTGGTGTTTCCTGATTCAGCAATAGTAGTAGCATTGCTCTACATGACAAGAGAGACCATTGGACACAGCCCTTTGATGAATCAAGAAACAGTAAGCAACCTCTAATTCTTGCAGTACGGAGTACAGCAATTCTCAGTTTTTGGACACCGTAGAAATGCCAAAGTAGAGAGCTGGTAGAGCTGTGGACTCCACAGTACCACTGGAGGATTTTCTAAGCAGGGAACCTGTGTTTGCTATAGGTTTCATACTGATGGGCATGAAAGAAAATGTAATATTTGACCTGGTTTTGAGTACCTGCAATGCTGTGTCAGTAACTACATAAAATATAGGTCTGAGCTGGGCAGGCTATAAAACAGGGGCTAACAGTTATTTTGTTGTTACCTAAAATTACACATGGGCAGACAAGAAATAGGCAGATCTTTAAATATTATTTCTCCAAGTGAATCAACATCTGTGAAGCATCTGGACCTGGCGAGAAAAGACATAAGTATAAGTTCAGAGATTTTCTTCTTCCTTGCCTTCATCTACCTCTGAGAGAAAAGAAAGACAAAAGAGCACTCCCTGTGAAGAACAGTATGATACCGGACAGGCCCCAATTTTTGGGAGGACTCACCGGGATCAGTTGTGCTGAAAGGAGGCACAACGCTCGTGAAGGTATATCGGGTGTTTTCCTTTCGGATGGTTGTGTGAATCCAGGGAAACACTTAGGACTGCAGCTGGACCCGCCCTCGCATGTAGCGTGGGATTGGAACAATGGAACTTTTTTGCACCACCGGTGCAGGTAATGGGAGTATAACAGCGCTGTCCACAACCAAAAAGGGTATTTCTTTTTCTTTATTTAATTTAATATATCACAATATCTTCTCTTTCAATTATGTAGTTTATCGCCAGATGAGGGGCTGTGCGATGGGCACACGTTTTGCACCAAGTTATGCAAATCTGTACATGGGTCTATTTGAGAGTGTGTCCATCGCACAGTCCCCCTGGTTTTTAGATGGTAGTATTTTATATTTTAAAAGATTCATAGATGATCTTTTTATCCTTTGGAAGGGTACACATGAAAGTGCACAGATGTTTTTAGATATTTTAAATAAAAATGACTGGGGTTTAGTATTCACTATGAACTTTTCCTCTGTTTCCACTGTTTTTCTTGATTTATACACTAAAACCCACTTTAAAATAGTGGACGTAAATAGCTTTCTGGGGTTTAATAGTTGCCATTATCCTAAATGGCTTAAAAACATTCCTTACAGCCAGTATAGGAAAATAAAGAAAAACTGCACTTTCCCAGAGGACTATAAAGAACAGTCCAAAATACTATACACATGCTTTAGAGAGAAAAAAAATACCCCAAATAAATATTAAGTAATGCATATAAAAAAGCAAATGATTTACAACAGTCAGAACTAATAAATTATAGTGGAAAAAGCAATAAAAATATTTTCTCACAACTTATAATAATAACATAAAACAAATAAGAATGATCATGAATAAATACTGGCCCATAGTCAGGAAAGACCCCATTCTGAACACATTGCTCCCGAAACACCCTTTTTTAACATTTAGGAGAGCTAAAACACTACGCAATCATTTAGCCCCTAGCAAATTAAAAAATAAAAATATAATAAAAGAAAATACAACTAAATCCACAACTATTGGTACCTTTCGTTGTGGCAAAAAACGGTGTTTGTGCTGTGAGTGGATTGATATTTCCCCCTGTGTCTCAGTCACGTCCTTCTCTACTGGAGAAATTTTCATGTTAAAAGAAAAACTGGATTGTTCATCCATGTTTGTCATTTATCTCCTGACATGTATGTGCGGCCTCAAGTATGTGGGTCGCACAGTTCAGCATGCACGCGCCCGTATGAACAAACATAGGCACAATATTAAAAAGAACTTTGCACTGCATAGTGTCTCCAGACATATAACTAACATCCCTTCATAACAGTGACCACACTTGTTTGAAACTTTGTATTTTGGAAAGCATTCCCTTTGATCAGTCAGATCGCTTCCAAAGACTGATAAATACGGAATCCTTTTGGATCTTTTCTCTGAACTCATTGTGGCCAAATGGTTTAAATGAGACGATTGAAAAAACAAGTATATAAAGAAACTATAAAGACACAGTACAGGCAAAATAGATCTTGAAAGACAGGTGAAAGATCTCATATACGTTTTTTTATTATTGTTCTTAATATATTTAAGTAAATTATTTTATGATGTCATGTAAATTTATTGTAACGTCATTTCTGGTCATTAACATACTTATTGATGACATTTTTTATTTATAACATGTCTGAGGAAGAGGACGGAGCGTCCTTGAAACGCATTACATTTATTAAATTAAATAAAGAAAAAGAAATACCCTTTTTGGTTGTGGACAGCGCTGTTATACTCCCATTACCTGCACCGGTGGTGCAAAAAAGTTCCATTGTTCATCTACCTCTGGGCATCAAAAAAAAAATATTGTTTCAGGTTGTTTCAGGATACCTTGCAGAACTGTAAGTCAGATAAGTCAGATGAGACTGTGATTTCCAAAACTTGTTTTAAAAATGTTACATGTAATAAGGTTTGAAACAAGAGAGAAATGCGTGACCTAAAGGGATATTTCAGTGTTTCTAGAACCTTGCTATAATTCTGGAGCTGTAGACAAAAGACAAAAAAATTATACTTACCTACCTCCCATCCCCGCAGTTCCTACTGCAGCTCCCGTTTTGCTCCTTCTGGTCTCTCAATGCTTTTCTCTTCTGTCGGCTTCTGAGATAAGAGGTCAGAGCAGGACCTGCCTGTTCAGCAAATCCCTGGATGAGACAGGACTGCTTTAGAAAGGGAATTGTCAATTAATTTAGAGTAGATATGCAGAAATAAAAGGAATAACTAAAATTGGCAGAAAACAGAATATCACATTTGGAAAACACAGGTAACATTTTTAAAAATAAAAGTTCAAGAGACAATAAAGCAATAAAAAGTTCTTGATCTTAAAGGGGTACTCCGGTGGAAAACTTTCATTTTTAAAGAACTGATGCCAGAAAGTTAAACATATTTGTAAATTACTTCTATTAAAAAATATTTACCCTTCCAGTACTTTTTAGCAGCTGTATGCCACAGAGGAAAATATTTTTCTTTTTAAATTTCTTTTTTGTCTTGTCCACAGTGCTCTCTGCTGACACCTCTGTCCATGTCAGGAACTGTCCAGAGGGTAAAGATCTTTTTAATAGACACTTGCTTTAAAATAAAAAATCCCACCAGAGTACCCCTCTAAAGACAGGTACTGAAGAGCAGTAAAGATATGATTGAAAAAAATGGTTTATTGAAAAAATAGCTGCCAACAATTTCTATGTTTGTAGCTTTATTGAAAAGGTGCATCCAGTTCTATAAGGTAATCCAGTGCCAAGTAAAAGAACCAGACCCATCGTGGTCAAAATTTACTAAAAACGGAAATATGGTCTTCAGTTATTTGAATGGGATTTAGTGGCAACAATATCATGTGGTTTCCAGAAACGCAGAAAGATCTGTCAGAACTAGACATGAGAGAATTTTTGAAAAATTCAATTTGGCCGATTCACCGAATTTCCCCCAATTTTTTTTCGGACCAAATTTATTTGCGGTGAATGGCTATTAAAAATGGCTATTTCTGGCCAACAGAGAGCCTCAATAGAGGTGTAGAACACTTTGCCTTGCTGTAACACACATAGGGTGTGTGATGGGTTAGTGAAGTAATACTGTCATTCAATATGACACGCAAATTCTTTTGGAAATGTCCTTCATGCCATGAGAATGTGGTGACAAGAGTTACCTGCCATTCTGGACTTCTTACCTGGCTTTTATGGATCAAAATTATTTATTTAAATTCTAATACATTTTATTTCAAAATTTACAAGTCACTTTTCATAAATTGTAAAAAGTCTTTAAACAAAGTCTGCAAACTACAATGTGATCAGATAAGTGCTAAACATTGTTACAGACAGCACATGCACATTACAGACAGAGCTGTAGCTAGCTCTTTTTGCTCCATTTGGCACAGGACATCATGGAACCTGCAACACAAAATAGTATAAGGCTCTACACTTTTCCAACATTATCTCCCCTTTTCCCTAAAAATGACTCCACCCTTCTCTAAACACAATGCCACCATCCTTCCCACAACGCACAAGGGGGGAGATTTATCAAAACCTGTGCATAGCAACCAATCAGCTTGCTTCTTTCATTTTTAACAAGGCCTTTGCAAAAGAAATAAGAAATCTGATTGGTTGCTATGGGCAACTGGGCAACTTTTCCTTTGCACAGGTTTTGATAAATCTCCCCCAATGTTTCCAGCATCACTCAAATGCCCCCCCCCCTATTCTGAGGACAATGCACTACAGTACGCTTAAAACAGTATTTGTCTACAACACCAGCAGGTGTGTACTTTTGGCTGGCCTTTCACAGTATCTAGGCCCTTAAGACTTTAACAGGAACAAAATGGTACACCACTTAGATATACGGATGTGGTATGCACTTATGAGGGGAGGACAATGCACTCCAGTAGGCTTAAAACAGCATTTGTCTACAACACCAGCAGGTGTGCACTTTTGGCTGGCCTTTCACAGTATCTAGGCCCTTAAGACTTTAACAGGAACAAAATGGTACACCACTTAGATGTATGCACAGGTTACACTTAATAGAGGACAATGTGCTTTTAGTGCTCATCTCACCCTTACTGACTGGCTCCAATTAGCTTTTCAGTTGTTGCACACACCAGTGCTGCAGCACACAGTTGCTGTGTACTACACCCAAAATTGCACTCTCTCTCAATCTCACTCCCTTCCCTATTATTTGGGCTTGAGGTGAATCGCTGCTGTAAAAAAGCTTTTCTGTGCAAAACACTGCTCTCTGTCCCTCTCTGCAATAGAACGCTGATGTGACTGGGAGGTGAATTGCTGCTGTAAAAATGCTTTTCCATGCAACACACACAGCTGTCTGTGTGCTGTTCTCACATTTATCTAATTGTCTATTGCAATTATCCCTTCACTGTGTTGTTTCTATGCATTCTTGTTTTGTTGCCATCTGCTGGCCAGAACTTGTGCACTAAATGCCACTGCTCTTGTTCATTGTTGATAAAGTTTTTTAGTCTGCTTGCTGTGTGACTGGACATTCATCTCTTGGCTTGTAAAGGCATCAGTTTTTGACCAGCAGAAGTTTCAGCAAAAGTCTCAGCAGCAGTTTCTACAGTATCAGGAAAGACTCATACAGAACAGCATCAATACCTCTGCTACCATTACAGTATTGTATCACCGCTTGTCACTGGTTTTGGGTCAAATAAATCCACATTCATTTCATCACTGTGTCTATGCCTGAATCCATCTGGCTGAGCTCCTGCTGGTCCGGTCTGCTCCACTGCTTGGATACGAAGGTAGGAAAGTCACACAGCCACTATCAGTTACACCTTCATTCGCCTTCATGTGGAGACAGAACAGTCAAAAAACTGCCTTAAAGTCCAATAACCCTGCTAGAGGGTTAGCACTGTACATCCTATATGAACTTTTGCTCACATAATTGTAGTGCTGTTTATGCAAGCGGTGTTTTCCTCACACCTTATCCTGTATAGAAACTAGCTGCATATCTTGTTACATTGCCTTGGACACCCCGACCCCAAAACTCTGTAATTTACTCAAAACACCTTAGGAATCTTATCAAGGTGCCCTATTGGAGCCATGCTGCGATTTTCAGCCCCCTATTCAAAAGTGTATTTTCTTAAAGAGACAGTACACCTTAAATAAAAATGGCTGAAATGGACCTTACAGAGTTCCCCGGTGATAAAACAAAGCAAATACAACCTGATACTGATCATTATGAAGAGCAGGATGCAGAACCCATGCTTTCAGCAGACCAAGATGTCCGACCAAGACGCTCTCTCAAACCATCATTAAAGGTCATTGAAAACTATCACACCATAAAAGATGAGCTATGTGATAACCTGGAAGAGCAATGGGAACGAGTTTGCTCCCTCATGTCAGGACTTACATCCTCCTCAGGTGGTGCTACAAGCTTACAAGTTGCAGTTGGACATCTGAACAGAGCTTATGAAAGATACAAGAGACTGACAACAAAGTACATAAACTTTCTAAAAGACTCTAATATTGATGAAGCCCTATCAGAACTGAGCAAGGCGGAATCAGTAGTCACAGAAAGAGATGCCATGGTGCAGGATGCTAAAGATAAAGCAGAACTCTGAATCTCTCATCTGCAAGAAACTAGATCACACAGATCAAACTCATCTAAACATTATTCTCGATCATACAGATCATCGTGCTCAAGAAGCTCAGTCCTAAGTGACAAACTAATAGAGTCCCACATAAGTGCAGAGCAATCCAAAGTGAGACGTTCCTTCATTGAAAAAGAAGCTCTTGCAAAGGCATAAGCCAAAAGGGTAGAAGCAGAGGCTTGGATAAAGATTCTAGAATCAGAGATGGAAGAGGAAATTGCGTTAGCCAAAGTAAGACTACTTGAGCAAGCAGTCAGCCAAGGTCTTGATCCAGTCTGCTCGCCGCCACAGGAAATAGATGATCCAGTCGATCGCACCAGTGACTATGTGCTGAAACAGTTATTCACGCCAAAACCCGTTTCCAGTACTGTACAAGCCGACAACACTGAAACCTCCAAGTCAGCTCTACCTGCGGTGACAGCATCACCCACAGCACCTGAGCAAGCTAATAACCGTCAGCCAGATGTGCGCTTTCAAGGACAGTTATTACAGCAAGATGTTTTCTGGCCTACCTCCACAGCTTAAGCAGCAGTCATCAGAATCTACAGAGGCTACACCACAGCTCAACCCTGCAGCAACATCATTTTACCCAGGAGCATCTCACCCTTTCACGCCAAGCAGCCCATACGCCCCAGGGGCATCACGAATTGTCATGGCAACAAGCAGTGAGAAATCAGATATGTCTGAGTTTGCCAGGTTTATGGTGAGCAGAGAGCTAATTAACACCAGTCTCTCAAAATTTGATGACCGTGCAGAGAGCTACAGAGCCTGGAAAGCAACCTTCAAAGCCGCCATTTCCAACCTCAACCTAACCGCAGAGCAGGAACTGGACCTGTTGATCAAATGGCTGGGCCTAGGCTCTACAAATCGTATCAAGAGCCTCAGAACTGTCTACGTGGGACAAGCAGAAGCAGGTCTCGCTGCCGCTTGGCAGAGACTTGAACGTACCTTCGGCAGAGCAGAAGCAATAGAGAATAGCCCTATTCAAAAGACTGCAAAATGTTCCAAAGATCAATCTCAAGGAAGTCCATAAGCCATGGAGCTCGCCAAAAGAGACCCTCGTTTGTCTTGACTGTGCTACCTGGATACAGCACACGGAGTGAACCCAATTGTTATGAAGCTACCACACAGTCTGCATGAGAAGTGGGCGGCATCAGTTTCAAAGTACAAAAGAGCGCATGATGTCACCTTTCCCCCATTTATTCATTTCTGTAGGTTCATTGATGAACAGCCTCAGATGAGGAATGACCCCAGCCTTGACTTCCTAGAGTCCAACACTACAGCCTCAGCGACATCATTATCAAGGTATGAAAGCATCACGCATAAACACAGAGACATTAAGAGCAGCATCAGTGTTAAAAAGACTAACCTACCATCACCTGCAGTACCCACGGGAAAACTTAACACTACCTCATCAGGAAACAAGTCCTTCAATCGTGAGTGTCCTATTCATGAAAAACCACACTCACTTAACAAATGTAGAGGATTTAGATCCAAAACCATACAGGAGCGCAAAAAAGTCCTCACCGCGCTTGGTGTATGTTTCAGATGCTGCGCTTCATTGGAGCACATGGCCAAGGACTGTAAATCT
This sequence comes from Hyla sarda, assembly GCF_029499605.1. NCBI lineage: Eukaryota > Metazoa > Chordata > Amphibia > Anura > Hylidae > Hyla > Hyla sarda. The sequence continues at coordinate 471,126,706 of NC_079189.1, forward strand.
GCCATCAAGTGTGAGGAGTGTCATAGTGAAAGACATGCCCCGGCTATGCACCCAACCCCACTCGCCAGAGATTCGCCTGCTGCAGTCGCCATTAGTTCTCCTCCAAGTCATGGCGGGGAGCCCAAAAATCACGCTAACACCACCACAGCTGTTTCCTGCTCATGCTTGGATGTATGTGGGAAGGGTCAAAGTGATAAATGTTGTGCCCGGATATGCTTAATCAAGGTCTACCCAGACGGACAACCAGAAAAGACTGTAAAAATGTATGCCATCATCGATGACCAAAGTAACCGGTCACTAGCAGGACCTAAATTCTTCGAAGTCTTTGGAAGGGACCATCAGAACCCTACACCTTAAACACCTGATCGGGCCGCATAGAGACTAGCGGCAGAAGGGCACAAGGATTCATCGCCGCTCCTATCAATGGGGATACGGAAATACCACTACCAACTCTGATCGAATGCGACCAAATACCCAACCAAAGGGATGAGATTCCTACTCCAGAAGCTGCATTTCACCAACCACACTTAAAGCACCTAGCCAGCGTTATCCCACCTATGGACATCAACGCCGAGATTCTACTCCTGCTTGGCAGAGACAATCTAAGGGTACACAAGGTGCATCAACAGTGTAATGGTGCTGACTATGCGCCATACGCCCAGAGATTGGACTTGGGATGGGTAGTCATAGGAAATGTATGCTTGGATCAACCAAAAAAATTACTTCTTCAAGACTTACGTGCATGGAGATGGACGCACAACTTGCATTAAGCCATGTCCTCATCACTATGAGGTGAAAGAGAAGTCTCCAGACCTCATACAGCCACTTGATCTTATTTCTCCCCCCTTTGCTGACAACTTGGGGAGGTCAGTCTTTCACACAACCAAGTACAATGATAAAGTAGCCTTGTCAGTAGAGGACAGAGAATTTCTCAAGATAATGGACAGTGAGTTCTTTAAAGATGAAATCAATCACTGGGTTTCTCCACTACCCTTCCGAGCTACCAGGCCAAGACTCCCGAATAATCTGTAACAAGCTCTGTCTAGATTTAACTCTCTTCAGCGTACCTTAAACAGCAAGCCTGAAATGAGAGAACACATTGTCGCCTTTATGGATAAAATATTCGGTAACAACCATGAAGACCAGCTCCATCTTTAAAGAAGAACGAAGAGTGCTGGTACTTGCCTTCATTTGGAGTGTATCATCATCGGAAACCTAATCAAATTAGGGTTGTTTTTGATTCAAGTGCCAAACATCAAGGTGTATCGCTTAATGACGTCCTTCTCACAGGTCCCAATCTGACAAACAACTTAGTAGGCGTGCTGATGAGGTTCAGGAAAGAGCTCATTGCCATCACTGCTGACATTGAACAGATGTTCCACTGTTTCGTAGTCAGAGAGGACCACCGGAATTTCCTCAGGTTTCTATGGTACAAGGACAATGACACCAAAGCACAGATGGTGGAGTATCGTATGAGGGTACACGTATTTGGAAACAGCCCTTCACCTGCCGTAGCAACTTACGGCCTTCGGAGAACTGCCTTAGAAGGAGAGTCCGAGCATGGTGCAGATGCAAGAGACTTTGTAGAAAAGGACTTCTACGTAGATGATGGACTCAAATCACTACCGAAGAAGCGGCCATTGATCTGCTTAAAAGGACTCAAAGTATGTTGTACCAAGTTAAACTTAGACTACACAAAATTGCTTCAAACAGCCTGGCTGAGAGCCTTTAAGTCAGATGATCATGCACCTGGATTCAAGGACATTAACCTGGGACTGGATAGCCCACCTGTGCAGAGGAGCTTAGGCCTCAGGTGGGATCTCTCGGCTGACTCCTTTGGTTTTCAAATAAGTTGTGCAGACAAGCCCTTCACAAAATGTGGTGTCCTATCAGTGGTGAACAGCTTATTTGATCCACTGGGATTTGTAGCGCCTATCACCATACAAGGTAAATCCCTTACATATATAGATTATTAGGACACTATCTATTAATATCTACTAGATGTTGTTCTGTATTACCTGACAGCGGGAACAGTGCCCAGATCCCTAACTGCTCCGATCACTGGCTACAAAGGCTTAGAGACAAGATCACCAGCAATGTAGCTGAACAGTAGGAGCAGGCCATGCCCATAGCTTAAGAAGAAGAAGATTTTTTGCACCAGGGCCCATGAGCCCTTAGCTACCATCTTGATCAAAAATATGATACAAAACAGTTGAAGAGCTATTTCAATGATTTAATATATGTATAAAGTCTGTTATAAATTTGCCATATCTGAGCAATCTGATGTTATACATCCAGATGAAAAAAATTTTTTAGGACTTTATAGGATTAACTCCCTAATGATCACCAACCCCATTTTGACATCTGGTGGTGCATGTCCCAGTCTGCAGAGACAATTATTGGCACTGTAGGGGGATTTAAAATTACCTGTTGTTTCCTGCTCTAAAAACTCCTGTACTTGAGCATCCTCCTGACTACAGGCAGGTTTTGAGGAAATTTATGATTCGGAATGTTTAACCCTTTGATCACCACAGCCCATGCCTGCAAAATGATCAAAGCAGTTTCCCATCTTCAGTTGAGTCACCTGGCTTCCTCGTTCATTGACTTTTCTTATTAAAACTTAAAAGGGGCACTCTGGGCATGAATGAAGGGGGTGTGACGTGACGTCACAAGGGGGCGTGGGAGTGACGTCACAACCACTACTGCAGGAACCCGGTGTTTGTTTACAATGCCGGGAGCTGCAAGAGATCACAGAGGGCCCCAGCAGCGGGACCCCCGCGCTCAGACATCTTATCCCCTATCCTTAGGATAGGGGATAAGATGTGTAGCAGCTGAGTACCCCTTTAACTTTTATTAGATAGCAAAGCAAAGGTTATAAAAACCCAGCCAACGTTGAGTTCTCCTTATCATTAAGTGCTATGAAAGGTGACACTTGTATATAGATAACACATCTATTCACAATAGCTTATACTCAGAGCTCACCCGCTTTATAGAATGACCTCTGCACAGGTCACAGAACATGCTCAGAACATGTGAATAAGGTCTTGGCTAATCTCTATTGTGTCCATGCCCATGGGTCCTGCTGTAAAGCATATCTCTAAATGCTGTTCAAAACAGCTTAAAGGGGTACTCCGGTGAAAAACTTTTTTTTTTAAATCAACTGGTGCCAGAAAGTTAAACAGATTTGTAAATTACTTCTATTAAAAAATCTTAATCCTTCCTGTACTTATTAGCTGCTGAATACTACAGCGGAAATTCTTTTCTTTTTGAAACACAGAGCTGTCTGCTGACATCATGAGCACAGTGCTCTCTGCTGACAGCTCTGTCCATTTTAGGAACTGTACAGAACAGCATATGTTTGCTATGGGGATTTCCTTTTACTTAGGACAGTTCCTAAAATGGACAGAGATGTCAGCAGAGAGCACTGTGCTCATGATGTCAGCAGACAGCTCTGTGTTTCAAACGGAAAATCATTTCCACTGTAGTATTCAGCAGCTAATAAGTACAGGAAGAATTAAGATTTTTTTTAAGATAGTCTGTTCCTGGTAACATTATACTGTATCTGTATGCAGAAGTCTAATGTCATCCCAATGCTTCAGCTGCCCTCTTCCTCTGGTGTTATCTACACTGACATTGTGAGAGAGAAACTGCAGCTGCATGCTCCTCCCCCTTTTCCATGTTTATTTTACAGTTTTACTGTTGACAATTGTTTTATTTTATTTATTTATTTGGGGGGGGGGGTTATAGTTGTATGTGAATTAAAGATGGTTATGAATAGCGGGAACCACCTGCCTATTCTGTCTCAGCTGGTTTATTTCTCAGTCTATTTCTTGGTCATTTTGCAGCATGATGTGGATTATAGTTTATGCTCCGTGTGTTTGTTTCCAACGTTCTTTGAGCGTTTTACAGTGCCAGGTTCTAGTTTGGTTTGTTGCTAGTTTTTCAGTTATGGTAGTTCTTGGTCCATTCTTATCTAGTTCCTGTTTCTGTATCTGCGTGTGCCATGGTTTCTTCCAGTTTTGTTCATGTTGCCTTTCTCTGTAGTTTAGTTCTGTACAGCCCTTCATTACCAATAGATCTGTCTCTCTGCCTCTTGCTCAGGGCCACTGTTAAGGCTAGGTTCAGACTACGGAGTCTGAGTTCCGCCTGCGCCGACTGAATAAGTCGGCGCTAGGACCGCGCGGACACTGCAGTCTCCCATAGACTGCAATGTGTTCCGCGAGGAATTCCGCCTGAAGAAAGAGCACCGCCTTTCTTCAGGCGGAAATTTCTAAGCGGATTTACTAAGCGGATTTTCCGCTTCACAAATTCCGAAGTGTGAATTTGTGGACGGAAAACCATTCACTACACTAGACATTTTAGCAAGCGGAATTTCTGACGGAAATTTTACGACTGAATTTCTGTCGGAAATTCCGTAGTCTGAACCTAGCCTAAAAGTTTTTATAAAAAGATTAAGAGTAGCTGGTTTGGGTTTTTGTAGTTGTCCATGTTCATCATATTCTGCTTTAAAGGGGTACTCCGGTGAAAACCTTTTTTCTTTTAAATCAACTGGTGGCAGAAAGTTAAACATATTTGTAAATGACTTCTATTAAAAAAATCTAATACTTCCAGTACTTATTAGCTGCTGAATGCTACAGAGGAAATTCCTTTCTTTTTGGAACACTGATGACATCACGAGCACAGAGCTCTCTACTGACATCTCTGTCCATTTTAGCAACCATGCATAGCAGATGTATGCTAAGGGCAGCATGGTGGCTCAGTGGTTAGCACTGCTGCCTTGCAGTGCTGGGGACTAGGGTTCAAATCTCACTAAGGACAACAATATAAAAAGCGTTGTTATTATTATTATAACGTCAGTAGAGAGAACTGTGCTTGTGATGTCATCAGAGAAGAGAGCATTCCAAAAAGAAAATAATTTGCTCTGTGGTATTCAGCAGCTAATAAGTACAGGAAGGATTAAGATTTTTTAATAGAAGTAATTTACAAATATGTTTCACTTTCTCCCACCAGTTGATTTAAAAGAAAAAAGTTTTTCACCGGAGTACCCCTTTAATTCCCCATCATCATCATTTGTATGCTCCAGCACCCATTTATCATCATTTGCTTTCTCTATCGGTGAGTTATCTGTCAGCTTGATATGTGCTGTGTATCTTTCTTGTTATGACTGTCTGCTTGACTCAGCCCCACTGTAAGTCCTGGTGGGGATCTATCTGAATACTGGTAACCAGAGTTAAGACCCAGAAAAGGTGATTACTATAAGTGAAGTCCAATGCTGCCATCTTGTGACCAGCCAGTGTTATTACAAAGATAGACTGCTAATTTCTACTAGTAACATATAACCAGGATTCTTCTACTGCTACTGATTATGCATAAAGATAGGCATGCTTTAAAGAAATTCCTACATTTTTATTTTTAGAAAATATTTATAAATAAAAGTTCAAACATGTCAGAAAGTAAACTCATCACAAAAGTTTGCAAGAAAATTGAAATATATCTGTATATAGTAAGACACTTGTGAATTATTTATTACCTTGCATTCTCATGAAAAAATAAAAAATAAAAAGAATCCTTCCTGTCTTTGAGAGTATATTTAATGTGTATTCCAAACTCAAGATAATGGTAAGGATTCTTACATTAATAAATCATAGACCAAGACTACATCTGTTCCCAATTGTTGTTTTAAATTTAACTAAAGGAAAGTAAATGTATTAATAATGTTATCATCGTCATTATTATTTATTTAGAAAATATAAAATTATGGTAAAATATCTATTATCATAAAAGTTTATTTATAGCAAGTTATCAGTAATAAATGACTGGTGACACTGTTATATATAGTAAAGGGCGTCCATTTTGGAAACTGGGATCCCTAATTTTTTGCAGTAACCTAGAGGGAATCTGGAATCAAGTGTCAATTCATATGCAGCGTCTTCACAGCAAAAACCAGAAGCGAGTTGTGAAGACTTACCGTACTTATATAAGCTCAGAATTACATAGGTTATTTGAAAATGTTTTTTTTTATTTTTTCCAAAAACAGACATAAGATTTTCATTTGCACTTAACACTTTAACTTCCAATGATATTCTCCATGAGCAGGTGCTAGTTTTCGGCATCATGATGGATATTTTGATATGACACATATATGTACAAACAAGGCTTATTTATTTATCCTTCCAGCCATAAAGATTTTGCGGTACTTTATAGCTAATCACTCAAATATGTTTACTGTGTGTAATAGTGACATCTTCAGGCATGTATGGATATTACATGCCAGCGCTAGTGTTTCAAGTATATTCATTTCAAGTTAATGAATATTTTAATTTTATTTGGGAGAAACTGCCATATTTTATTTTAATATCACTTCTAATGAACTTCTAATAGGTATTTCTGGTACAGGCTGCTAAAACTGTGTGTCTATTTAGAAAGAAAATAAATAGATCCAAGTACATATTTATTGTATCCTTCTGAATAGCATCTGTCACCAACATGGTATTGTCCTATGTGATTGGATATTTGGGAGAATCATTTTTTAATGATGTAATACACAAATTATTACGGAAGAGTAGAAAAAACATATTTGGCACTCACCTTATAAAATTCTAACTTTAAAGGGGTATTCCGGGCAAAAACATTTTATCCCCTATCCAAAGGATAGGGGATAAGATGTCTGATCGCGGGGGTCCGCTGCTGAGACCCCCCGCGATCTCCCTGCAGCATCCGCATTCTATGCGGGTGCTGAATCTCCAGTTTCAGGAAACCTCCAGGTTTCTGGGACTGGGGATATGACGTCGCGCCACACCCCCTCCATTCATGTCTATGGGAGGGGGCATGACGGCCGTTTCCGTTTGCTGCAGGGAGATGGTGGGGGGTCTCATCAGCGGCCCCCCACGATCAGACATCTTATCCCCTACCCCTTAATTTAGAGAGAAAAAAAAAGACAGGCACGGGACCCCAGCTCTCCTCAGGAGCGGATCTTGTCGACCCCCGCACGAAGCGGAAAAGCGGAAGCCGATAGGTCCTTTTCATGTATCTCTATGGGAACACTGGAGATAGCTGAACACTGTACCTCTGTCTCTCCCATAGAAATACATGGAGGGTGCATGTCGGTCACCACTTCGGGATGGACACACCCCATTCCTGGGGAGAGCTGGGGTCCCTGGGATCTAAAACTTATCCCCGATCCTTGGAATAGGGGATACATTTTTCTGCATGATAGTTTCCTTTAATTTTAATAATAAGAGTAAACATCAGGTGATGGACGTGATTATATAGTCAGGGGGTGTAAATGTTGGACATTGAGGGGCGTGTATGACTGATACACCCCCCCCCCCTAACTTTATAATTATGCCAATCACCTGATATATTACCTTGCAGTGACTATTTAGCTATCGTAATTTACATTTATACTTAGACTATGACTAAGAACAAAAGTGCTTAAAACGGGTTAGTAATAACCAAGTCCCCATGGATTTTACATGCTTCAATAAATTTGTGGATTTGCATCTTTTCCCTGAGAGCTGGACATTCTGCTTTACTTGAATCACCTGATCCTTCTCACTCCTATGATTAAAATGAAGTTCACACCCATCTGACCTATAGAATGGAATGACTGAAAAGTATAATAAGATGAGACCATCAAAAACCTTGTTAGAATGAAGGCAAACATGATCTTGGCCCTTATTTTAGTAACTATAGATAGTACCTGCTAAGCAGGGGTCAAGTCCTGGGAAATAAAAGTGTGGGAACTCAGTTCCCATGCGTTCCTGCAGGACTTGAGCCCTGCTGCTTAGGCTTCACGGACATTATATGTTACAGAGCTGCCATTAACAAAGCCAGTTTTGGAAGAGGTGAGAATGTCAGAAGGAAAAGTCTGCCCATTTTAGTAATGCTTATAAAATCAACGTACAGTAAGGAAATTGAGCAAAGAACACGCTCTGTTAAAGCGGTCTAGTAGAGTTCCAGATTTTAAAATGTGGTTATATAGGGCAGTCATATGTGGGATAAGGAGGCGCCCCAATATTTTAAAGAATTTTCCGGGAGGACCCATAGGGACCTGATGCTTTACAGATTTAAAGAGATTTCTTTTTTTTTTTTTTTTTTATAGCTGTTTTTTTTATTAAAGAGTTTTTCTTTAAAACAGATATTTGAGAATAAGAAAATAAAAGTACATAGAATCATAAACAGAGTCATTACATATTAAAAAGACCAGGTTACAATATGATAACATAGATCCGGCTGTAAAGATGTTGTAAAGTCCAGATTTTAAGAGATTTTATTGCTAGATCTACTTTTTCCTTCTACACTCTTCTCCCCTATATTCTTAATCAATTATAGAATGTTATCTTAACTCATTGGAGTGCATCTACTGTCTTACCTTAAATATATACTTTAACCCCTTTGCGCAGAACGCTGCCTTTATACGGTGGATGACGCGATACCTTCGCGCACTCCGCCGTATATAGGCAGCGTTCATTAAATGCGCACTCCCGCGGCGCTGATCGGGTTAATTAGCTAAAGTCCCGGGGTGTCCGGCGGGAGACCACTCGGTGGATGACGTGATACCTTTGCGCATTCCGCCGTATATAGGCGGCGTTCATTAAATGCGCGCTCCCGCGGCGCTGATCGGGTTAATTAGCTAAAGTCCCGGGGTGTCCGGCGGGAGACCACTCGGTGGAGACGTGATACCTTTGCGCATTCGCCGTATATAGGCGGCGTTCATTAAATGCGCGCTCCCGCGGCGCGGATCGGGTTAATTAGCTAAAGTCCCGGGGTGTCTGGCGGGAGACCACTCCCGCCTGACACCCCGGGACCCCATTTGATTAACCCGATCAGCGATCGGGTGTGCAGGGGCGGCGGGTGTACGGTGGGATCGGTGGGTTCAAGGAGGTCCGGAGATCATGGGGCGGCATCCACGATGACGGGGGTAAGTGCCCTCCCCCTTACAAGTTGCAAAACTACAACTCCCAGCACGTCCAGACAGTCTGGGCATGCTGGGAGTTGTAGTTTTGCAACATCTGGAGGACCACAGTTTGGAGACCACTGTGTAGTGGTCTCCAAACTGTGGTCCTCAAGATGTTGCAAAACTACAACTCCCAGCATGCCCAGACAGCCAATGCCTGTCTGGGCATGCCGGGAGTTGTAGTTTTGCAAGATCTGGAGGACCACAGTTTAGAAATCACTACACAGTGGTTTCCAAATTGTATTCCTCCAGATGTTGCAAAACTACAACTCCCAGCATGCCCTTCTGAAAATGGCTGTCTGGACATGCTGGGAGTTGTAGTTGTGTGCCTCCAGCTGTTGCAAAACTACAACTCCCAGCATGCTCAGACAGCCATTTGCTGTCTGGGCATACAGCTAATTTTGCAAGATCTGGAGGACCACAATTTGGAAATTACTGTGCAGCGGTCTCTAAACTGTGGCCCTCCAGATCTTGCAAAACTACCAGCATGCCCGGCAACAAGCGGCTGTCAACTCTAAACATGAACTGACAGCCTGTAGATGCTGGGAGTTGTAGTTTTGCAATAGCTGGAGGCACACTGGTGGGTAAACAGTGAGTTAGTCTGTTACCAAATTCAGTGTTTTCCCATCTGTGCAAGACTACAACTCCCAGCATGCACAGTCTGTCAGTTCATGTTTAGAGTTGTAGTTTTGCAACAGTTGGAGGTTTGCGCCCGTAAACACCCCCTCCCCCCCACAATGTGAATGTACAGGGTACATTCATATGGGTGGGGCTTTACAGTGAATTTCCCAATGCAAGTTTGAGCTGCAGCAAATTTTCCGCTTCAACTCAAACTCCCAGCGTGAAACTCACTGTAAACCCCTGCCCGTGTGAATGTACCCTAAAAACACTAACTGCACTACACTACACTACCACAAAATATAAAGTAAAAATCTACATATACACCCTTACACAATTAACCCCCCCCCCCCCAATAAAAATGCATTTCCAAAATAGAGCCTCCAGCTGTTGCAAAACAACAACTCCCGGCATTGCTGGATGGCCATTGACTGTCCAGGCATGCTGGGAGTTTTTCAACAGCTGGAGGCACCTTGTTTGGGAAACACTGGCGTAGGGTATTTTTGGCGGCGGAGGCAAGAGTAACGCTTGCATCTGTGTCCGCCCCTTTGCAAATCCCTAATTTAGGCCTCAAATGCTCACCTCGGAGCCCTGTCGTATTTCACGGCAGCAGTTTAGGGCCACATATGGGGTATTTCCGTACTCTGCAGAAATCGCGTTACAAATTTTGTGGGGCTTTTCCTCCTTTTACCCCTTATGAAAATGAAAAATTGGGGTCTACACCAGCATGTTAGTGTAAAAAATGTTTATTTTTTACACTAACATGCTGGTGTTGCCCCATACTTTTCATTTTCACTAGAGGAAAAAGGAAAACAAGACCCCCAACATTTGTAACACAAATTCTCATGAGTACGGAAATACCCCATACGTAGAGGTAAAGTGATCTGCGGGCGCACAACATGGCTCAGGAGTGAGAGCGCCATGTATATTTAAGGCCTAAATTGGTGATTTGCACAGGAGTGGCTGACATAAACGTAAAAAAAAACAACACCCACATCTGACCCCATATTGGAAACAACACCCCTCACGGAACGTAACAAGGGGTATAGTGAGCTTTAACACCCTACAGGTGTTTAACAAATTTTCATTAAAGTTGGACATGAAAATGACATTTTTTATTTTTTTCACAAAAATGCTGGTGTTACACCAAAGTTTTCATTTTCACAAGGGGTAATAGTAAAAAAAAAAGCCCCCTAAATTTGTAACCCCATTTCTTCTGAGTAAGGAAATTTCCCTAATGTGTATGTAAAGTGTTCTGCGGGTTGGGCTTTTGGAGAGAATTTAGCTGGAATTGAAGGCCATATTCGTTTACAAAGCCCCTAATGGTGCCAGAACAGTGGACCCCCCACATGTGACACCATTTTGGAAACTACACCTCTCACGGAATGCAATAAGGGGTGCAGTGAGCATTTACACCCCACAGGTGTCTGACAGATTTTTGGAACAAATTAAAATTTTCATTTGCACAGCCCACTGTTTCAACGATCTGTCAAATGCCAGTGGAGTGTAAATGCTCGCTGCACCTCTTATTGCATTCTGTGGGGGGCGTAGTTTCCAAAATGGCATCACATGTGGGGGGGGGTCCCTGTTATGGCACCATGGGGGGTTTGTAAACGCACATGACTCCCGACTTCTATTCCAACCAAATTCTCTCTCCAAAAGCCCAATGGCACTCCTTCTCTTCTGAGCATTGTAGTGCGCCCGTAGGGCAGTTTACATCCATATATGGGGTATTTTCATACTCAGAAGAAATAGCGTTACAAATTTGGGGGGACTTTTTCTCCTATTGCCTCTTATAAAAATGAAAACTCTGGGGTAACACCAGCATTTTAGTGAAAAAAAATCTAGTCAAACATCTGTGCAGTGTAAAGGCTCACTGGACCCCTTGTTACATGCCTTGAGGGGTGTAATTTCCAAAATAGTATGCCATGTGTTTTTTTTTCCCTAAATGTGACATGCCCCCAAAAGCCATTTAATCAAAATTTGCTTTTCAAATGCCAAATGTGGCTCATTCTCTTCTGAGCATTGTAGTTCGCCTGCAGAGTGCTTTACGTCCTTACATGGGGTATTTCCATACTCAGAAGAAATGGGGTTACAAATTTTGGGGTGCATTTTCTCCTATTACCCTTGCAAAAATTGTAAATTTGGGGAAAAACTGCAGTTTAGTGGAAAAAAAATTTTTTTCATATCCACCTCCCACTTAAACGAAAAGTCGTCAAACACCTGTGGGGTGTTTAAGGCTCACTGTACCCCTTGTTACGTTCCTTTAGAGGTGTAGTTTCCAAAATAGTATGCCATGTTGTTTTTTTATTTGCTGTTCTGGCACCATGGAGACTTCCTAAATGCAACATACCCCCAAAAAGCCATTTCAGCAATATATGCTGTCCACAATTCCATAGTCGCTCCTTCCTTTCTGAGCCCTCTAGTGCACCGACAGAGCACTTTACATCCCCGTATGAGGGTATAGTTTATATAATGGGGTCATTTATGAGGTATTTCTCACAGAAAGGTCTCTCAAGTCCACTTCAAACTGAACTGGTGGCTGAAAAATTCTGATTTTGACATTTTCATGAAAAACTGGAAAATTGCTGCTAAACTTTGAAGCCCTTTAATGTCTTCAAAAAGTAAAAAAAAATGTCAACTTTATGATGCCAACATAAAGTAAACATATTGTGTATGTGAATCAATAATTTATTTGGAATGTCCATTTTCCTTACAAGCAGAGTTTCAAAGTAAAAAAAAAAGAAAAGCTAAATTTTCGAATTTTACATGAAATTTGGGAATCTTTCACCAAGAAATGATGCAAGTATCACAGAAAATGTACCACTAACATAAAGTAGAATATGTCCCGAAAAAATATTCTTGGAATCAAATTCATAAGTTAAAGCATCCAAGAGTAATTAATGCTTAAAGTGACAGATTTGCAATAAGTGGCTGCGTCCTTAAGGTCAAAATGGGCATTGTGTCCTTAAGGGGTTAATGTAAGAGGAGCCTCAAGAAGAAAAAAATAAAGATGAAATAAATGTTAATACAAGCACTAAACTACGAGCAGATGGAGCGAAAAGATGATTGCTCAATTATTCTAATACCTGAATAATATTCCAGGCAGTCAGCTCCCACTGAGTTCTGTTACTGAAATAAAGTCAGCCATGGGGTTGTTTTGCATGTATTAGGTTATTTGCATGCATTTGTTTGCTTGCATTTTTAAGAACACATATCCAACTACTGCATATGAATAATTAAAGTACGTAATACAAGGCAAGATGGATCCTTTCTTTCATGTTGTTTACATCAAATTTTGCCCCTGCCATCTGAATGTTGCAGCTGGAATTGAGACCCATAAGATAATTTCGAGGAGGCTGGAGGGGGAAGGTGGAGGCATTGTGTCTGTGGAAGAAGGCATAGGGTATTTGGGGAAGGCCAGGGGTATTGTGTGCATTTGTGTGGAAGGCATGAGGCATTCAGGGAGAGGCTGGTGGCATTGTGTGCGTGTGCAGGGGGGGGGGGGGGCGAGGATACATGGGACATGTGGGGGAGAATGGTTGCATTGTGTGTGTGTTGGAGGCTGGTGGCATATTCGGGGAGAGGCTGAAGGCCAGGGGCAGAATGACTGTCTGGACCATTTGGACATGGTCTGAGGGCCATGCCAGTGAAAGGGCCTGCCTCTGCTACTTTTTCCGGATCCCCAGGCAGACGAGCGCTGCTTTCAGCTATATGCACGTCTCACGCGCATACAGCTGAAAGCCTCCTCTCACTATGAGCCGTTTCTGTGGCCTACACCGAGAGGAGACATGACCTCCGGCAACACTTATCAGCACCTACACTGTGGATGAAGGAGGACGCATAGTGACCTGTGTGGGACAAGTCAGTATCTGCTTTTGTTTTGTTTTTTACTTTTTTTGTTCAACCTAGCACTGGGGGGGGGGGGGAATACCTACCCGCATCCCATGCCTATTCACCTGACTGCCTAACTACCTACCTAGTTACCTATCTACATACCTGGCCTACATGCCTGGCTGCCTAACTATCTACCTACATGCTTAGCTACCTGACTACATACCTAAATACCTGGCAATCTAAATAGCTACCTACCTACCTACATTCCTAGCTACCTAACTACCTACATGCCTGCTACAGGGTACAGAGGAAGAAGCAACACAACTTAAAGGTTGCTCAGGTGCCAGGTGCAAGCCGGTATAGACTCTGGTCGGGAGTCATAGGGTAGATATCCAAGAAATAAGTAAATCCAGCAGCACACCAATATAGTGATGGTATGTAGGTTTATTCACCCAAAGTCATGCGACGTTTCGGCTGTCCAATTACAGCCTTTCTCAAGCATGCTTTTTTCCGTTTTTACCGTTTTTCACTATATTGGTGTGCTGCTGGATTTACTTATTTCTTGGATACCTACATGCCTGGCTACCTACCTTCCTGGCTAGTTACCTACCTACCCGGTTACCTTCCCACCTGTACCTTTACTGTGCAGGACACCAAAGAGGGCATTAAAATAGTTCAGGGTCTATAGTGAGCAAAGTACCTAAATTTTTTCATTTTTTACATTGTAGCAATATAGCATTTCATGTTTTATCTGTATCTTTGTGCTAGCAGTGTGCTGCTGTATTCTCCTGTTTATGTATATTTAGCCTAGCAGCGTGCACCTTTATGCCGGGTCCATGCAGTAGTTTGGTATCAGTATGTGCTGGCCAACTTATCCTTTTTTTGTGTTATACATATGGGGGAGTGGCTACCTCCATGTTGGCTCCTGCACCCCAACCATTTTGTAAGGTGCTGGATGTTCCAGACCTTACAAGCCTGGTAACTGATTGCACAGAGGCACATTCACAGTGTAGGGTCCCTCCCAATGAGGTCACCTTATTGCGGTGGGATGGTCCAAACTATTTGGCCAAATTGTGAGCAAAGTACCTAATTGTTTCATTTTTTGCATTGTAGCAATTTAGCATTTCATGTTTTATCTGTATCTTTATACTAGCAGTGTGCTGCTGTATCCTGCTGTTTATACATATATATATATATATATATATATATATATATATGACATAGAGAGAGAAATATGTATTGTACCTCAACATGAGGGGTGGAGGGAAAATCCATCCATGTATCTGTTAAGAAGGGGTCTCCTGAGTGCCAGTGATGATTGTCCTATCAAGGTATGTATATAGGGTCAAAGAGGGTATAAGGCATATGATGATCAGATAATTTTAGAAAGCCAACAAACTAATAAGATGCCTACTTATGCAGATACACTTTCTCCTGGACCCACCATCAGGGTAAGTATGGTGACCAAGTAAGGATCTAAGTAAGAAAACACAGCGGCGCTGAGGGAGGTGTACCCCAAACAAGAAAAGTATAGACAACGGTGCCTAGGCTGAGGGATACAGCCATATCTACAAGTGAGCATACAGCAACGCTCAAATGGTTGGGAAATATAACCTAGAGGTGTAGCACTGACACCGGTGGTATATAGAGGGTATTGGCAGCAGTGCTTAAGTAAACAGATACAGCAAGGGAGTAATGTACTATACAGATGCAGTGGTTAGAATTAGATTACTTACGGGCGAAGGCATCGGTGTAAATTCTGTCCGGTAGGAATGAGCTGGTGCCAAATATGCCGTGTGCATGTGGTATATATATGCAGGCATGTTGTAATGCGCGCACAACGAGCATGCATTCCAGCCTGGAACACATGACAGACTAGAGGAAAACATCACTGCCGGACTCCCGCGTATCTTGCTCCACATCTGCAGATGAAGATATAAAGATATAAATCACACCAGTGGGCGCGGCAATTGGCAAAAAATGTTGCCGGGAATGTCGGGTTAAGGTGGTTATCAATGTATTCTGATCCACTGTTAATAAATCAACATGCCCAGCATTTTCCGCACTTAAAGGTCCTTTTTTGTTTTCTATCCAGCCATGGTGTAGTTGTGGGTGGTTCAAAATGGCTATTAGGTTCCTTCCTCTTCTGTATGTAATAGAATGGGTTGTTGTTAATGTATCTTTCAGGTCGGAGTCCAATAGCAGGACATTCCAATGTTGTGATATGATGTTCCTTATGGTCCCTGCTGCGGTGTCATAAGTGCCTATAAGTCTGGTAACTTGTTTGCTTTTTTACTCAATGTTTAGGGGTCAGTAAAGTACTTTTCGGTGTGTGATATGCGATCCTTCGTGCCTCTTCGATACAGCTGGTGGGGTATCCTCTTTCTTTAAACCGATAGTAGAGCTCCATTGGTTCTTTTAGGAATTCCTCATCTAAGGAACAATTCCTACGCAGACATAGGAATTGTCCATTTGGGATGCCTCTGCGTAGGGGTTTTGGATGCAAACTTTTCCGGCGCAATAGGGTGTTTCTGGCAGTGGGTTTTCGGTATAGTGATGTCTCTATTTTTCCACCAGGACCTCTGCTAATTTTGACATCTAGAAAGGGTAAATTGTCCTTTTGTATATCTGATGTAAAAGTAGAGTCCGATGTTATTTATATTCAGAGCCGATACAAATTCTCTGACATTTTTTACTCTGCTTGCCCAGACAATGAAAATGTCGTCAATATATACCGTTCCCATATAACGACGGATTTGGTCCATTGTTCATGTGCTTATGTGAAGACTATGCAGTCTTCCCACCAACTCAGAGTTAAATTTGCATAACTAGGGGCACAGGGGCTCCCCATAGCCGTTCCTCTGAGTTGGTGGTAAAAGGTGGAGTTGAACACAAAGAAATGATGGGTCAGAATATACTTGAGAAGATCTTTCACAAATTTGTTGTGTGGTTCTAGGTATGTACTTCTGGTGTTTAAGAATTAAGATGTTGCCTGGAGCACAATTCTATGTGGAATAGAGGTGTAGAGGGCCTCTACGTCTAATCAAGGTCATATACCATGAATTTTCCAATGTGAGATCTTCGAGTTTCAGTAGGAGATCGGTAGTGTCTAGTAGGTATGAAGGTAATGATGTCACAAATGTTCTTAGTATGTGATCAACTTAGAACCAATGTTTTGGCTTAGACACGATTGGGCTGCACTTTAAAGGATGTAATCCTTTGTGGATTTTTGGCAGACCATAAAATGTGGCTATTTTCAGGGAATTGGGGTAAAGAGAGAGGAATTCATTCTCGCCAATCAGGCCTGCAGTTTTTGATGGTTGTAGTAGTTTATAGAGTTCCCTCTGATATATAGATGTTGGATCTGTTTTAAGTTTTTCATAGTTGCTGGTATCTTCAACTATGTTCATGCACATCTTTTCATACTGTGAGGCAGTGAGGATAACGATGTTACCACCCTTATCCGTGGGTTTTATTACCATGTCTTTATCTCGTTCTAGACTTGGTCATGCCTCCATTTCTTCATGGGAGTAGTTCTTGTAATTTTTTATTACATCACTTTCTAGTTGTTTAACCCCTTCCCGACCTATGACATACTTGTACGTCATGAGTGGGAAGGTGTTCCCGACCCATGACGTACCAGGTACGTCATGAACATTTTTGCCGCTACTCGCGGCATCCCGCAGCGCCCGGTTAGATGGTGGCTATCACTGATAGCCAGCCATCTTAACATGCGACCACGGGGGGGTTTCATCCCCCCCCCCAGCGATCGCTGCTATCAGCTAGTCAAATCTGACTAGCTGATAGCAGCGCGGTGTGTGAGTCCCAATCACAGGGATCAGGACACACACCGCTCTGCTAAGTGTCCCTTACCCATTCCCCGGCGTCACTTAGCCGGCCATGCGGTGTCCCGAGCGGTCCAGGCGCGAGCGGCATCCTCCAGGCGGCCCCGGCGGTGGTGCGTCCCGGCGGTGTGTTTCCGGCAGCAGGGCATCATCTTCATTGGCAGCAGTGAGATCACCGTAAAGCGATCTCACCACTGCCTCTGGGAGTTTCGAAACTGCAACTCCCAGCATGCCCAGACAGCCTTTGGCTTTCTGTGCATGCTGGGAGTTGCAGTTTTGCAACATCTGGAGGTCCACAGTTTGGAGACCACAGTAAAATGGTCTCCAATCTGTGCTCTTCCAGATGTTGCAAAACTACAAATCTCAGCATGCTCAGTCTGTCCAGGCATGCTGGGAGTTGTAGTTCTGTAACATCTGGAAGAGCACAGATTGGAGACCATTTTACAGTGGTCTCCAAACTGTGGACCTCCAGATGTTGCAAAACTACAACTCCCAGCATACCAGACTGCCCAAGCATGCTGGAAGTTGTAGTTCGGCAACATCTGATCCTTCAGATATTTCCGAACTACAACTTCCAGCATGCCTGGGCGGTCTGGGCATGCTGGGAGTTGTAGTTTTGCAACAATTGGAGGCACACTAGTTGGGAAACATTGTCCGTTTCCGACCTCAGTGCCTCCAGCTGTTGCAATTGTTGCAAAACTATAACTACCAGCATGCACTGACAGACCATGCATGCTGGGAGTTGTAGTTTTGCAATAGCTGGAGGCACACTGGTTTGGAAACACTAAGTTTGGTTGCAAAACACTTGAAAGTTTATTACTTAACTTAGTGTTTCCAAACCAGTGTGCCTCCAGCTGTTGCAAAACTACAACTCCCAGCATGCACGGACAGCCAAAGGGCATGCTCGGAGTTTGCAACAGCTGGATGTTTGCCCCCTCCCCCCAATGTGAATGTACAGGGTACACTCACATGGGCGGAGGTTTACAGTGAGTGCTGCAAGTTTGAGATGGCGCAAATTTTGCGCTGAAGCTCAAACTCCCAGCGGCAAACTTGCTGTGAACCTCTGCCCGTGTGACTGTACCCTAAAAACACTACACTTACACTAAAATAAAAAGTAAAAAACACTACATATACACATACCCCTACACAGCCCCCCTCCCCAATAAAAATGAAAAACGTCTGGTACGCTACTGTTTCCAAAACGGAGCCTCCAGCTGTTGCAAAACAACAACTCCCAGTATTGCGGGACAGCCATTGACTGTCCAGGCATGCTGGGAGTTTTGCAACAGCTGGAGGCACCCTGTTTGTGAATCACTGGCATAGAATACTCCTATGTCCACCCCTATGCAAATCCCTAATTTAGGCCTCAAATGCGCATGGCGCTCTCTCACTTTGGAGCCCTGTCGTATTTCAGGGCAACAGTTTTGGGACACATATGGGGTATCTCAGTACTCGGGAGAAATTGCCTTACAAATTTTGGGGGGCTTTTTCTATAAAATGGTGAAGTTGGGGTCTACACAAGCATGTTAGTGTATAAAAATTACATTTTTTACACTAACATGCTGGTGTTGCCCTATACTTTTCATTTTCACAAGAGGTAAAAGGGAAAAAAGACCCTCAAAATTTGTAATGCAATTTCTCCCGAGTATGGAGATACCCCATATGTGGGCGCAAAGGGCTCTGGGGGTGCACAACAAGGCCCAGAAGGGAGAGTGCACCATGTACATTTGAGGTGATTTGCACAGGGGTGGCTGATCGTTACAGCAGATCTGACATAAACGCAAAACAATAAATATCCATATGTGACCCCATTTTGGAAACTACACCCCTCATGGAATTTAATAAGGGGTGCAGTGAGCATTTACACCCCACTGGTGTATGACAGATTTTTTGGAACAGTGGTCTGTGAAAATGAAAAATACAATTTTTCATTTGCACAGTCCACTGTTTCAAATATCTGTCAAACGCCAGTGGGGTGTAAATGTTCACTGCACCACCTTATTAAATTCCATGAGGGGTGTAGTTTCCAAAATGGGGTCACATGTGGGGGGGGGGGGGTTCCACTGTTCTGGCACAATAGGGGCTTCCTAAATGGGACATGCCCCCCAAAAACCCTTTCAGAAAAACTCACTCTCCAAAATCCCATTGTCGCTCCTTCCCTTCTGAGCCCTCTACTGCGCCCGCCGATCACTTTACATACACATATGAGGTGTTTACTTACTTGAGAGAAATTGGGTTACAAATTTTAGGGGGATTTCTCTCCTTTTACCCTTTGTAAAAATTAAAAAATTGGGTCTACAAGAACATGCGAGTGTAAAAAATGAAGATTTAGAATTTTCTCCTTCACTTTGCTGCTATTCCTGTGAAACACCTAAAGGGTTAAAACACTTACTGAATGTCATTTTGAATACTTTGGGGGGTGCAGTTTTTATAATGGGGTAATTTATGGGGTATTTCTAATATGAAGACCCTTAAAATCCACTTCTAACCTGAACTGGTCCCTGAAAAAGTACGATTTTGAAAATCTTGAGAAAAATTGGAAAATGGCTGTGGAACTTTGAAGCCCTCTGATGTCTTCCAAAAGTAAAAACTTGTCAATTTTTTGATGCAAACATAAAGTAGACATATTGTATATGTGAATCAATATGTAATTTATTTGGAATATCCATTTTCCTTACAAGCAGAGAGTTTCAAAGTTAGAAAAATGCTAAATTTTCCAAATTTTCATGACATTTTTAGAATTTTTACCAAGAAAGGATGCAAATATTAGTGAAATTTTAGCAATAACATAAAGTAGAATATGTCACGAAAAAACAATCTCGGAATCAGAATGATAAGTAAAAGCATCCCAGAGTTATTAATGTTTAAAGTAACAGTGGTCAGATATTCAAAAAATGCCCAGGTCCTGAAGGTGAAAATGGGCTGGGTCATGAAGGGGTTAAGGTCTTGTGATACCAATTGATAGTATACATCTATGTTTGTCATATTTCCTTCAGGGGGGAATTTTTTACTTGTGAGTCTAAGGTTTGTGAAGAGCCCCATAGATCTATCTTCGATCAATATGTTTAAAGAATTTGTGCCATCAGAGTTTATGGCAAAACAGATTAAGGTCTTTTATCAATGTAAATGTGACGAATTGGGTAGTGGGTACAAAACGCAAACCTTTACTTATTAACGATAGTTCTGCTGGGCTCAAGATCTTATCAGTGAGGTTGATGATGGTAGATCCAGTGTCTGTTGTGAGATGTCTGGTTCACTATGTTTTGCGTGCAGCCATCAATCGGTCCCGTAAACTGTAAGTAGTGCCCGTCTGAGATTGCTGTAAAAAAGATTATGTACCTGATGAGGAGTAGGCCGAAGAAGACGGTCCTTGTTGGTTGGAGTTTCTTCCAGCGGAGATCTGTCCTGTTGCCCTGGGTAAAAGAGGGTTGTTGTTCATGGATCTTCCCCTGCCGATTCCCTTCTATACGGAAAGCCCCCCCCCCTTGATGTTATGTTGTCCAGTAGTTTATTTATTCTGTTAATAGAAGATTGCTCCTTGCCCCCCCCCCCCCTTGCTTGTTTATGTAATACACTGCTACCATATAGTCGGCCTGAATTTTCACTACGATTGTAAATGAGATTGTCACGATCACACCCTATCGGTCCAGCCAGGACACTAGAGAGAGTGTGATGGTGCAAGGGTTAAAGCCGCCAGACCTCTGGGTATCCACTACTAGTCCCAGCAAGTCACCAAATTAACCCTCAGATAAACGTGTTTCACCCGAGCTGCCTTCAGAAAGGTGAGCTCATATATTTAGAGATCAAAGACCAGAGCTGATTAATTAAACATTTAATCTGATAAAAGGTATCACAGTGCTGACTATATAAAAATACAGGAACAAATGACATACAGGTATACAAATATATAAAAGAGTTTAGCAAGGCAAGTTCAGAAAACAAAAGATGAAGTTCTTACAGCATGATGATATTAGCAGTCCATGAGAGAGTTCCATCTGTTCTTAGGATGGTCTTGTCAGCTTGTTCCACAGCATTGAACACCCTGACTCTAGCATTGTTAAATATTATATATCTCCTTTTTGGAGGGAGACTCCATTCCCCCCTCCCCTCTGATCCCACCAGGGGAGCATCTCTCTTCCTGGCCCTCTTATCTGGTTGATTATATGATGGGACCAGTTGCAGGACTTCAAAGACGATGTAAACACACAGCCAGACCCCCCCCCCCAATAAACTGCAATACACAAAAGACACAGGATACACCGTCTGAATGACCCCTCACCCCCTAGGTCTTAGTTTATACACAGATGCAATTCTAAAACACATGTATGATTTAATACTCAGGCCTGGGCCTGACAGAGATCTTGAAAATGTAGCAAAGCCAGTCTGATGGCATATAGTTTTCTTTGAATGGAGGAAAGGGCTTTATCTCTTGCTGACAATTTCCTTTGGATTTACTTCTGACCTACATGGGAACCCTAACCCCAGTTAGATTCCTCTGATGTGAGGAGTACTGGATCGGAGTTCCTGAGATTCTGACCCCAAAAGTCTGTCTTAACTACTGGTTACCAAAAAATTTCTGTGGTGGTGTGGACTCAGGTAGCCTCTTTGAATGCGGGATGTGAGGTTTTTTGCCAGATTGGAAAGAATCACAACAGCCTTGTGACTACAGAGCGCCTTTCGGCATTATTGATCAGTTTTGACAAAGTTCAGTTTTGTCAAAGTTGTAGCTCCTGTTTTAAGTTAATAGGTCTCTTTTTAGATAGAGGTAATTTGACTCCCTTAAAGGGGTACTCCAGCCCTGAGACATCTTATCCCCTATCCAAAGGAGGTCTCACCTGTTTGAGCCACCCACCCGGGTGTTTGTGAGCCGGCCCCGTGGCGTGCAGCTAAAACAGGTGGGTGGCAAATACAAGATTGCTGGGGTCCCCAGCGGCGGGACCCCCGCAGTGAGGCATCTTATCCCCTGTCCTTCGGATAGGGGATAAGATGTCTCAGGGCCGGAGTACCCCTTTAACTTCATTCAGGTTAAGCAGGATATTCTCCAACTGATTTCTAAATAAACTGTTGGACTGAAATGGTAAGGGACAAAAATGTTTCTATTACCCCGCCACTGTTTAATCCATAGTGCCCGTATTGCAGAATCTGACAAGCCAAGATTTTTTTGGTGATAGTCTTAGAAAGTCCAGACTGGAGAGTCACAGAGGAAATCCGCTGCAGACTTGAGGATGGGCATATTTTCCAACAGCTATTCCCTTGGAACTCCATCTTTGATATCTTCTGTCAGCTGACTAAGGCTGGGTTCACACCACGTTTTTGCAATCCAGTTTCCGTGTCACGTTTTTTTAAGGAAACGTATCGCTAAAAACCGTACTAAACCGTATACAACCATATATGCCGGATTCCTGTTAAAAACCGTATTGTGATAAAAAACGGATATATACGGTTGCATACGGTTTTACACTAAAAACACTCCCAGATAGAAGATTCTAGAAGCTGGTGGAACTTTCGGAGGCAACTGCGCATGTGCAGATTCGTAAACCGTATTGTGAAAACCGGATATAACCATAAGTGTATACGGTTGAATACAGTTCTCATAGACCACCATTATATAAAAAACGGATACGGTTTAAATACGGTTTTTCAAACGGACTTCAAACCGTAGTAGACTACGGTTTGAAGTACGGGAAATTAAACGCTTTTAACCGTAACGGATACAAAACGTATGCAACCGCATGATACGGTTAACATACGGTTTCCAATACAAAGTCAATGAGTACGGTTTGCAATATAGTTCCATACGGTTTTGACGCTCAAACCGTATACAGGAACTGTATTGCAAAAACGTGGTGTGAACCCACCCTAAGCCAGATGTGTAAAGCTCTTGCCACCGGTAAAGATACTAGGGCTACCTTGCAACTTGCCTACCTTACAACTAGGTTCCATTCACTGCAATGGAACTGAGCTGCAGAACCACACCCAACCTGGAGACAGATGGGGAGCATTTTTGAAGTAGCTCTGTTTTTTTTTTTCTATTCCTGGATAACCCCTTTAATTTACAGTTGTCTGGCACATGCAGACCCTGCAGAAAACAACAGCCAGATTTAAATACTGGCATCAACTTCTCCCTCTTCCAACCACGGAAGGAGAAGCACACGTAAAATAGAGGAGGGCACTTATAGTCATTGGTTGAATGCATGAATGAAATTATTTATTGATCATTGCTAATGAATTTGTTTTGTCCAATAGGTCAGGACTTAACCCTTTGTGTGCTGTCTGAGGACGTCAAAAAAAGAGGCCATTCTCGGTAGTTACTGATATTAGGGCACCATGATATAAATCAGCAACCATGGTATTTAGGGAAGGCTGCACAAGTGCAAAATACTGATGAGCAGATACTCACATGCCTACTATTCATGAGGGGGGTAGCTACTAAGTATTATAGTTGCACCCAGATAAGGCATTTACAGGGTGACAGTTACTTGATAGCGTGTAGTGCACTATGCTGCCTTACAGTCTAATAGTTAGGACTGATCTATTCAGACAAGCAGGCTGCACCAAACAGTAGGCTGATACCCCCTAGCTTTACAATGGTATTTAAAAATGGAGGGTCTAGCGCAGGACTTGAAAAAGGTTATTTATTTTGTTCTGCCCATCATGAAATGAGGCCAGTGTTTTTTTTCACGTTTTAGATGTAGATATATCCTCTTCCAAAGTGGAAATTTAAAATTTAGCCTAAAAATTGCGCATTTTGGATAAAATGTAACAAGCTACAATTGTGACTTAAGCTTTAAAGAAGCTTTGGAGCCCAACAGTACAGTAAGCTCCAAAACTAAAAAAAAAAAAAAAAAAAAACTAAAATCAATCATTAGCATGCCACTTCACCATTTAGCGAAATCATCAAGGGCAGCCATTTGCAGTAATTAAAAATATGCAAAAATGGCAAACATCTTATTCAGAACATTATGGTAATTTCATTTTAATGGAGGCCAGCATGTTACGTTTTTGTGCAGCAGAGATTGTATGATGGATTGCAGGTGGACATTCTTTAAGATGACATGTACATCTACTCCCATCTGTCTGATGGCTCAAGAATGCCACAGGCATTGCCAAGTTACTATAACAGAACATTATCATTTTCCAGGAAAGATTACATTATAAACAGTGACAAGCAGACGTGGGAGAATGCAGGAAGGAGGAACCTGAAAGTCTGTCCATGCCATTAATCAACTGTGTGGAACTTGGCAGGAAAAGGAGAACGGGAAGAGTGAGACCATTGTGCTTAAAAGCAAATTAATCAGTCTTCTATGAGACGCAAATATCAGGCTCTACACCATGTGTGCCCATGTGCTCCATAAACACGGTAATGGCAGAGCTAGACATTCCCAAACTGCATTATCCTCTGAAGTCTCAGAAAACAAGAAGTCAGAGCCGAAATGTTATCATTTCTAAACCTATTTCTGCTTCTAGATAAACTCCAGCTTATAGGCACTTACCATATCGCACATTTGACAGTGGCATATTTTAAAGTAGTATTATACATTTTGCTAAATTTAGAGAATTAAAGAGTACCTGTCAAACCCTTTTTTCTAAACTAACTCCGATTATATTCCCCAACTACTCACAACACCCCTCCTGCCCTGAAAATGGTTTGTAAGCTTTAAAAAGCTCTGTATCATACCTTTCCCCTTGCTCACATTGTGTGAGCTTGCGGCAGGAGAAAGTGGGCGTTCCCCAGCAGGCACAATGTCACTGAAGCCTGCACGATCTGTGCCTCGCCATGCCCCGCACACACTTCCCGAGTTTGGTCTCCTGCCAGGCTGGAAGGAGACCAAACTCACTGTTTGACTTGCGCAGAGAACAGAGCCACCTAGTGGCCGTTTTTTCAATCACATTAAAAACATATAAAGGAGAATTTTAACAGCAAGTAGATAGCAAAGGGTCTTATAATTACATAATGAACAATACATTAAAAGTTTTGTTTGGTGACAGGTACGCTTTAAAAATAATGCAACTGGACAATGTTCCTTGTTTCAGTTTCTTGCTGTTTTCAAAAGCCTGAACTGCTGAAATGCAATAGTAATGGAAATCAAATCTGTGTATAGTCACTGGATCAACATAAAGGTGCAGGACAGATTCATGGATCTGAGTACACCCCTTTAAAAAGGTGCCACTGTCAAATGTGTGATATGAAAAATTCCTGTAAACTAGTGTTTACATGGTATGAAGAGTGTTCAGAAAGTATTACATCTCAGCTACATTCACTTCTTGTTTTTTAGACTTCAGACAATGCAGAAATAGCTGAATAAGAGGCATTACAGTGCTGACAGGTTCCTTTAAAACGTAGGAATTGATACAGAAAGTATCATGTAAAATTGTATAACTTTTCTGCATGATAATAACCTTTATTTGTTGAACTCTTTAATCCTAACGGATTACTTTCCTTCTTCTATTGGATTTCTCCCCTAACACTACACAGTCCCAAAACTGCTTTTAACTGAGGACAAGATGTGTTTTTTTTCTCCCTTTTATGTCAATGTGTAAAATGGCACAAAAATGTCTGCACATTAAGTGTGAATAGATCAGATACAGTGACAGAAAATGTGTGTGTGTATACACATTAGATCTATTAGGACCAATGTATAAACAAGGAGCGGTTATGTTTATATACAGTGTTGAATGGCAATTATGTTTATACAACTATAGCAACCATTTTGTTGTTTATTGACTTATGTATCCCACATATTTGTCTAATTAGTGCGATTGATTATCTGTGCCAATGTGACCATTTAGGGATCTCTTCCTACATGCAAAAGATGATATATTAGTTGCCAATAACAAATAATATACACTGCTCAAAAAAAAGTTAAGGGAACACTAACATAACACATCCTAGATTTGAATGAATGAACCAATATGAAATTCTTTCACGTTTACATAGTTGAATGTGTTGACAACAAAATCACACAAAAATTATCAATGGAAATCAAATTTAATTAACCCATGGAGGTATGGATATGGAGTCACACTCAAAATCAAAGTGGAAAAACCCCACTACAGGCTGATCCAACTTTGATGTACTGTCCGTAAAAAAAGTCAAAATGAGGCTCAGTAGTGTGTGTGTGGCCCCCACGTGCCTACAACGCCTGGGCATGCTCCTGATGAGGTGGCAGATGGTCTCCTGAGGGATGTCCTCCCAGACCTGGACTAAAGCATCCACCAACTCCTGGACAGTCTGTGGTGCAATGTGGCATTTGTGGATGGAGCGAGACATGATGTCCCAGATGTGCTCAATTGGATTCACGTCTGGGGAACGGGCAGGCCAGTCCATAGCATCAATGCCTTCTTCTTGCAGGAACTGCTGACACACTCCAGCCACATGAGGTCTAGCATTGCCTTGCATTAGAAGGAACCCAGGGTCAACCACACCAACATATGGTCTCACAAGGGGTCTGAGGATCTCATCTCGGTACCTAATGGCAGTCAGGCTACCTCTGACAAGCACATGGAGGGCTGTGCGGCCCCCCAAAAAAATGCTACTCCACACCATTACTGACCCACTGCCAAACCGGTCATGCTGGAGGATGTTGCAGGCAGCAGAACGTTCTCCAAGGTGTCTCCAGACTGTCACATGTGCTCAGTGTGAACCTGCTTTCAATTGTGAAGAGCACAGGGTGCCAGTGGCGAATTTGCCAATCTTCGTGTTCTCTGGCAAATGCCAAACATCCTGCACGGTGTTGAGCTATAAGCATGGTGTTGTGCTATAAGCACAACCCCCACCTGTGGACGTCAGGCCCTCATACCACCCTCATGGAGTCTGTTTCTGACCATTTGAGTGGACATATGCACATGGCAGTACGCCTCCTCGCACAAAGGCGGAGGTAGGGGTTCTGCTGCTGGGTTGATGCCCTCCAATGGCCTCCTCCATGTCTCCTGGTAGCACCTCCATGCTCTGGACACTACGCTGACAAACACAGCAAACCTTCTTGCCACAGCTCGCATTGATGTGCCATCCTGGATGAGCTGCACTACCCGAGCCACTTGTATGGGTTGTAGACTCTGTCTCATGCTACCACTAGAGTGAAAGCACCGCCGGCATTCAAAAGTGACCAAAACATCAGCCAGGAAGCATAGGAACTGAGAAGTGGTCTGGGTCTAGACCTGCAGAACCACTCCTTTATTGGGGGGGGGGGGGTGTCTTGCTAATTTCCACCTGTTGTCTGTTCCATTTGCAAAACAGCATGTGAAATTGATTGTCAATCAGTGTTGCTTCCTGGGTGGACAGTGATTTCACAGAAGTGTGATTGACTTGGAGTTACATTGTGTTGTTGTGTTCCCTTTATTTTTTTGAGCAGTGTAATTACTTATTGACCCAACTTGTTTTAAAAAATAAAAATAAAAAAAATCATCAACTGGAATTTGTTTCAAGCCTCACCAAGTTTTCTCAGCACTAAGCTTTTATACACAATAGCTTATGTCTTCATCAGATCACTCTGTGCTACAGTGCATGAATGTATTTTATTTCTAGAAAGACATGACCAATGCGTTTCTGTACAATGGTAGGTCTATCCATAATCCTAAGCCTCTTACAAGACTATGCTTAAATGGCCACTGTCCGATTCAAAAACTTTTTATATGTTGTACATCATGGCAAAACATAAACCTTTCTGAGGGTGGGCTAGCACTCCTCTGTGCCCTCTCCTGTCTGATAGTACTCCTCTGTGTTTGACAGGACATTAGAGAGCACAGAGGAGTGCTGTCAGACAAGAGAGAGCACAGAGGAGTACTAGCCCACCCTCACTTACTGGACTTTGTGCATGCCTGTGCTTCAGCTTGGACAAAGCCATGACTTCTATAAAGAGCAAATAAACATTTTCTTATGAAGTATATTAAAAATGTTAATGTTTTGCTAAGATGTACAACATATAAAAAGTTTTTGTATCCGACAGTGCCCATTTAAGGATCATTAGCCAAGGTTCAAAATTTTCCATTAAACATCTTATGCTCAGATCCAGCTTTTACATTTTCTACGATAAAATGACAGTGCAATTATAGTCACTCTGCGGGCTTGTTGGACTTCACCTGGATGAGAGGAGCTGATCAGGACGGTGCATCAGGTGGGGTGAGCGCTTTTTGGTGTAAATTTGTAAGATTTGTCACACTTGTATAAAAAGTGTGTGACTTTTTGCTAAAGTAATTTTGACACAAATGACTTTGGTACACACTTTTGCTCTTCCACTTTGCAGTGGTAAGAGATTTAAGAACTAAAACTTTTTTTTTCTCAAAAGGTCGCAGATTTGTCGCATAGCCCTTAATTACACCACAAACATACACCAGACCTAGCTTACAAAGCTGGTATTTTGCACGGGTGGTGGGAAGGAAGGTCTTAGAAAAGTTCTGAAATAAAATTTCACTAAAAAGGTGTACTAGCTCGATATTTATCCCAGGCTCTACACCATTTAATTAAATTGGGGCACCTACACTGACTGATAAATGTCCCCCTGCGTGTTTTGCTTTTTGATGAGTCTTCTGTAGCAATTGCTTAAACTCTTAAATCCAGTTTCACATCCTTTATTAATAATACAGTACAGTCAGATATTTACATTTAATAAGTTATAAAAATACAAATCCAATCATTAATACTATTATAATACAGTATAATACATTAATATAAAGAACACAAACTAGAAAAAGAAATAAAAATACTGAGAGATATGTTGAGGCAGATTTATCACTGTGGCTTAGATGTTAAAGGGGTACTCCGGCGGTATATTTGTCATTTTCACTGTTCCACATGTCGCAGAGCAGTCTGCTAACCTGTAATATTTGCTATGGTCTCTGCTGTCCTTCCTGGTGCAGTTTTTTGGTTTTTCTAGTTAGCCTTTTGTTTACCTCTCTGTCTTCCTGTCATTTGGTGTGTGGGAAGTACAGTTCCCATGAGATCTTGAGTTTTTTTTTTTTTTTTTTTTTGGGCTGATGCTTCTCCCGTCCCTGCACATCCCTCAGCCGCGTCAAGGGGTGGGGGGAGGGGCCGACTGTGCCAAGTTGCTCTGATTGGCTGCCGGCCAACCAAACATTACACTGTGAAAACATCGATCACGTGAACCACAGGGTTCACGTGACCGCACTCTCTAAACAAGGATTGGACAAAGTACATCCAATCAACCAAGAAACTGCAGCAAGGGCATTCCTGGGCAGGAGCCACCGAACAGAGCCATGAATATTCATGAGCGGGGTTCGGCCGGGCAAAAAAGAAAAAATAAATAGAGGAAGGAGACCCTTACGTCACGAACGCAACATTGCTGCCGACAGGGAAAAGAAAAAAAAGTGGTCAGCAGCACATGGAAAAGGCAATGAACTACAAGACTTCCTGCATAAACAAAAAGGTACATTTTCAATAAATACAAAGTACCTAGAAAAACACAGCCAGAGGCATAGAAATGACCCTAAAGAAACTAAACTATGCCAAAAAAAAAAAAAAAACACCATCGCCGGAGTACCCCTTTAAAAGGAGTAGTCTACTAGAAAAGTATCTTCAGTCAGTTGTGCTTGGGCTGCAAAGGAACAAAAAAAAAAAAAAAAAAAAAAAAACTTTTAATCTCCTTCCTCCGTTCCCCTGTAGCGCTGCTACAGCTGTTCGGTCCTCCAGTCTTCTTCCTTCTTCCATGTGCACGGATCCTCACACTGCGTTCAGCCCATCACCGGCCACAGCGATGTCCCACCTTGGCCGTGATAGGCTGAGCACATTGTGACGATCCGTGCACACGGAAGGAGGAATAAGACCGGCTGGAGGACTGAACAGCTGTAGCGGTGCTACAGGAGAACGGAGGAAGGAGAGTTAAAGTTTTTTTTGTTTTTGATTTTTTGCAGCCAGGGCATAACTGACTGAATACACTTTTCAGTAGACTACTCATTTAAAAAGAGGCTGAGTGGTAGCAGCTCAGCTACAGTAACCCAGCACGACCACTACACAGTGTATGGAGCTGTCTTCGGTTTACAAAGAGTTTTGTTGTTCAATCTGTTCGCTTATTTCTTACAGGTCATCAATCTTTCCCACTGAAACTCAATTTTTATACTTATTACAGTGCTTAATAATAAAAAGACTAAGAATGGGGGCCTACTAGTTATATACACCTGTATTTGCGTTGAAAAATGGTGCACACATGTGACAATGTCCAGAGTTACTGCTCGCTGCATCCTCTGACGTTTAAATAGGAAGGTGAAGAATAAAAGGTGGCAGGTTGGGAAGCCTTGTTGCCAAGCCAATTGTTCAACACTAGAAGTCTGTTCAGCATAGGAGCTTTGCATAGTTCAAGCTTGGTCTCCTAACATCACATAGAGGGAGATGAAAGAGAAAAAAAACTTTGGAGGCTTAAATGGGCACTGTCAGATATAAACTTTTTATATGTTGTAAATCTTGGCAAAACATTAACCTTTCTAATATACTTTATAAGAAAATGTTATTTCCTTTTTATAGCAATCATGGCTTTATCCAAGATGAAGCACAGACATAGAAAAAGTCCAGTAAGTTAAGGTGGGCTAGCACTCCTCTGTGTCTGATAGGACAGGAGAGAGCACACAGAGGAGTATTATCAGACAGAAGAGAGCGCACAGAGGAGTGCTATCAGACAGAAGAGAGCGCACAGAGGAGTGCTATCAGACAGGAGAGCGCACAGAGGAGTATTATCAGACAGGAGAGAGCACAGAAGAACACCAGACAGGAGAGAGCACACAGAGGAGTGCTATCAGACAGAAGAGAGCGCACAGAGCAGTGCCATCAGACAGGAGAGAGCACACAGAGGAGTGCCATCAGGCAGGAGAGAGCACACAGAGGAGTGCCATCAGGCAGGAGAGAGCACACAGAGGAGTGCTATCAGGCAGGAGAGAGCACACAGAGGAGTGCTATCAGGCAGGAGAGAGCACACAGAGGAGTGCTATCAAGCAGGAGAGAGCACACAGAGGAGTGCTATCAGGCAGGAGAGAGCACACAGAGGAGTGCTATCAGGCAGGAGAGAGCACACAGAGGAGTGCTATCAGGCAGGAGAGAGCACACAGAGGAGTGCTATCAGGCAGGAGAGAGCACAGAGGAGTGCTATCAGGCAGGAGAGAGCACAGAGGAGTGCTATCAGGCAGGAGAGAGCACAGAGGAGTACTAGCCCACCCTCACTTACTGGACTTTGTCCATGCCTGTGCTTCAGTTTAGACAAAGCCATGATTGTAGAAGACATGATTTCTATAAAAATAACATTTTCTTATGAAGTATATTAGAAAGGTTAATGTTTTGCCAAGATGTACAACATATAAAGTTTTTATATCTGACAGTGCCCACTTAAAGGGTTGCATATTTTTATCAAAAGGTGTACTCCAGTACCCAGTACCAAGTTTAAAACTTCCCCAGGCTGCATTGTGAATAGCTAAGTTGCAGTGTGACGTTCTGACTACCAGCAACCAGGAAGTGGATTGCTGCAGAGGTCGGAGCAGGTTATTGTAGGCACCGGGGGAGCCACGGCAGGTATGTACAGTTTTTTTTTTTTAAATGCCAGCAGCCTAGGAAAGTTTTAAAAACATTTGGCATCTCGGAGTACTCCTTTAAGACTCAGTTTTCAGTTCAGAGTTCCATTTTCTACTTTGCAGACTTGTCGACCGATCCCTTGCATGTCAGGACAGCCCATTTCTAAAATTCTTGTATTCTGTAGTAGCACACCAATGGAAAGAACCCTATGGCAGGGTAAAAATGTTTAGCAATATGACAGTTCTAATAAATGTGCCCCAGTGTCTTTCTGATAGAGGCTCTCTTTACAGCCCTGTGGATTATATGCTGCACTTGGTGCATACCAAAATGAAAACATAGTTGAAACTCACATTTTTCTCGAATGACAACTATAAAAAGAAAAAAGGACTTTACTGTAGATTTTCCATGTCAGTCAGCATATGTGTGGTACCCGTAGTCTTGTGTAACATAAGTCCTGAACACCAGATCGATATTGTTGCATTGCTGTAAATTAGAGTTAAAGGGTACCTTTCATCAAAAATACTTTTGATATATTATAGATTAATGTATGCAGAATAACTTTCCAATAGCATGTTATTAAAAAATATGCTTCTTTCTATTAAATGTTCCACTTTGAAAAATGACCACTAGGGGTCTCCCTACCAGTCCTTTTTTTTTTATAGATTTCAAACTGCAGCCAGAACACAGACAAACTCAGCACTGCTCACTGCTAGGGAGCAGTGCTGTGCTTGTCTGTGTCCCAGCAGCAGTCTGAGGTTTAGGACTCCAGCATGAGTCTGAGATCTATAAAAAAAAAAATAAAAAAAATGAAAAAAAATAAAAGGACTGGTAGGGAGACCCCTAGTGGTCATTTTTCAAAGTGGAAAATTAAATAGAAAGAAGCATATTTTTTAATAACATGCTATTGGAAAGTTATTCTGCATACATTAATCTATAATATATCAAAAGTTTTTTTGATGAAAGGTACCCTTTAACCATAGGTCTACTGCTAGGTAGTTATCACAGGCGTGGTCACATGGGAAGAAGTTCTGGAGGGTTTTCTCCATAGCAAAACTTGGCGATTGGATTCCTGTAGGTATTTTCATGTTGTACACTCTAAAAAAGGAAGGAAGAAAAAAAAAATGCTGCAAGAATTTAATATGAAAAGCTACATGCGGATGTTCTTAAAATCAAGAGAATACTTTACAGACACAGAAGTCCCATCTCACAATACGGCATGCCATAAATCATGTATACAAGTGAACCATCATCTCATATTATACCGAGGATGATTCCCACTAATTAAAAACATTTGGCAAGAAACACGAGAGCAACATCTATTATGTCAGGGCACAGAAGTCATCTATTCATGTGCCATCTGCGTGCGCCTAATGCTGGACAGTCACACATTGTCCTACACTTACTGGGCAGCAGTAGTTACATGTCATCCCCAACACTGGTTGGCAATGTAAAGCAGGTTCACAACTATTTCGCTTTAGGAAGCAGATATTTTGTACGCCAAAAAATAAATAAATATAAAAAAAATTGCTTTTGTATTGCTTAGTATGGAAAGTGAACTTGCAAACTTTACTAGAAAGGTATTTTGAGGTCACATGGAAACATCTACTAATCAGTGCAAAATATTTCAGTGGAAAATTAATTATGATGGTTGACCAATATCAATAGATTCTGCATAATGTGTCACTAAATACAACTGCACCAGGTCCCTGATGTGATGATTGGGATAAGAAAAGCGGTCTGCCACATATGCACATCCATTCTACAAAGCCATACCTGCTTGTGGCACCAAATTTGAGAAATGGAGAAATTTGTGTGTATGAGGTTGAACATGCTTCTGCAAGTAAAAGGGAATGCCACATCATTATATAAAATGGGTCAGAGAAGCCAACAAGTGTTCAGAGACAGGAAAGGGACAAATAATTTCCACCCAAAAAGTTCTGAAACATGAGTAAAAATGTACAAAGGAAAACAATCCATGCAGATGCATGGAGGTCAGACATATGCTTACCCTGACCTGGGTCCTTAGTGACTGCGCAAATCCCATTTCAAGTAATTATACGACAAAATCTAAAAGAAAACCTGGGGCCTCTTCTGATCTGGTAGTTTTGGTAACAACTTGTATTTCCATGACATCATTCTATAACATCTTTCCTTATAGCATGGTATTTTAACAAAGGAACTTTAAGATCCTCAGTGGTGAGTGCCTCATCATTGTTACTGACATGGACATCTATCCTTACAGCTTCACGTTGTGAAATATTTTGTTATTTTCACTAGAAATGTTACCAGTTATGGGCATGTCCCTACATCTGACACTATCCAATCGAAGATGACAGAGCAGGACAGTGTAAGGACACGCCGCCCAACTGATAACACCCAGTTGGTCATTTATTCATACATTCAACACAAAACAGAGCTATAAGAAGTTACAGAATTGTTATTTAAATGGAAAATACAATTTACAAAAAAACCAAAAAAAAAAACACACAACACAACACACACAACACACACAACACACACAGAGGACAGCAGAGCTGGTTTAGTAGGCATTTCCCTTCGCTGTTTCTCCCTGCAAAATGATGCTTCCGGTCATCAGCTCTGCAGGAAACTACAGTGCAGCCCCAATCAATAGTGGGATGTTAAACTTTCTTAGAGGGGTACTCCCCTGGAATTTTTATTTATTTTTTAAATCAACTGGTGCCAGAAAGGTATGCAGATTTGTAAATTACTTCTATTTAAAAATGTTAAC
This sequence comes from Hyla sarda, assembly GCF_029499605.1. NCBI lineage: Eukaryota > Metazoa > Chordata > Amphibia > Anura > Hylidae > Hyla > Hyla sarda. The sequence goes on from NC_079189.1 coordinate 471,161,223, forward strand.
CCTTCCAGTACTAATCAGCAGCTGTATGATCCACAGGAAGCTATTTTCTGAGTTTCCTTTCTGTCTGACCACTGTGCTCTCTGCTGACACCTCTGTCAAGTTTTCCCAGTGGAGTACCCCTTTAATACAGTAATGACCAATTCAAGGATTTTGCTTCTTTTTTGCAAACAGACAGTGAGCAATTTAAACATTTAATTTAGAATTAGAGCACTTACCTGTGAAGATGTCCGACATTTGGCCAAGCAGAGCTCAAAGTGGTCTTCTACTGCCATGAATAAATTCTGGAACCCTACTGCTGCTCTTTTTAAAAAACGTTCCAATATATGTTGCTAACAAGAAAAAAAATATATAATAAATAAATAACTTTTACATTTAGAAATTATTACAAAGAACATGTAGTTCAAGTTTAATATAAAAAATTATTTAGGGTATGTTCACAGATTTGATGCACAGGATTTTCTGCTGCAGATTTCAATGTAAACTAAATGACTGAGCACAGCTTCGAATCTGCAGTTACAAATCCTGTCCATCAAATCTGCACAGGGTCATATATGTGTGATCGTACCCTTAAAGCATACCTTATTGGGCTGTAAGCAGCAAGACACACAGTACTCGTACACACTGCAGCATCCGTTGGGTAGACAGCTCTCACAGTTATATTGCCTAGTACTGGCCACATTGTTATTGCAGCATCCATTTGCAAGCAGTTCTTTACGTTCACATACATAACCTGTTATTAATGGAAAGGAATGATAGAAAAATGTATATTACTATTATCCTCCACACAGTCTTTTGTATAAACAAGAGCAATGACGACTAAAGAGATACCTCATCCAACTATTCCAAAGAGCCACAAATTGACTTAAGGGTGCATGCACACCAAGTTTTTTGCAATACAGTTCCCGTATGAGGTTTTTGATGAAAAACGGATTCCACAAAACTGGACTAAGCTATATCAAAAACGTGTGTACAAATTTCAACCCGTATACGGTTAAAAACCATTTACGGTGTGAAAAATGATGTCCAGTTGAATCAGTTTTTTTTCTAAGAAAAAAAAAAAAACACACACACACATATACATATATATATATATATATATATAACTTTTCACTCCATTTTGAATAAAGTTTCACTTGTTTGATTGAAATTCCAAGAAAAAAAAAAAAACACGTGCAAAGTCAAAAACTGTATGGAACCGTACGCACATACGGTTCCCATTGACTTATATATATATATATATATAAATAAAAGGTAGACGGTTTAATACGGTTTTTCACCGGTACCAAAAAATGTGGTAGACTATGGTTTTGGGTACAGTTGTAAAAACCCGGACAAAAAACTGTATAAGATGCAAAACGGACTAAACCGGATGATGAGTTAGACATACGGTTTACAATGTTAAGTCAATGCATACGGTTTGTTATATGGTTCCGTACGGTTTGTAACTTGAAACCGTACACGGGAACTGTATAGCAAAAACGTGATGTGCATGCACCCTTACACAATAGCTATATAGTGATCAACTTGTGATGTAAAGAAAGAATTTATGAAAGCCACAATACAGGGATTGTAGGAGCTTAAAGTGTCCCTGTCATTTAACAAAGATTTGCATAAAGATTTAAACGGTTCAGACCCCCACTGATATTTAGAAGAAGCAGGGAGAGGGGACCAGCTGTGTGCTGCATTATAATATTGTAAGTCTACGGAGGGGTCTTCTCCAACTGGATGGAGATCACAAAGAGCCAGGGAGGGAAGCGCACAGCTAGGCACTTCTTCCTGATCATTCTGCTGATTGGTGGAGTTCTGAACATGGAGACCCCAATCAAAATGTTTGACATGCCACTGTGTCTTAAAGTTGGTTAAAAACCAGGGACACTTCAAAAACTCCTAGTATGTTCTTAGAAAATAGAGTCAAAGGGGGAAGAGCACTACAGTATCTTGAGAATCTTTCCAGACAATGGAGATCTCGTCCATGTACTATGTCTACAAATGCCACACTGCTTCATTAACTTACAATTGCATGAAAAATTATGAACCCTTTGGGATTATATGGTATTCCTGCATAAATTGGTCATAAAATGTAATCTGATCTTCATCTAAGTCACAACAATAGACAATCACAGTCTGCTTAAACTAATAACACAAAGAATGAAATGTTACCATATTTTTATTGAACACACCATGTAAACATTCACAGTGCAGGTGGAAGAGGTATGTGAACCCTTGGATTTAATAACTGGCTGAACCTCCTTTGGCAGCAATAACTTCCAACAAACATTTCCTGTAGTTGCAAATCAGACGTGCACAACGGTAAGGCTAGGTTCAGACTACGGAATCTCCGGCAGAAAATTTCCGCCCGGAGATTCCGAGTGCGGCCATCGCTGACTGAATCAGTCGGCACTAGGCCCGCACGGACACTGCAGTCTCCAGTAGACTGCAATGTGTTCCGCGAGTATTTCCGAATGAAGAAAGAGCAACCCCATTCTTCAGGCAGAAATTTCCAAGCGGATTTTCCGTTCACAAATTCCAAAGTGTGAATTTGTGAACAGAAAACCATTCACTACACTATACATTTTAGCAAGCGGAATTTCTCCCCCCCCCCCCCCCCCCATGTGAGTGTGCATGGTACAATCACACAGGCGGGTTTACAGTAACTTTCCTGCTTGAAGTTTGAGCTGTGGCAAATTTTTCACCACAGCGCAAACTCCTAGCGGGAAACTCGCTGTAAACCCACCAGTGCAAATGTACCCTAAAAAACGCTACATTACCACATAATAAAGGGTAAAACACTACATATACACCCAGCTGTTGCAAAACAACAACTCCCAGCATTTCTGGACAGCCACTGACTGTTCGGGCATGCTGGGAGTTTTGCAACAGCTGGAGGCACCCTGTTTGGGAATCCCTGGCATAGAATACCCCTAGGTCCACCCCTATGCAATCTCTAATTTAGTCCTCAAATGCGCATTGCGCTCTCTCACTTCAGAGCCCTGTCGTATTTCAAGGCAACAGTTTAGGGCCACATATGGCGTATTTCCGTACTCTAGAGAAATTGCACTACAAATTTTGGGAGGCTTTTTCTCCTTTTACCCCTTATGAAAAGGAAAAGTTGGGGGCTACACCAGCATGTTAGTGTAAAAAAAAATAAAAAAATTTACACTTTTTTAAAAAATTTTTTTTTTTTTACACTAACATGCTGGTGTTGCCCCATACTTTTTATTTTCACAAGCATTAAAAAAAAAGGGAAAAAAAAAAAAAAGCCCCCCAAAATTTGTAAGGCAATTTCTCCTGAGTATGGAAATACCCCATATGTGGACGTAAAATGCACTGCGGACGCACAACAAGGCTCAGGAGTGAGAGCGCCATGTACATTTGAGGCCTAAATTGGCGATTTGCACAGGGGTGGCTGATTTTACAGCGGCTCTGACATAAACACAAAAAAAATTAATACCCACGTGTGACCCCATTTTGGAGACTACCCCTCATGGAACCTAACAAGGGGTAACAAGCTTTAACACCCCACAGGTGTTTGATGAATTTTCATTAAAGTTGGATGGGGAAAATGAAAAAAAAAAAATCTAATTCTCACAAAAATGCTGGTGTTACCCTAAATTTTTCATTTTCGCAAGGGGAAAAAAATAAATAAATAAATAAAAAAATAAAAAAAGCCTCCCCAAAATTTTTAACCCCATTTCTTCTGAGTAAGAGCATACCCCATATGTGGATGTAAAGTACTCTGCTGGCGCACTACAATGCTCAGAAGAGAAAAAGAGCCATTGGGATTTTGAAGAGAAAATTTGTCTGGAAGTGAAGGCCACTTGTGTTTCCAAAGCCCCCATGGTGCTAGAACAATGGACCCCCCCCCCCCCCCATCTGTGAGGTATTAAGGCTCACTTTACCCCTTGTTACGTTCCTTGAGGGGTGTAGTTTCCAAAATTGTATGATTTTTTTTTTTTTTTTTGCTGTTCTGGCACCATAGGGGCTTCCTAAATGTGACATGCCCCCCAAAAACCATTTCAGCAAAACTCACTCTCCAAAATCCCATTGTCACTCCTTCCCTTCTGAGCCCTCTAGTGCACCCACAGAGCACTTGACATACACATATATAGTATTTCTTTACTCGAGAGAAATTGGGTTACACATTTTAGGAAGATTTCGCTCCTTTTTCCCCTTGTAAAAATTAAAAAAACTGGGTCTACAAGAACATGCCAGTGTATAAAATGAAGATTTTGAATTTTCTCCTTCAATTTGCTGCTATTCCTGTGAAACACCTAAAGGGTTAAACCTTTTGAATTTAATTTTGAATACATTGAGGGGTGCAGTTTTTATAATGGGGTATTTCTAATAAGAAGGCCCTACAAAGCCACTTCAAAACTGAACTGGTCACTGAAATTTTTTTTATTTTGAACATTTGTGAAAAATTGGAAAATTGCTGATATACTTTGAAGCCCTCTGATGTCTTCCAAAAGAAAAAAAAAAGTCAACTTTATGATGCCAACATAAATAAGACACTTTGTGTATGTGAATCAATATATAATTTATTTGGAATATTCATTTTCCTTATAAGCAGAGAGCTTCAAAGTAAAAAAAAAAAAAAAAAAAATATGCAAAATTTTCAATTTTTTCATAACATTTTGGAATTTTTCACCAAGAAATGATGCAAGTATTGACAAAATTTTACCACTAACATAAAGTAGAATATGTCACGAAAAAAACAATCTCGGAATCAGAATGAAAAGGTAAAAGCATTTCAGAGTTATTAATGCGTAAAGTGACAGTGGTCAAATGTGCAAAAAAATTGCTGGGTCCTACACTGAAAATTGGCTGGGTCCTTAAGGGGTTAAAGGGGTAGGACTCTGTTACTTACCCATCCTCGGCACACTCCAGCCCCTACCTTCCTGGATGAAAACAAATGACGGCCCACTCAGCCAATGTGCCATTGAGTGGGTTGTTACCTGCTCATGTCCAAAAAGGTGGAGGCAGAGAAGACAAAGTACAATATAGTAGCTGGGGCCCATACAGGAGATTGGATATTTGAAGTAATTGATCAATGTGAAAGTTTTACTTTCTACTTCTGACTGTATGCATTGAGGGAGAAAGCTGAAAGTGACACCAAGAAGAAAGACCACAGCCTGGAAAAGGGATCAAAGTAACTTTTCTGCATGTTATCATCCCCTTTTACAAACCAGAAGGAATGCCTGTCCTTCTTGTTCCTACTAAATAAGTAAGAAGATTAGTACATAAATAGTAGCCCCCTGCACCCACTAAGTACATTTGTTTCACTGGCATCTGGATCATAGAGACCCTTGATCAATTTTAACTCTGGTGAACATGTAAAGAGATGTGCATGTAAACAGGGTATTGACAAGGATGACCATTAGGTTTCTGATGACTGATCAATATATTAATACCAATATGCCATTGCTGATGCTGGAGAAAGATATTTTTCAAACTACCCTTAACCCATAAACCAGCTTGCTATCTGCTCATGACTAAAATGGAGACCTTGGAATGATGCCAGGAGGCCCAAGATGAGACGTTAGAAGACAAACTAGATACATATTGTATAGAAGGACAAGGATCTGGAATTTTACAGTATGAGAGCGAGAAGGTCGCATGAATGAACTTTGGCAAAGAAAGAAATATTAAATATGCTAATATATACAGAGATAAAGCTCAAATAACCAATCAAAATGTAACATGATGATTTTGACGTCATAACTAAACCTCCTTTTTTTTGTCAGATGTAAAAACAATGTACTTCCGTAATAAACAGGAACTCTTTGAGAACACTCCTGAGTTTCCTGCTGAGGAAAGAGTTTTCATACGAACATTCTGTTTGGTGTGAATTTGTCGGCCCTCAGCAATATGCAGCAGCGGTCACTCACATTTTAGTGCCTCCCCTCAAGCTATCCTTGACAGTATTAGGAGGCATGTTTATTTTCAGAAGGTCAGTCTACACATAGGAATATTGGAAAGAAGACCTTGTAATGGAAGCCAGGTGCTGCTTTATCCAAGTTATATCTAAGAAAAACTCCTCCGGATGCCAATTATTAATAAATCACACAGAGTGTTCATTAAATAAACAGCAAACATACAGGCGATGACATGTTTCAGGGACTCTGTCACCCTTCCTTAAATTGCCTATAGAATTACTACTTCTCTCAGACATTTTATAGTCTGAGGAAATGGACACCAGGAAATTGGGGGTGGGGAATAGAGAGTTTTATAAACCAAAATATACAATAAATAAGTAATGGAGTAGATACTAAATCAAAAAAAAAAAAAAAAAATTATATATATATATATATATATATATATATATATATATATATATATATATATATATATATATATATATATATATATATAAAAAAAATCCCCCCAAAAAAAAAATCATTGTAGCTACTAGTGATCGACCAATAGATTTTTTTTTTTTTTTTTAGGGCCGATACCGATAATCTGTGAACTTTCAGGCCGGTAGCCGATAATTTGTACCGGTATAAATTATTTGCTATTTCCCCCGATATGTATGTCATAGTGATGAATCTGACAAACAGTGGCAACACAAATCGTCCCGTTGTAAAGCTATAACTAGAAAAAAAAATTATTATATATATATATATATATATATATATATATATATATATATATATATATATATATATATATATATATACACACATACACACACACACACACACACACACACACACACACATACACACACACCCACAAAATATATAACTGAATCATCATATACAAAAACAGAGGGATCGCATTAGCAAGTATAGGAGCAACATGAATTTAGGCTTCATGCTGCATAGAGTCTCCAGATATTTGGCCACACACTGCAATCCCTAGTTCCTTCAGGTCTTCATGAGATTATGGAGGTCTCCCTATTAGTCATGTAGATTACACCTTCATTTATTGTTTTTATACTTACCTTTTGATATGTATTATCTGGGCAGAGCTACGGGACTAGTATGCTATTCCAATATCCCTGTTTATACATGATAATTCATTTATATATACATTTTCTGTATATATTTTTTTTATATATACACACACTGCTCAAAAACATAAAAGGGAACACTTAAAGAACACAAAGTCAATCACACTTCTGAGAAATCACACTGTCCAATCAGGAAGCAACACTGATTGACAATCAATTTCACATGCTATTGTGCAAATGAAACTAACAGGTGGAAATTATAGGCAATTAGCAAGACACCCCAAATAAAGGAGTGGTTCTGCAGGTGGTGACCACAGACCACTTCTCAGTTTGTATGCTTCCTGGCTGATGTTTGTCACTTTTTAATGCTGGCGATGCTTTCACTCTAGTGGTAGCATGAGAAGGAGTTTACAATCCACACAAGTGGCTCAGGTGATGCAGCTCATCCAGGATGGCACATCAATGCAAGCTTTGGCAAGAAGGTTTGCTGTATCTGTCAGCGTAGTGTCCAGAGCATGGAAGCGCTACCAGGAGACAGGCCAGTACATCAGGAGATGTGGAGGAGGCCGTAGGAGGGCAAAAACCCAGCAGCAGGACTGCTACCTCTGCCTTTGTGCAAGGAGGAGCAGGAGGAGCACTGCCAGAGCCCTGCAAAATTGTCCTCTAGCAGGCCACAAATGTGCTTGTGTCCACTCCAACAGTCAGAAACAGACTCCATGAGGGTGGTATGAGGTCCCGACATCCACAGGTGGGGGTTGTGCTTACAGCTCAACGTCGTGCAGGATGTTTGGCATTTGCCAGAGAACACCAAGATTGGCAAATTCACCACTGGCGCCCTGTGCTCTTCACATATGAAAACAGGTTCACACTGAGCACGTGACAGAGTTTGGAGACACTGTGGAGAACGTTCTGCTACCTGCAACATCTTCCAGCATGACCGGTTTGGAGGTGGGTCAGTAATGGTATGAGGTGGCATTTCTTTGGGGGGGGGGCGCACAGCCCTCCATGTGCTTGCCAGAGGTAGCCTGTCTGCCATTAGGTCCCGAGATGAGATCCTCAGACCCCTTGTGAGACCATATGCTGGTGTGGTTGGCCCTGGGTTCCTCCTAATTAAGGATCGACCAATATCGTTTTTTTTTAGGGCAGATATCGATAATCGGTGCAGGTTAGGGCCGATAGCCGATAACTTATACCGATATTCCGGTATAAGTTATCGGCTATTTAACCCCCTGCGACACCGCTGCAGATCATTGATTTAAAGCGGGCGCTTTAAATCAATGATCTGCAGTGGCTTTTGCGGGGCCATAGACCGCCGGCGCCACCACCCGCTTCTCTCCCCTACCTGCCAGGGTGCTCCGGCCCATCCATCCATCGTTCCTGTAGTGTCCGGGGGCGTTCCGGGTGGAGGGTGGTCCGGTCCGGGCTGTCCTTCTCCGGCGGTCATCTTCTCCACTCCGGGCAGGCTCCGGCCTAGTACGCTGCATAGACGTCGCTGCGCAGTGATGCCCGTGCGCAGCGACGCACCTGACGTCACGGCGTAGCGGCGTCTATGCAGCGTACTAGGCCGGAGCCTGCCCGGAGTGGAGAAGAAGGACAGCCCGGACCGGACCACCCTCCACCCGGAACGCCCCCGGACACTACATGATGGAAGGATGGCCTGGACCACCCCCATTACGGGTAAGTTTAATTTTTTTTATTGACTCGGAGGGTGGGGGAGGGGCCCGACCGGTATAGCGGTATGGGAAAAAATCCATACCGGTATACCGCCTAACATCACGGTAGGGGGTGCGACGCGGTGCGGTGCGTCGGGTCGAGGGGGGGGGCGGTGTATTATCGGCTTATCGGCAAGATAATTGCCGATACCGATAATGCCCAAAATCGTGATTAACGGCCGATAATATCGGCCATACCGATAATCGGTCGATCCCTACTCCTAATGCAAGACAATGCTAGACCTCATGTGGCTGGAGTGTGTCAGCATTTCCTGCAAGAGGAAGGCATTGATGCTATGGACTGGTCCGCCCGTTCCCCAGACGTGAATCCAATTGAGCACATCTGGGACATCATGTCTTGCTCCATCCACCAACACCACAGACTGTCCAGGAGATAGCGGATGCTTTAGTCCAGGTCTGGGAGGACGTCCCTCAGGAGACCATCCGCCACCTCATCAGGAGCATACCCAGGCATTGTAGGGAGGTCATACGGGCACGTAGAGGCCACACACACTACTGAGCCTCATTTTGACTTGTTTTAAGGACAGTACATCAGAGTTGGATCAGCCTGTAGTGTGGTTTTCCACTTTGATTTTGACTCCATATCCATACCTCCATGGGTTGATATATTTGATTTCCATTGATAATTTTTGTGTGATTTTTTTGTCAGCACATTCATGTAAAGACGAAAGTATTTCATACGATTAGTTCATTCATTCAGATCTAGGATGTGTTATCTTAGTGTTCCCTTTATTTTTCTGAGCAGTATATATAGTCCCATTTATAGCTTCTAGAATTTGATATTTCATACGGCCACTGTGCACCTTTAAAGCTATGAAAACTTAGTGTGGTTGCATTACAAGGGGACGATCTGTGTTGCCACTGTTTGTCAGATTCATCACTATGGCATACATTCCTAATATCTATCACATGTTTTAGCTCTTGGTATACACACCAAATAATACAGCGATTTGGTTCTTTGTACCGTCGGGCACTCATACTCCCGTCTGCTTGTTACTAGTTGCTAACCCTCTGCCAATCTAATTGACCCAGAGCTAGCATGTGAGGGGATACGGATGGAGCATCCGTGGATACCGCTCATCTATAGCCACGGCCAGCTGGAGTGCTGACATCTACGCAGGAGCAACTGCTCCAGCGATTCAGGTGCACATGTCTGTTTAGATTTACCTTTTATAGTCTCGCTTTGTTGATTGACAGCTCACGCACTTCCCATTTTCTGCAAATGGTGACTTGTTTTTCACCCGGCAGCATTTATTCTTATGCTCAATTTGTATAGTACAAGAAAGGATAAGTTGGCCAGCACATACTGATACCAAATTATTGCATGGACCCAACATACAGGTGCACGCTGCTAGGCTAAATATACACAAGCAGGAGAATGCAGCAGCACACTGCTAGCACAAAGATACAGATAGCAAATGCTATATTGCTACAATGAAAAATGAAGGTGTGTCGCTCACCCTTTTGCCAAATAGTTTGGACCATCCCACCACGATAAGGGGATCTCATTGGGACAGACCCTACACTATGAATGTGCCTCTGTGCAGTCAGTTACCAGGCTTGTAATTGTATAGTAACTACAATGATTTTTTTAAAAATATATATTATGTTTAAATTCAATACGTGTGATATCTAATGATTTTGTTTCCACGCCTTTACTTATTTAATTGTATATTTTGGTTTATGTAACTTTCTAGTACCCACCCCCCACCCATTTACCTGGCATCCATTTTCTCAGACTATAAAATGTCTGAGAGAAGTAGAAGTCCTATAGGCAATCTGAGGAAGGGGGACTGAGCCCCTAAATTGAGTCATTGCCTGTATGTTTGCTGTGTTTGTTTAAAAAACACTGAGTGTGATTTAATAGTACTTGGCATCCGGAGGAGCTTTGCTCAGATAAAATTTGGATAAAGCAGCACCTGGCTACAAGGTCTTCTTTAAACTTCTTCTACTGCATTCTGACAGGTTGGGTACTCCCCTCCCTGTGACCTTCAGGCATAGCAGCTTCATCCACGATATCTGGAGACCCCAGCATTAGGGGTGATATGCATTTTAATCTCTAGAATAAGGTAAAAGGCAATCTTGTCCATTTGACCACTGTGACATTGCACCTATTCTAGCGACAAGGGATCTGTATTTAAGGGTCCGAGACATCCAAAAGGTAACACACGAGGCACTCCCCTCTGGTCTCTATTTTTCTACTTCTACAAGTCTACGCATAGATCAGACTTAGGCACAAGTCTGCCTTTGTCCACTGTCAGTGTCAACGGCCAGTGACTGGCTGAGCAGGTGCTCCCCTTGTGTCAAAATTAAAGGAGTTCTCCAACTGAAATCTTTTCACCCCCGCTGTAAAACTATACATAATAAACTTTCACTTACCTGCCTACGATCCCCCGTTGTTCTGATATCGCCGCCCGTGCTCCGGTCCCTGTCAGCTTCCTCTTCCTGCGGGTCGGTGACTTCACTCTGCGCTCAGCCTATCAGCGGCCGCGACGGGACATTGCTGCGTCCACTGATAGGCTGAGCGCAGAGTGAAGTCACCGACCCGCAGGAAGTGGAAGAGACCAGAGCATGGGCGGCGATATCGGAACAACGGGAGATCGTAGGTAGGTAAGTGAAAGTTTATTATGTATAGTTTTACAGCCCGGGCACAGCGGGGGTTAAAAGTTTTAGCTTAGAGAACTCCTTTAAAGCATGACATGTGGCTCAATGAGGACTGGGGACCATTGGGCGATTAGGGGCAGGAGAATTTTATTTATTAACTTTTTTGTCTAAGGGCTATCTATGCACTAAAGATATATAGTGAAATCAAAGAAAACCAGACTATATACACATCTCACTTACCTACATCATCTGTAATGAGGAGTTTCCCCTGCACAGAGTTTCGGCACTGGTTACCAAGTCTGCTGCTGTTTCCAAGATTAAACTGAATTTTCCAGTGAATGTTTTGCTCCTGTTCTCTGGTCTGGAGAAGGGTTCTGTCCCTTATTGTCTTCTCTTCCTGATAAAATGTATAAAACATTAATGAGTAGATTATGATCAGTTATGCTGAAGAGCCTGCTCTGGTTACAAACATTTAGTTATGTGACAGTGTGGATATAACGTTTTAATTCACATTTTCAAACCATCATTCCAGCACATCAAGAACATCTACTCTACTGCTTTTATTAATATGAGCTTATACGAGTTTTCCAGCACATAGAGGCTATATGCTTATGGTCTGTAGCCCTTATATGTCGGACCTCTCGGACATATGTCTGACATATTAATAGACTGTAATTCATGTCAGAGTCCCTAATTTGAATTTCCACTACGGCAATTCTGCTGTGTGCATGGTGCAGTAGAATCCAATTGAAAACAATAGGAGGCTGCTGCTCTGGAATTGCCAGGTGGAATTTTTCCACTGGACTTAATTCGGAAATTACACCGAGTAAATGGTCCCTTAGGACCCATGTACTTAAGATTTTTGTGCAACAGATTCAATAGTATAGGCTGCACTGTATACACTGCTGAATTTAAAGGGGTACTCCGGTGAAATTTTTTTTTCTTTTAAATCAACTGGTGGCAGAAAGTTAAACATATTTGTAAATTACTTCTATTAAAAAAATCTTAATCCTTCCAGTACTTATTAGCTGCTGAATGCTACAGAGGAAATTCCTTTCTTTTTGGAACACTGATGACATCACGAGCACAGTGCTCTCTGCTGACATCTCTGTCCATTTTAGCAACCATGCATAGCAGATGTATGCTAAGGGCAGCATGGTGGCTCAGTGGTTAGCACTACTGCCTTGCAGTGCTGGGGACTTGGGTTCAAATCCCACTAAGGACAACAATAAATAAAGCGTTATTATTATTATTATAATAACGTCAGCATAGAGAACTGTGCTCGTGATGTCATCAGAGAGCATTCCAAAAAGAAAATAAATTTCCTATGTAGTATTCAGCAGCTAATAAGTACAGGAAGGATTAAGATTTTTTAATAGAAGTAATTTACAAACATGTTTAACTTTCTGCCACCAGTTGATTTAAAAGAAAAAAGGTTTTCACCGGAGTACCCCTTTAAATTCCAGTTTCCTTTGAAATAACGAACATGTTTATTCATTCAGCGGAATACAGCACAGACTACATTGCAGTCAATATGGACAGGCAGGTCTGTCTGGTCATAGCACCAATTTCTCTAGGCAGATATTCTGTAGTGTGGACATACCCTTAGCCTGCACCAACAGGTGTAGTGCAGGTAATGCTGGTATGATTTTCCCTTTAAAGGGGTATTCAAGCCCTTAAAAACATATACCCAATCCACATAGTAGATACTGTGACTGCAGGGCTTCTGATGTCTGGAACAACTTAGATTTCTAGAAAGGGACACCGACATGGAGCAGAGTGTTGGCAAAAACTCTAAGCATGGTCTATAGCAGCACTGCAGAAATCCAGCTTCTGTACGTTAGGGTACAAGAGAGAAAAACGGTGCGCACCTCATGCAGGTAAATAGGGTAACTGTGTGTCGATAGTAATAAATGGGCCAGCAGGATGGTCCCTTACCTTACGGTGTTATGCTCAGAGCATAACATCTGCAGTCACTTTGAATTTGGAGAAGGAGGTCGCAGCATCCAGGTTCCTCTGGGCTCTAGGTAGCGGAGTCCAGTGCATCAATAGAGAAATGTAACGGATGATCCGATTACGAGAAAAAGGGGGGAACATCTGAAGGAGTGCAGACCTCTCAAGGCTGAGTTAAAATAATGATTTATTTTAAAATATGCAACGCAACATAAAAACAGCGTTTCCAGCCCGTACCGGGCTCTTCCTCAGGTAGTAATAGAAACAGGTAGTTACACATGTACATTTAAAACAAACTCGTTTGTTTTACATGTACATGTGTAAATGTATATGTGTAACTACCTGTCTCTATTACTGCCTGAGGAAGAGCCCGGTACGGGCTGGAAACGCTGTTTTTATGTTGTGTTGCACATTTTAAAATAAATCATTATTTTAACTCAGCCTTGAGAGGTCTGCGCTCCTTCAGATGTTCCCCCCTTTTTCTCGTAATCGGATCATCCGTTACATTTCTCTAGCTTCTGTACTTTGGTATCTCTTCGGCACTCTTTCTATAGACAATGCATAGAGCACATGCCAACCCACTGCTCCATGCAGCGGAGAGTGTTGGGGTGCTTTTGGGGAAATTGTGTGTGTATGGAGGGGTGGGAATCCTAGCGTTCAGACACTGATCCCTCAATTCTGTGAATAGGGGATATGTTTTAGGGGCTGAAATCATATTTAAATGGCTAAAATACATGCGGATTTGGACAGAGAAAGATACTTGTCCACATGGAATCACAGATGACAGCCATCGTAAAATCCACACGTATTCCTGCATAAAGAAAGAACCAACATATGAATTATAGAGGTGGATTTTCACATGGATTTTGAGGGAGTGTTTTTCAATAGAATAAATGATACACTGGCTTTGGACCAGTGCTTCCAAACCTGTGTGTCTCCAGCTATTGCAAAACTACAACTCCCAGCATGCCCGGACAGCCATTGGCTGTCCGGGCATGCTGGGAGTTGTAGTATTGCAATAGTTGGAGGCCCACTGGTGTAGAAGCAATGTTTTAATCAATATCTGGAATTAGATATCATTAATCTGGTATACAGGTGTTCATTTTTTATCAACTAACTGGCACCATACTCTGGCTGGTATATGCACGCTCACCTGTATAGAGCATGCAGGTTTTTTTTTTTTTTTTTTTTTTTTTTTTACATATATTTGTTGCTGTTGGTATTTAGCCCTTGGGGGGGGGGGGGTTCAGACATATGCAGATACCCAGAAACATTGCACCCAAGGCCCTATGGGATCCTGGGGTCCGCTATGTTAGCCGCCACACCCCAAGAAGAAGCACTCACCTGTTTGAAGGTGCTGGTGAGAAAGTAGATAAGGGACAGGCCGAACACAATGCCCAGCACCCACCTCTTGCGCAGGATCTTCCGCCACACCATAGATAACAGCTGCACCATCTCTAACCTACCTGGAGATGACAGATGAGTAGATCTGGGGGCTATGCCTATACAATCTATACAGGCCTGGCTGTATACAGCTGTGTCACTGTACTGACAGCTCACTCAGCTCTTCAGACTAATCCCAACAACATGGCACCATTATCTCCATCCTGTACAGCATGGTGGAGCCCCCAGCACACACTCACTAAGCCTCCCTGCCCCCAGGATCTCGCCGGACCCTGATCGATTAGCGCATGCGCACTGTGCACCCAGCTTCACCCTTAATAGAAACCACACGATCACCTCTAAGCTTTCTACCGAATAAGAAATGTTATTTATTTCGTGCACCCGGAAGTTATCTCCACTTCCTGTGCAAGCTCCCTGTTTCTACGGCAACAAGCATGAAACCTCCGGACTCTGTCACGTGATCAACGCGATGACCCGGAAACCAATAGCAGAGCGCACCCGGCTTTTCTGTTCGTAGTGGTGACGTCATCGGTCTGGCGCCGCCCAAGAGCAGGTGAGAGGATGCGGGATGCTGTAGAGATGTCCTGGGGACTAGTGATAGAATAATGGCGGCCACACCTGATTAGTCCTGTGTATGTATAGTCTGCAGTCTATTGTTGTCTGTTATCAGCCAGTTCTGGTGTGGCAGAGGATGACTACTGTATTCTGCAATGGGATGTCTGCTGGATGGATGAAATAGATCTGTAAATTCTCAAAAATGGGTTATTAATATTATTATAATATATATATATATATATATATATATATATATATATATATAAATTATTATAATTATAATTTTTATTATTATCATCATATCTGGGGCCATATAACTATAGAGGTATTTAAGCAAAGAAGGCAAGGTCCAGCGCGGTGTCAAAGCAATACGTGAAGTTTATTCAGCAATTAGCCTACATGGAGAACAGGTGACGCGTTTCGGCCACGGTACTTTTTTTTAAAAAGATTTTATTATTATTATAACACTTTCACAAATAAATACACATACATAATTCTAAACTATACATTCCCATAATCCCCCCCCCCCCCCCCCCTTTACTGTGGCTGAAACGCACCATCTGTTCTCCATGTTGGCTAATTGCTGAATAAACGTCACGTATTGCTTTGACACCGCGCTGGACCTTGCCCTCTTTGCTTGTATTTCTCGGAGATCTAGGTCCGGTCTTGTCCGTGCCGCGGTCTAGACGGGAGGGTGAGCTGTGCCGATAAGCTTCAGTGAATATAGAGGTATTTGATACACCCGCTGTGATAGATGGCTATCTCCTGTGCTGCTGTGCCTTATCACACCTTCACTATGAAGACATCCAGACAGGTCCCAGTTGATCCTAAGGGGTCCTATGACTTATAAAAGGATCTGTCAAGTTTCCTTTGGGGTTCCAGTAGTTTGGATGACTGGTATAGCGCCGCAGACTACATTATACTTTCTGTAAAAAAATTTAAAAAATGAATAGATAAACTAGAAATGTAACATAATCTGCCCATTAGAGATGAGCTAACTTACAGTAAATTCGATTCGTCACAAACTTCTCGACTCGGCAGTTGATGGCTTTTCCTGCATAAATGAGTTCAGCTTTCAGGTGCTCCGGTGGGCTGGAAAAGGTGGATAGAGTCCTAGGAGACTCTTTCCTAGGAATGTATCCACCTTTTCCAGCCCACCGGAGCACCTGAAAGCTGAACTAATTTATGCAGGATAAGTCATCAACTGCCGAGCCGAGAAGTTCGTGACAAATCGAATTTACTGTAAGTTCGCTCATCTGTACTGCCCATTACATATACGACTATAACTGTACCGAGAGTGAGACATTAGGACAGGGGTATCCAAACTGTGGACCTTCAGATGTTGCAAAACTACAACTCCCAGCATGCCCGGACAGCCTTTGGCTGTCCGGGCATGCTGGGAGTTGTAGTTTTGCAAGAGCTGGAGGCACCCTGGTTGGGAAACACTGATGATCTGACGTGATCTGTATTGTTTGTCCTTGAACTTTCATAGGTAACAGAATTCTTTGCAGGCGGCCCCTTATGGGGACTTGACATACACTATTCCATTGTATACTACAGATATGGCTACCATGCTTAACCACTTAGGGATTCAGCCCATCTTCACCTTAAA
The DNA here is from genome assembly GCF_029499605.1 of Hyla sarda. Taxonomy (NCBI): domain Eukaryota; kingdom Metazoa; phylum Chordata; class Amphibia; order Anura; family Hylidae; genus Hyla; species Hyla sarda. The sequence continues at coordinate 471,178,039 of NC_079189.1, forward strand.
GGGGTACTCCGGTGGAATTTTTTTAATTTTTTTTTTTTAAATCAACTGGTGCCAGAAAGTTAAACAGATTTGTAAATTACTTCTATTAAAAAAAAAAAATCTTAATCCTTCCAGTACTTATTAGCTGCTGAATACTACAGAGGAAATTATTTTCTTTTTGGAACACAGCGTTCTCTGCTGACATCATGACCACAGTGCTCTCTGCTGACATCTCTGTCCTTTTTAGGAACTGACCAGATCAGGATAGGTTTGCTATGGGGATTTTCTCCTAAAATGGACAGAGTTGTCAGCAGAGAGCACTGTGGTCATGATTTCAGCAGAGAGCTCTGTGTTCTTCCTCTGTAGTATTCAGCAGCTAAAAAGTACTGGAAGGATTTGTTTTTTTTCCTCCTCACCGTCTAAAAATCATAACGCGTTCAAATTTGCACCTGCTGACCCATATAGGGGCTTGTTTTTTGCATCACCAATTGAACTTTGTAATGACATTATTTATAACATAATCTGCGGCAAAACCCCCAAAAATATTTGTGGGGTGAAATGAAGAAAAGAAAAAACGCCATTTTGCCACTTTTTAGAGCTTCCGGTTCTACACAGTGTTGTTTTCGGTAAAAATGACACATTATCTTTATTTAGTAGGTCCATACGGTTACAGGGATACCTAATTTATGTAGGTTTTATTTACTTTACTACTTTAAAAAAATTATAACTACCGTATTTATCGGGGTATACCACGCACCGGCCTATAACACGCACCCTCATTTTACCAAGGATATTTGGGTAAAAAAAAGTTTTTTACCCAAATATCCTTGGTAAAATGAGGGTGCGTGTGTGTGCATGCCTATACCCCGATACACCCCCTGCCTTTCCTGGGGTCTAGAGCCCTGCTGCCGCCGCTTCTCTCCCGCTGGCTATCGGCGCCGCTGCCCGTTCTCTCCCCCTTACTATCGGTGCCGGCGCCCCATTGCCGGTGCCGATAGCCAGGGGGAGAGAAGGGGCAGCAGCACCCGTTGCCGGCGCTGCTGCTCCGTTGCCTCCCCCATCCCCGGTTGTATAATTACCTGTTGCCGGGGTCGGGTCCGCGCTGCTTCAGGCCTCCGGTGTGAATCCCATGCGTCATTGCTATGCACTGCACGGCTCGGGGCAATGACGAGTGACGTCATTGCGCCACGCCGTGCAGCGCATAGCAACGACGCAGGGGACGCACACCGGAGGCCTGAAGCAGCGAGGACCCGACCCCGGCAACAGGTAATTATGCAACCGGGGATGGGGGAGGCAACGGGGCGCTGGCAATGGGTGCCGCTGCCCCTTCTCTCCCCCTGTCTGTCGGCGCCGCTACCCCATTGCCGGCACCGCTTCTCTCCCCCTGGCTATCGGCGCTGGCAATGGGGCGCCGGCACCGATAGTCAGGGGGAGAGAACGGGCAGCGGCGCCGATAGCCAGGGGGGAGAGAAGGGCCGGCAGCAGGGCTCTAGACCCCAGGACAGGCAGGGGCAGAGAAGCCAGCAGCGCTGGCGGTCTCTGCACCTGCAAAGCCGCTGCAGTTCATTGATTTAAAGCGCCCGCTTTAAATCATTGAACTTCAGTGGCTTATCGGCGTATAACATGCAGGTAGAGTTTAGGCTAAAAATTTTTGCCTAAAAAGTGCGTGTTATACGCCGATAAATACGGTACATGCACCAATATTAGTATGTTTAAAATTGTCAGAAACTGACCTCTGTAACTTTTTATTTTTCCGCGTACGGGGCTATATGAGGGCTCAATTTTTGCGCCGTGATCTGTAGTTTTTATCGGTTCCATTTTTGTTTTGATAGGACTTTTGGATCGCTTTTTATTAATTTTTTTTATGGTATGTAAAGTGACCAAAAATTCACAATTTTGTACCTTTTGTACGCCATCGACCGTGTGGTTTAGCTAACCTTATATTTTAATAGTTCGGACAATTACGCACGCGGCAGTACCACACATGATTTTTATTATTACATTATTTTATAATTAAAAAAAATAGGAAAAGGGGGATGATTCAAACTTTAATTAGGGGGGGCTTATTCACATGTATTCTTTTATTTTTTATTTTTTTTTATTTTTTAGCCCATGCAATCTTTTGATACCATACCATAGCATAGCATTGATCAGTGTTCTCGGCTCTCTGCTGCTCCTGCCTGCTGAACAGGCTTGGAGCAGTAGATCGCCGAACGGATGACCAGGAAACAGGTGAGGACCCTCCTGTTGCCCAGTAAGCTGATTGGGACATCGAGATTCTGTCGCGATAGTCCCGATCAGCTCCGCTGAGCTGCCGGGATAGTTTTACTTTCACTTTAGACTCAGCAATTAACTTTGATTACGGCATCTAAAGGGTTAATTTTGGGCATCGGCCCCATCGGCAGTGCCTGGCATTATCCCCGATAGCAGTCGGGACCCACACGGTTTGAAACGTTCTCTGCTAGTGAGAACGCTTTGAACCCCGGTAACAGGACTCAGGACGTACAGGTACGCTCTGAGTCCTTAAGTGGTTAAAGAGTACCTATCATCAAACCATATTTTCTATACTAACTCAGACTATATTCCCTAACTACTTCTAAAACCCCTCCTGCCCTGAAAATTTTCCCCTTACCTTTCCCCTTACTCACATTATGTGAGCTCCCGGCAGGAGAAAGTGGGCGTTCCCCAGCAGGCATGAGAGCTGTGCCTCGCCATGCTCTGCACGCACTTCCTGAGTTTGGTCTCCTACCAGGCCGGGAGGAGACCAAATTAAATGTTTGACTTAAGGCAGGGAACAGAACAGAGCCACCTAGTGGTTGTTTTTTCAATCACATTAAAAACATATAAAGGTTGAGAATTTTAACAGCAAGTAAATAGCAAAGTGTCTTATAATTAATTTTATTGGTGTTGTCTTATAATTAAATAAGGAACAATATATTAAAAGTGTAGTTTGGTGACAGGTACTCTTTAAAGGTATTGTCTAGGGTCAGCTAGCAGGAAAGGGTAGGGGGGGAAATAAAGTACTCCCTCCTCTTCTCAGTCCCGCACCACACTAGACTGCCTGATAGAAGTATATGGTGACATCATGGGCCACTTTAGCCAATCACTGCCCACAGCAGCCATATGCAAGGGGGGTGCACATTACTGCCTAGGTGGTTGACTGGCCCATGCACAGTGACATCACCATACATTTCTGCCGGGCAGTCTGATGTAGTGCAGGATCAGGAGTGGTGGAGTGTGTTTTTTTTTCTTTCTTTTTTTAAAGCGTCTGACAACCCCTAAGGACCTGTGGATATTATCAAAACATTTTTTTTTATATCATTTTATAGCCCTTGGTACTCCAACTGTATTTTTATTATATTGCTTTTCCTATCTTATCAAAATTCTGGTTTATCTGACTGCTATAAAGAAGGAAAAACAAGAAGGGAGCCCAAAATCAAATATTAAAGCGTTATATCAGGTGTGGGGAGATGCAGTATATGCTGGGCTGTCGGGTTGTTGAGGTACCAGATCTGAAGAAAGAGCATGAGTTGAACTTTAGTATTACACATGTATGTCTATGAACAGTCAGAGAAATAGTTGTCCATATTGCCAACTGCTTACTGATATGTATGGCCAGCTTAAGACTTAAGAGCAGGACCAGCTTGATGTCAAGAATATTAGGGGTACTTACTTCTTGATACCCCCCCAATCTGAGACATTGTATGGTGTAAAATCCTTTTAAACTCTATGTTTTTCTACATATATTCTTGTGTTGTAGACAAGGCATTAACCATTTATTTTTTTGTTTTTATATTCCAGTCTGTAGACTACAACATTTTTAGAGAGGCCCAGTTTTTGGGTCTCTTAAAACTACCGGAAAAAAAATCAACTATATGAAGGTCACTGATGTGCTTAAGACCTGCCTGCAAAAAGAGCGCTGTCTGATCACTGGCCCCATAGACGATACACTTTAAATGTATTGTTTGAAGGTCCTGAGGACAATGCAGAGAAGACACAGTAGCCTGACTGATAACCCTCCTCCAGAAAGGTAAGATAAAAAGCAACATAAGGCGGTATATGGATAATTGCTAGAACAACTTGCTGAGGAAAATCTCCTAGAGCTAAAGTAATAATAAGTAGGAATGTCTTGGTAGTGGTATCAGTATGAGTATTTTACCAGACGTTTCCATGAATACCTGCAGACCTTAAAAAAAATCCCTCTCACTGTCTCTCCGTTATCCGAGGTAGTGCAAGACCTGCCGCACAATGACTTAATTTCATTGTGTGGCAGGTTCTGCACCACCAACAGAGCGAAGGATGTAGAGTCTTCAGTGTGGGAGCGGACGAAAGGTGAGTAGGATTTTTATTATTTTATTAGGGGAAACTACTTAATGGTAGCATATGTCGAATAGGAGATTCCCCCTAACTGACTGCCTAACTACTGGTGGCTTCTATTTAAAAGGGGAGGGTTCCCTACTTACCCTCCTACTGGGGAATTCTACCTAATAAAGGAATTTCCTACCTACTTACTGGGGCATTCCCTACCTACCTATCTTTTGGGGGATACTACCTATTTGAGGGAATTAATTACCAATCTTCCATGGGGCTTCTACCTAAAGGGAGGGATTCCCCACCTACTTACCGGGGGCTTCCATCGAATAGGGCGGAATTACCTACCTATATGAAGCTTCTAGCTTATAGGGGGGATTTCCTACCTAACTACTGGGTTGTGTTTTATTTATGAGTGCCAGTGAGGACCTCATGTTGCCTTAACCTTCACAAAATCTAGAAAAAAGTATTGGTAATTGGTAATGGTGAGTATTTAAAAAAAAAAAAATTATTGGTACTTGCACTTGGTCTTGCAAAGGTCAGAACATCCCTAACACCAAGGTCAGTAAAGTGCCTACGGCCCGCTGTTGTAGTCATTGATGGGTGTCTCTGCACCTCGACCACCACCATTTAAAGCTTCAGACATATTTTACAATAACCGAAACCCTTGAAACTTTTAAATAGAAGGCATCTACACTGACTAATAACTGTTATTAATCTGTGTTATTTTTTGGGCAACTGATTCCACAGGGATCATGTGGCATGCTGGGAGTCATAGTTTAGCAGTAGCTCCAAAGCCACAGTTTGGGAAACTCTGGTCTATAGTAACAATGCATAAAGAAAGTATCTGTATAGTTGGTAGAAAAGTGATAAATTGTAAAGGAAGTCCCGTAGTGCTGTTTTTCTAGAAATATTTTTCAACCAAAAATACTCTGTGCTGTATAGATTCTTATTTTATTGATCCTGACTCCCCTTCATTATGAGCAACACTGAATTAGTACAAGTGACTTTGGTTTTAGGACAGAACCTGTGGTAACAGACATGACCTGGACCTCATTTTTTTTATCTTTATCCTAATGCTTCAGGAGTCGAGGTCAGAACCTTAGTGCCGATACAAGTATGGATGATGGAGTATTTAATGGATTAAAGCAAGACAATCCTTCCTCTCAGCATCTGTTCTCTAGTTTAGCGGGTCTACAGCCTGGCCCTATCACTGTACAGTCTGGTTTAGTTCTGGGCTCCACGGCAGGGGGTGCTGATGTTTTCATCCAAATGCCACCTCCACTCAGAGAAGAAGCCAGCGGCCGCTCAGAAGCTAGCGCCTTTTCTCACCATCATCATCCTCACCACAGGCAGCAGCCCCAGCCGCCAGCCCACCATCAGCAGCATCATTTTCAGCATTCACATTCAAGACAGTCACTGCTGCATGCAGCCACCACTGAACGTCACAGGGAGGAGAACAATGAAGAAGCGGGTACTCCAGCACCAGCCTTGTCTGAGCTCAGGGCCATAGTTTCCTGGTTACAAAAGGGACTTCCATTCATTCTTATTTTACTTGCTAAACTCTGCTTCCAACATAAACTTGGTGAGTTACAATTTTCTCTCAACTTATACTTCGCCTATATTCTTGTTTTTTTAAATTACATATGAATGATCATTATTTACATTTTGTAACATTCCCCCAATAAAAGCCTTGCAAACAAGGAGAGGCCTTCTCCAACATATCTAAAAGTCCAAACAAGAATCAAGATCCTATGTACAGTAATATAGTATCACGAAAATCACAAAGCCAAAAAAGTGTTTTTACATTAGAGTTGCATATTACAACACAAATCTGTAGCAGGCGCCGACAAAACAATCAGGTGCTAGGACCGCTCCGAAATGCGCCGTCTCCATAGACAGCAATGCATTTTCCAAGCGGATTCCTCCGAAATAATGAACATTGTTTATTCTTTTGGCGGATCAGAACTTCATCTGCCACAGAATTTCTGTATAGGGAATAGTACACCAGAATCCCATTGCAAACTATGGGAGGCTGCTGCACTGTATTTTAAGGAGCAGAATTCCGCTCAAAAAAATACAAAGTTTAAATGGGCCCTAATAATAAATCCTTATATCATTTGTCAAAATTTGGGTGTGGTCAGGCAGGGGCGGCAGACATAAGATGTTTTATACATAAGGATTATGATTGGAATAAGTAACTGAGAAACCCAAACATACAGACTTCACCTGACACGTTTTTTTCAGCCCTTTTTTGCTATTCTGATGTAGATTTGCTGGTGTGCTTGGAACCATTGTCCTGTTGTATGACCCAGTTTTGGTCAAGCTGTTGGATAGATTTTCTCCCATTTGACTCTAGAATACTGTGGTATACTGAGAAGTCCAACAACTGCAAGGTGCCCAGGTCCTGCGGTTCCAAAAAAGACCTAACCATCACCCTCCATGACTGGGCTTGACAGCTGGTATGCACTTTTTGTGCTGATTTTATATGTTTTCACCAATCATGGCGCTGTACATTATGGCCAAGCATATCCGCATTGGTCTCCCCTGTTTAGAAAATTGTTCCAGAAGTCTTTTGGTTTGTCCATATGCAGCTTTGCAAAAGTCATGGTCCCATTTATTTTTTTAGAGAGGAGACTTGTCCTTATAAACCTTCCAAAAAAGCCATACTTGCTCAGTATTTTCTCTTTCTATTGTTATAAACTTGAACATTTAACCTGCTAACTGAGGCCTGTAGAATCTTAGATGTAGCTCTTGGGGTTTCTTTTTTTAAGACAGTCTCTGAAGAAAGAAGGATGACAGCACTCACATATCTCCGATGCTAAAGATTTCTTTATTCCAGGTCTAAGAACAACTGTGGGATGGAGTAGGATGATGGAACGACGTATGTTTCACAGCTACTGCTGCTTGTAGGGGTCCCTCACTGTATCTTCTTACATTGTAGAGAATTTGCTGCAATGTTTAGTCCTGGGAAGATTGTCTTGAACATTTTCTGTTGTTTGGAAATACCCTTCGCAGCTTGATAGGCAGTAACATTTTCTAAGGGCCCTATTACATGGCCTGACACACTTTGTAAACAAGCACTGATCTTGTAAGTTGGTGCTCATTTAACCCCTTAAGGACCAAGCCCATTTTGACCTTAAAGGGTTACTCCACTACCCAGCGTCCGGAACATTGAGTCCCAAATGCTGGGTGCGTGCTTCCGTGTTCACACCCGCCCCCTCGTGACATCACTCCCCGTCATGTGACGTCACGTCCTGCCCTCTCAATGCAAGTCTGTCGCGCCCCCTTCCCATAGACATTCATTGAGGGGCAGGCCGTGACATCACAAGGTGGCGGGCGGGAACACGGAAGCCCACACACAGCGTTTGGCTGCTGGGGAGCGGAGTAACCCTTTAAAGGACATCTGCAGCGTTACAAACACTTATCCCCTATCCTCAAGATAGGGGATAAGTGTTTGATCGCGGGGGGTCCAAACGATGGGGCCCCCGGTGATCTCCTGTATGGGGCTGCGGCTGTCCCGTGCAGGGGGCGTGCCAGCCGCAGCATGACGTTGCGGCCGGCACGCCTCCTCCATACATCTCTATGGGAGAGGCGGGGAGGCAGCGTTCGTGCCTCCCTGCATCCCCCATAGAACTATATGGGGACGGGGAGGAGACGGGGCATCACCGTCGACCTCTAGGTCGACGCTACGCGCCTTAGCGCTCACCATGAGCGCTTATGGCGTTGCCCCGTTAGGGAGATCGGGGGGGTCCCAGCGGTCGGACCCCCCGCGATCAAACACTTATCCCCTATCCTGTGGATAGGGGATAAGTGTCATACCGCTGCAGTTGTCCTTTAAGGACCAGTACAATTTTATTTTTGCATTCTTATTTTTTCCTCCTCGCCTTTTAAAATCCATAACTCTTTTATATTTCCATCTTCAGACCCATATAAGGGCTTGTTTTTAGAGTGACCAATTTTACTTTGTAATGAAACATCTCATTTTACCGAAAAATGTATAGCGAACCCAAAGAATAATTTTTTAGGGAGGAAATTTTAATGAAAACCACAATTGTGCACACTTTAGAGGGTTTCGTTTTCACACAGTATACTTAAAAATGACGTGTTCTTTATTTTGTGAATAAAATTGGACAAAAAGGCAGCATTTTTGGAAATTCTTTATTTTTTACATTTACACCGTTCACCGTACAGGATCATTAACATTTATATTTTGAATGTTCGGACATTTACGCACGCGGCGATACCAAATATGTTAATAAAAAAATAATAATTATGCTTTTTGGGGGTAAAATGGGAAAAAGGTACAATTTTAGTTTTTATTATGGGAGGGGACTTTTCACCTTTTTTTACTTTATTTTTAAATTTTTCAACTTTAAAAAAAATACTTTTTATGTCCCCATAGGGGACTATTTATAGCAATCATTTGATTGCTAATACTGTTCAGTGCTATGCATAGGACATAACACTGATCAGTATTATCGTCCATCTCCTGCTCTGGTCTGCTCGATCTCAGACCAGAGCAGGAGACGTCCGGAGGCAGGTGAGGGGACCTCCGGTCGCCATTACAGATGATCGGATCCCCGTGGCAGCGCTGCGGCTGATCCAATCATCTATTTTAACATGTGCAGGGGTGTGGAAATTTTATTAAAAAAAACTACTTGTCCACGGGACTAACATGGAGCAAAATCTACTTGTCCCTCATGACCATCCACTTGTCCGGGCCAATTTTCGCTTTTATGCTCAGATTTTTTCCTCCTCGCCCTATAATAGCCATAACTACCTACTATAATGATACCTTTTAATTTTTCAATAACATATTCTCCAAACCAAAAATATATATATTAGGTGAAGTGAAATTGAAATAGTAAAAGATAATTTAGCAGATTTGGTGGTTTTCTTTTCTGCGCCATTTACCTTGTGGTTGAGGTAACATGTTAGTTTTATACTTTAGGTCGCCTGGTTACAGCAATACCAGATTTGTATCGTTTACGTCATGTTTTACTAATTCTGAACTTTTTCTAATTTTTTTAATTGCCATTTTTTAACCCCTGTAGCTTTATTTTTTTCCACATACCAGGCTGTATGAGGGCTCATTTCTTGCGTCATAATCTGTTTTTTGTATCGGTACCATTTTGGTATTGATCTGACTTTTTAATTGCTTTTTAACTTTTTTTTCTGGGATATTATAAAAATTGCAAATCTGTGGTTTGGTATTTTTTTACATTTACTGTACAGGATACATAATGTTATATTTTAATAGGTTGTACAATTACGCACTAAGCGATACCAAATATGTTTATTTTTATTATGTTTACATGTTTTTATATAGGAAAAGGGGGTGATTTGAACTTTTAACATGGAAGGGGTTAATGCAGCAGTCTTAAAACTGTGGCCCTCCAGATGTTGCAAAACTACAACTCCCAGCATGCCCGGACAGCCAACAGCTGTCCTGGCATGCTGGGAATTGTAGTTTTGTAACATCTGGAGGGCCGCAGTTTGAAGACCACTGGGTTAATGTGTGTCTTTCAAACTTTTATTAAAACTTTTATTTAAATTTTTAATTTTTTTTTACACTTTATTAGATTTATAGGAGGAATCATTAGATTCCTCATACAGATGAATAGAGTTCTATTGAACTCCATTGATCTGTGTGCTCTGTGATCCATTGATAGAGCCTAGTCCAGCCAGGATCTATCAATGACAGAGCGGCACAGCAGGAAGCAGAGGTAAGCCCTCCGGCTACCTCTATAGTGGATCTCCACCCGCGATCGCGCTGCGGGGGGGACGATGATGATGAGATAGGGGTTCCCAATAGGTGTACAGGCCCCCAGATATATATGATCCCTAGGGCTGGGCGGTATACCTGTTCATACCGAATAATGGTATGTTTTTTTATATAAACGTGCATTTTTGCACATAAGGATAATAGGGCATCTTCTATGTGCTGGGACTTGTGTGTCACAGTGAGCTGTGACACTCTGTGCAGCCAGTATACCGCTGTTTTTAGAAACCAGGGAGCCTCCAGCTGTTGCAAAACTACAACTCCCAGCATGCCCAGACAGCCATTGGCTGTCCGAGCATGCTGGGAGTTCTGGTTTTGCAACAGCTGGAGGCACCCTGGTTGGGAAACACTGATCTATACTATATACTACTATATAGTCCAACATGTTGCTGGGAGTTGTAGTTTTGCAACAGCTGGAGGCGCCCTGCTTGGGAAACACTGTGCAGCCAGTATACCGCTGTTTCTCCAACCAGGAAGCCTCCAGCTGATAAAGACATAGGGGTTCCCAATTGGTGTACGGGCCCCCAGATATACATGATCACCCAGGTAGGGTTCCTATTTAAACAAGTATACCCCTTACAAAAATATCTCTATGGACGTTTTACACTTACTGCTGCCTGTAAAGATCGCAGGACCTTGCTTTCGGGCCAGGGGATGCACGATGCGCGGGCCGGGGGATGCACGATGTGCGGGCCGGGGGATGCACGATGTGCGGGCTGGGGGATGCACGATGCGCTCGTCAGGTGACGTCATCCCAGGCGCCGCACGGGACGTCAGCGTCACGCCGCTGCCTATGCGTCCCGGCGTCCTGCGCTTCCTATGACGTCACGGATAGTGCGCACCGCTTCAGGAAGGAGGCCGCAGGTACAATACAAACGCTGCGCACATTTTTCAAATTCTTCCGGCATTTAGAGCTGCTTGCCCGAAGCCAGCTGCCAGCTGCCCAGTGCCCAAAACTGCATGTCCCAGGCGTCGGGCGATATAATTTCCACATCCCTGATGGTCATTGCCGCAGATGTCGTGATCTATGTTGATCATGGCATTTGAGGGGTTAATAGCAGACATCTGTGCGATTGCGGATGTTGGCCATTATCGGCGGGTCCCCGGCTGCTGATAGATCATTTGTGCAGCCCTTTGCTTTAATTATTGGTCAGCTGCAGATGCCCTATTACATGGAGAGAGGTGTGAACAATGAATGATGGTATTATAGCAAGTTAAAATAAAGTAATTAGCTGATGAACAAGTGTTTGCTCATATGCCAGCTGATTTCTGCCCCTATGACACAGGAAGACATCAGCCTATTTAGGTGATCATCGCACTGTATATTAAGGCATTAAAGGGGTACTCCACTGGCCAGCATTCGGAACATATACTTCCAAACGCTGGCCAGTGGCGTACCCCTTTAACATCAGTACTAATGTCTTTCCTCCTTGGCATTATGTTAACAAACGCCTGATACTTTCCACCAGCAAACTGCCCAAACTTGTACTTTTATAGATGTGATCGCACTTACTGATGATTAATTAATCAATGGTTTTTCATTCTCTGCACCTGGCTGCTACTTGTCCTCTCTGCTTCTGCATTTTTTGCTTATATGTTGTTAAATAAATAGTGACGTGATGTAATTTGTCGTGTTTTCATTCATCTGAGCTTGTATCTCTAATTTTAGAACCTTCAAAGGACCAGATTTTTTTTTTAATTATGTACATAATAATAAAACGATATATTTCAAAGAGGGCGTACTTTCTTGTTCTGTCTGTCGCTAACATCATTTGTGGAATTGTTTAAGAGGAGCAATGTGTAACATTAACATGATCTCTAAAACGAAGGGCTAGAACCACTGACCACTGCTTTTCTGCCTTGCTCTCAGAAAGCCAAGCAATGGATTACAGATTACTGAAACTTTATGACTTTCTCTGAGCCCATAAACCACCCACTCAGCTTTCGGAGTGTGCTATACTGTTTCCCTGTATTTGTTGTGTTTTACTAACACTTTTATTATATTCACCTTCAGGAATTGCGGTGTGCATCGGGATGGCCACTACTTTTGCCTATGCTAATTCCTCTGTCAAACACCAGGTGTCTCTAAAGGTAAGGATATCTTCTGGGATCAAGTTATTGTAAAACTAAAGAACACTCCCTCCTGACGCTGAAACCATAAAGGCCCATATAATACATTCATACAGTACAGTCAAATATCCCTTTTATTTAGTAACATAGTTTGTGAGGTTGAAAAAGAGTCCATAGAGTTCAACCTAAAACCCTACCGTGTGAGGTTGTATTTGAGATATTTTTCAATATATGAATAAATGGAATATTGGAATGGCTCACCACTTAAAGGGCTACTACGGTGGGAAAAAAAATGTTTTTTAAATGAAATGGTGCTAGAAAGTTAAACAGATTTGTAAATTACTTCTATTTAAAAATCTTAATCCTTCCAGTACTTATCAGTTAGAAACATAGAATGTGTCGGCAGATATAAGAAACATTTGGCCCATCTAGTCTGCCCAATAATCTGAATCCTATCAATACTATCTTATATGAAGGATAGCCTTATGCTTATCCCATGCATGTTTAAACTCCTTCACTGTATTTGCAGCAACTACTTCTGCAGGAAGGCTATTCCATGCATCCACTACTCTCTCAGTAAAGTTGCTATATGCTCCATAGTAAGTTCTTTTCTTTTTGAATTTATTTTCTGTCTGACCACAGTGCTCTCTGTTGTCACCTCTGTTCATGTCAGGAATTGTCCAGATTAGGAGCAAATCCCCATAGAAAACTCTCCTGCTCTGGACAGAGTTCCTGACATGGACAGAGGTGTCAGCAGAGAGCACTGTGGTCAGACGGAAAAGAAATTCAAAAAGAAAAGAACTTCCTCTGGAGAATACAACAGCTGATAAGTACCGGAAGGATTAAGATTTTTAAATGGAAGTAATTTACAAATCTGTTTAACTTTCTGGCACCAGTTGAATAAAAAAAAAAAATTTCCACCAGAGTACCCCTTTTAACCTGTTAAGGACCAAGGACGTACCGGTACGTCCTGAGTCCTTTCCCTTTCTATAACGTGGGGCCACAGCCTCTAACAACGGCCGGGACCCGTGGCTAATAGCGTGCAGCACTGATCACGTACTATTAAACCTTTAGACGCGGCCTTAGTGAAAGAAAATCAATGCCGGTTAACTCAGGGGGCTGTTCGGGATGTCCACGACAAAATCGCAGCATCCCGAACAGCTCTGGGACACAAAGAGGGTCTCCTACCTTGCCTCCTGGTGTACGATTGCCGAATGACTGCTCAGTGCCTGAGATTCAGGCATGAGCAGTCAAGCAACAGAATCATCGATCAATGGTTTCCTATGAGAAACCATTCATCGATGTAAAAGATCAGTGTGTGCAGTGTTATAGCCCCCTATGGGAGCTATAACACTGCAAAAAAAAAAAGTGAATAAAGATCATTTAACCCCTCCCCTAATAAAAGTTTGAATCACCCCCCTTTTCCCATAAAAAAAAAACTGTGTGAATAAAAATAAACATATATGGTATCGTCGCGTGTGTAAATGTCCGACTTATAAAAATATATCATTAATTAAACCGCACAGTCCGTACGCGCAAAAAAATTACAAAGTCCCAAATATTGTATTTTTGGTCACTTTATATCATGGAAAAATGAATAAAAATCGATCAATAAGACCGATCAATACATAAATGGTACCGCTAAAAACTTCAGATCACGGTGCAAAAAATGAGACCTCATACCACCCCATACGCGGAAAAATAAAAAAGTTATAGGGGTCAGAAATGACAATTTTAAATGTATTAATTTTCCTGCATGTAGTTATGATTTTTTTCAGAAGTACGACAAATTCAAACCCATAAAAGTAGGGTATCATTTTAATCGCATGGACCAACAGAATAAAGAAAATTTGTCATTTTTACCGAAAAATTTACGGCGTAGAAACAGAAGCCCCCAAAAGTTACAAAATGGCATTTTTTTTTTCAATTTTGTCTCACAATGATTTTTCTTTCCGTTTCTCCATAGATTTTTGGGTAAAATGACTGATGTCATTACAAAGTAGAATTGGTGGCGCAAAAAATAAGCCATCATATGAATTTTTAGGTGCAAAATTTAAAGAGTTATGATTTTTTAAAGGTAAGGAGGAAAAAATTAAAGTGCAAAAACGGAAAAACCCCTGATACTTAAGGGGTTAAGAACACTGCTCGGGGATCAAGCAAGCCAAATGTCCACTGCTACCCTTGGTGCAAAAAATGAAAAAATAACACAAAACCTCTATATTGGCGCTCTAGATACTCTGGCTATATCTGGAATATAGATATAGATATAGCTGGAATATTTTAGATATAAGTTTTATACTGTTTTTCTATTTTTTTTATTATTAATTTATTTCAGCTATATCCATAGGGTATCAACCTCTTGGGGATGCAGGGCGTATGCATTCACCCTGCATCCCTGATCCTTAAGGACTCAGGGCTTACCTGTACGCCCTGAGCATTTCCGGTCCCCGACGCTCACCGGGCAGGGACCGGACCAGGATGCCTGCTGAAATCATTCAGCAGGCATCCCGTGACAACGCCTAGGGGGAGTCCTGAGACCCGCCCATGTTGGCGATCAATTCAGATCAGAGATTTGCGGCAATTCCGGGTCAATCGGGTTCCGGTGATCCAGAAAAAAAGGATGATAGGTGCCGTCCGAGATGGCACCTATCATCCCTTAGCAGTAGGAGTGAGGTGGCACTGGTGCCACCTCACAATCGTCCTGATTCTTTGTCCGTTTTTGGCTGACGAATCAGGACGCCTGCAGTGGGGGTGTCCCTAACAGCATCCGCTCCACCCCTGTTCCAAAGGGTGAGAGCGGGTGCTGGGAGCCCTCACCTGAGGCTGGGGCCCCCGATCCCCAGCATCGGCGGCAGGATCGGGGCCCCAGAAGCGGAGGCGGCAACGGCAGGCGGATCTTCACTGCGCAGCAGCAGGAGGTAAGGCTGGCCTCCTGCTGTTGCTTATCAACAACTCCCAGCATGCACACAGGGGCATGCTGGGAGTTGTTGTTGTTATGCAACAGCAGAAGGCACAACTTCAACTCCCAGCATTCCCTTTGGTAGTTTGTGCATGCTGGGGGTTGTAGTTATGCAACAGCTGGAGGCACATTTTTGTGCCTCCAGCTGTTGCATAACTATAACCCCCAGCATGCAAGGACAGCCAAAGGGCATGCTGGGAGTTGCAGTAGTGAGCCTCCAGCTGTTGCATAACTACAACTCCCAGCATGCCCTTTGGTAGTTTGTGCATGCTGGGGGGTTGTAGTTATGCAACAGCTGGAGGCACATTTTTGTGCCTCCAGTTGTTGCATAACTACAACCCCCAGCATGCCCGGGCAACCAAAGGGCATGCTAGGAGTTTTGGTAGTATGCCTCCGGCTGTTGAATCACTACAAGCACCAGCATGGCCTTCGGCTGTCACTTCATGCTGAGAGTTGTAGCTTTTTGCAACAGCTGAAGGCACATTGGTTGCAAAACACTGAAATTGTTACCTAAATCAGTGTTTCGCAACCAGTGTCCCTCCAGCTGTTGCAAACTACAACTCCCAGCATTCACTGATAGACCGTACATGCTGGAAGTTTGTAGTTTTGCAACAGCTGGAGGCACACTGGTTGTGAAACACTGAGTTAAGTGACAAACTCTCAGTGTTTTGCAACCAGTGTGCCTCCAGCTGTTGCATAACTACAACCCCCAGCATGCACGACAGCCAAAGGGCATGCTGGGAGTTGTAGTTTTGCAACAGCTGGAGGTTTGCCTCCCCCCCCCCCCCCCCAGTGAGTTTGAGATGATGCAAATTTTCTTTTTCCACTAACATGCTGGTGTTGCCCCATAGTTTACATTTTCACAAGAGGTAAAAGAAAAAAAAGACACCAAAATTTATAATGAAAATACCCCATATGTGGGCGTAAAATGCCCTGCGGGCATACAACAAGGCTCAGGAGTGATTTGCATAGGGGTGACTGATTTTACAGCGGTTCTGACATAAACGCAAAAAAAAATGCCCACATGTGACCCCATTTTGGAAACTACACCCTTCACGGAATGTAACAAGGGGTATGGTGAGACTTAACACCACATAGATGTTTGACAATTTTCATTAAAAAATGTTTTTGCTAAAATGCTGGTGTTACCCTACATTTTTCATTTTCACAAGGGAAAATAGGGAAAAAAGACCCCCAAAACTTGTAACCCCATTTCTTCTGAGTACATAAATACCCCATGTGTGGATGTAAAGTGCTCTACGGGCGCACTACAATGCTCAGAATAGAAGGAGCACCATTCGGCTTTTGGAGAGAAAATTTGTCCGGAATTGAAGGCCACGTGTGTTTACAAAGTCCCCATGATGCCAGAACAATGGACCCTCCCACATGTGACCCCATTTTGGAAACTAAACCCCCCACGTAATAAGGGGTGCTGTGAGCATTTACACGCCACAGGTGTCTGACAGATTTTTGGAACAGTGGTCCATGAAAATGAAAAATAAAATTTTTCATTTGCACAGCCCACTGTTCCAAAGATCTGTCAAACGCCAGTAGGGTGTAAATGCTCACTGCACCCCTTATTAAATTCTCTGAGGGGTGTAGTTTCCAAAATGGGGTAAATTGGGGGGGGGGGGTCCACTGTTCTGGCACCATGGGGCACTTTGTAAATGCACATGGCCCCCAACTTCCATTACAAACAAGTTCTCTATCCAAAAGCTCAATGGCGCTCCTTCTCTTCTGAGCATTGTAGTTCGCCTGCAGAGCACTTTACATCCACACATGGGGTATTTCCATACTCAGAAGAGATGGGGTTATACATTTTGGGGTTTTGTAAAAATTTAATATTTGGGGAAAAAGCATAATTTTAGTGGGGGGAAAAAAATTCATTTACACATCTGACTTTAACAAAAAGTCGTCAAACACCTGAGGGGTGTTAAGGCTCACTGTTCCCCTTGTTACGTTCCTTGAGGGGTGTAATTTCCAAAATAGTATTCCATGTGGGGGGGGGGTTGTTGTTCTGGCACTGTAGGGGCTTCCTAAATGCGACATGCCCCCCAAAAACCATTTCAGCAAAATTTGCTTTCCAAAAGCCAAATGTGACTCCTTCCCTTCTGAGCATTGTAGTACACCAGCAGAGCACATAATGTCCACACATGGGGTATGGGGTACAAATGGGGTTACAAATTTTGGGTGGCATTATCTCCTATTACCCCTTGTAAAAATGTTAAATTTTGGGGAAAAAATGCATTTTAGTGAATTTTTTTTTTTCATTTACACATCTGACTTTAACGAAAAGTCGTCAAAAGCCTGTGGGGTGTTAAGGCTCACTGTACCCCTTGTTACGTTCCTTGAGGGGTGTAGTTTCCAAAGTAGTATGCCATGTGTTTTTTTTTTGTTTGTTTTTTTTTCTGTTATTGTCCTAAATGCGACAAAATTCACTCTCCAAAATCCTATTGTCGCTCCTTCCCTTCTGAGCCCTCTAGTCCACCCACAGAGCACTTTACATCTACATATGAGGTATTTCTTTACTCGAGAGAAAGTGGGTTACACATTTTTGGGGGATTTCTCTCCTTTTACCCCTTGTAAAAATGAAAAAAAATAAATGGCTTTACAAGAACATGCAAGTGTAAAAAATGAAGATTTTGAATTCTCTCCTTCACTTTGCTGCTATTCATGTGAAACACCTAAAGGGTTAACAAACTTTCTGAATGTCATTTTGAATACTATGAGGGGTGCAGTTTCTATAATGGGGTCATTTATGGGGTATGTCTCACAGAAAAGCCCCTCAAATTCACTTCAAACTTAACTGGTCCCTGAAAAATTCAGATTTAGAATTTTTCGTGAAAATTTTG
Organism: Hyla sarda; assembly: GCF_029499605.1. Classification (NCBI taxonomy): domain Eukaryota; kingdom Metazoa; phylum Chordata; class Amphibia; order Anura; family Hylidae; genus Hyla; species Hyla sarda. Next base: position 471,195,995 of record NC_079189.1, read on the forward strand.
AAAATTGCTGATATACTTTGAAGCCCCTCATATCTTCAAAAAGTAAAAACATGTCAACTTTATGATGTCAACATAAAGTAGACATATTTTATTTGCGAATCAATGTATAATTTATTTGGAATATCCATGTTCCTTACAAGCAGAAAGTTTCTAAGTTAGAAAAAATGCAAAATTTTCAACAGTTTCATCAAATTTGGGGATTTTTCACCAAGAAAGGATGCAAGTAACGACAAGAATTTACCAGTGTGTTAAAGTAGAATATGTCACGAAAAAACAGTCTCGGAATCAGAATAAAAGATAAAAGCATCCCAGAGTTATTAATGCATAAAGTTACAGTGGTAAGAATTGCAAAAAAGGGTCCTTAAGGTGAAAATGGGCTGAGTTCATTTTTGTCTTTATTTATTTAGACCTCATTATATTGGGTGATCATGTAGTGTGATGCATTTGACAGTCATTTTTAATCTTCCTGAGTAAAACAGGCGATAGAGTTTATTTAAAGGATTCAGCTCCAGTCATGATCAACGACTAACTTCTTATAGTGGCACCCATTTTATTATCATCTTCCTTATGATTATGGTGGAATTACTTACAATGTAGAGATTTACTATAGACTTCCATTTTATTTGCTTGTCTTAAGGAAAAGTACATTGAAGTTTGATGTGACAGATTTCTGGAGAGGTACCCGACATAGATATAACTGTCCATAAGCCACAAATACAGTATATGTCTACGGTAGATTTCAGCAACAATTTCTGACAATTTCTTTTGTAAATTACAGTAAATCCTCTAAAAGAAAAAAACAAAAGTAGCATAAAAAAGGAAAACAAGTCACAATATTTTACACAAAACAAGCCCTTGATAAACCCCTCTGCATGTCTTTCTGTTCTCTTTGCACTGCTCAGCTGTTGTAGATAGCGCTGATCCTTCATCATACTCATCATCTTATGTCTGTACCTAGATGTGTTTACCACTTATCTGATGCAACTCCCTAATTCTTAATATTTAAAAAAAATTAAAAATGGTTTTCCTCCCTGTTGTCCTTTAGGAGAAGCGATCTGTCTTGACTGTATTTTGGATTGTGATGTTTTTAATTGGAAACACTGTTTACCTACTTTATAGCTTCCGATCTCAGCAGCTGTACTATAGGTGAGTTTAAAGTGTATCTGTCATGTCAGGAAACTTTTCTGAATAAGCTGTCATATGTGACTTGTCTATAAATGTCTATGAGCAGCATGTAACTTGATCTCTCAGTAAGCAGATCCATCTCAAAATGGTTTTGAGCCATGAGTGAATGATGATTTAGAAGGGAGAGGAAGGGGGGCAGGAACGGAGCCTAGCAAGTAGAAAAAGAAGGGCATTTTTTTTCTGATAAGATTCAGTTTTTTAAATATTTGTTTGTACTATTGATTTATGTTTGTTAAATGACAGTGACCATTTAATAGTTAATTTATAATGACTAAATTGTCTCTGATTTAAAATAAAGTATTTACACGCTTCACTTATTTTGTAGTACAGTGGTCCCTCAAGTTACAATATTAATTGGTTCCAGGAAAATCTTTGTATGCTGAAACCATTGTATCTTGAGACCAGAACTCTATGGAAAACTAGTAATTGGTTACAAAGTCTCCAAAATGTCAACTTAAAATAAAAAAATAGCAATAAAGAAAAATGATGAGATAACTAATACAGATAAAGCAAGTCCTAACATTTAATAGCTCTAAATAGCTGATAGTAGATATAAATCACTTTTTTTGCATAGAGGACAGCTTCCTCAGGGTCTTTTACAATATTTACAGTCTATCTGAGTTCTCTGAACGAGCACTCGCTACTCCCTCTCTGTGAGCGCTCATAGAACTTGCCATACACAAGAAGATGTGATGGAGGGTGTATGCGCTGATGACCTGTATGTCAATCACACAGCAGTCCCAGCGCTAACATAAAGGGGATAGACATGGCCGCCTCAGGGCATTGGAAATCTCTGGCCATGCCTGTCCAACTGTTGCTGACCGCATAATAAAATGTTTTCAGGCGCTTCAAGACAGCTAGAAAGCACCAACCGGTATACCTAAATTACAATTGGAATCAACTTTATCATCCTGGGATTAGTTTCTGGGGCAGAAAGTCATGACAGTTGCTCTTTAATTTATTAGACAACAGCGATTTATACAGTATCATTTAGACTTACTAGCAAAAAGGATATAAAATTGATGAATCATCATATGACTGGCAATGCATAAAATTGAATAAGAATAAGGCCTACCATGGTTTTGTCATGGTGTCTATCCTTGTGATGGGACGCATATTGCTGCATGCATTGCTTTTCTTCTCATTCATTGGACGGAGTTTGCCGCTTGGGCCCTAAATGGAGCCTATAATGTAAAGGGGTACTCCACCCATAGACATCTTCTGATAAGAAGTCTGATCGTGGGGGTCCTGCCACTGGGGACCCCCGCGATCTTACTGCTGCACCTGGTGTTCGTTTAGAGGTTTGTGATGTAATGGCCACGCCTAGCTCGTGACGTCACTGCCACGCCCCCTCAATGTAAGTCTACGGGTTTTAGAGGTTTTTGACGTCATGGCCACGCCTCACTCGTGGCTTCACGGCCACTCCCCCTCAATGTAAGTCTATGGGAGGGGCGTGATAGGCGTCACGACCCTTCCATAGACTTGCATTGAGGGGGCGTGGCCGTGACGTCACGAGCCTCTGTCCCGCATCGTCAGTCATCCGGCACGGAGCGAAGTTCGCTCCGTGCTCCTGTTGTCTGGGGTGCCGCAGCCGGGATTGCGGGGGTCCCCAGTGGCGGGACTCCCGCTATTAGACATCTGATCCCCTATCCTTTGGATAGGGCATAAGATGTCTAGGGGCGGAGTACCCCTTTAATGTGAACATAGCCATGTTAAATTTCATTTGACCACCCTTTTCTTGAGGTGAACTGTAACGTTCTTTTAAAAGAAAAATGAAAACTTTAAAAATAGAAATCTGTCACTATAAAAATTATCGACAGTGCAACATCTAAATGTAAAGAACTAAACTATAGACTTGACAAAAGACATAATCAACATTCACAGGAGATCTTATTGTGTAGAACCTTCGCAAAAATGCACAATCTGCACTTATTCTAATGTCATTGTGCAGAATTTCACATCTGTTGCAGGTTTTTCAGTATCTACCACTTATCACCTACAAAATTGTGCAGCAGATTTTAGGTTACTGGACAATACCTGCAATAGACTGAACACAGCCTTACAAAGTAAAGTGTAGATTTTAAGTCTATTCTGTTCATGATTCTGTTAGGTACAAAATATTTCTTTCTTTTATGTTCAATGTTTTCATTAAATTTTTTACTTTTTATATTTTAGGTTATCACTTTAGCCATTTGTAGCGTGTGAGTATTTTCAGTTATGTTTTAATTTTATTTATTCCTGTTTATTAATTTTTTTTCCCATTATTTATTTTACTATTACAATTTCTTTTTGTTTTGCACACTTATCAAAAGCATGTCCTAGACCGGGTGAATAGAGTATGGTGAAGAATGAGCTAAGAGTCAAAGATCATTAGAGAAAGATTAAGAATGTGTCTGTCACATCACGTTGGACAGATTGTGCAGAGCTCAGTGAAGGTCGTTTCTCTACCATTGCTATCTTGTAATTGGGACAAAGTGTCAAGATGCTCGCTTAGGGAGCACACTGGGTTTGTTCAAAGCAAAGTCACTGACAGCATAGTGATTATTCTTTGTCTGAATTGGCTTTAGAATGGTAAACTGTATATAAACTTAAAAATGGACACAGCTCCATATAATTATAGGGACCGTCACTTCAGATCCACCACATATTATGAAAAGTAACTCCATGAAAATACTTTGGTGACAGTATTCAGGTGATGCTATGACTTGTCCAGTACTGGTTTTATATTTTAATCTCTTTAAACCATAGAAGTTAAAATATAGCCACCTATAAAGAATTCCCCTTTGATCTCATCAATAATCCAAATCCTTGAGTTATGTCAGTAAACAATTGAAATACATTGAAAAGTATCACCCCCACAGACTCTCTCATTTAATTTGCCTTGAGCTCATCTCTTACTGCATCTCCTCATTCTCTCCCTTCCCTCTCTCTAAAGATGTATCTGGGCAGCATGTAACCTTATCCCTCAACGAGCTGAAAGTGATCCGCTGTCAGGAGCGTTTGTCAGTGTTGTCTCCTTTTCCACTATTGAGTGAACATGTATGTTATTAAAGGAAATCGGTCATCAGTTGCACCTGCACTAACCTGTCGGTACAGACCGGTGGGGCATGTGACACTGAGGACAACAATACTTACCTGATTCCGTTGTGTGCTCCTGTTCTCCTGCTATCTGCTTCAGTATCTTCCGTTCTTGGGCCAAATTGAAGCTTAGGCGGAGCTTCGTGACTTCACCACTGCTGTTTGCTAGCAGCGGGACCCAGCAGAGAAGCAGGAGCGGTGACATCACGAAGCTCCGCCCATGCTCTTAGTCGGCTCCGGAACAGAAGATACTAAAGAAGATAGCAGAATCGGAGCACGACACGGGACCAGGTAAGTATTGTTGTCATCAGTGTCACCTGCACTATCTGTACTGACAGGTTAGTGCAAGTAAAACTGATAACAGATTTTCTTTAAAAGCCGAGTATGCATGTTAACGGGGATTTCTGGAAAATAGGCGTGGGCAGTTGTTTTATTATTATTATTATGGCCAGCTTAACCCCATGACACAAATAATTTGCATGCAGAGCGCTGTCTGCAGTTCCCTGCTGCTAAAATTTCCTGAACACAGCACTCATATTGAAGTTCCGCTTCTGCATTTGGGCAATTGCTGGGGAACACTGACATCAGTAATTACATTATTTGGGTTCCTTGTTTAAAGGGGGCTTAATGACATACAGAGAAGACACGATTTGAGTCTTTACATGTCTGTTTAAGCAGTAAGAGAGATCCAATGGTCTGTTAATATATACAGATCACTGGTATCATTGTTATATGTATGAGGACAGCTGGGAACCTCACTTCATGTAGACTCTTTCCTGCTAACATGTGCTCCCCTGACTCACAGGCCCCTACATTGCCCTATTTAGTTGTAGGCTCCTACAGTGCCCCCATATAGTTGTAAACCCTCACACTGCCCCCATATAGTTGTAGACCCCAAATTGCCCTGATTCTGTGCTCCATTGCACCTCAGGTCCTAGATCCCCAGTCGAGAGGAGCAGTGGAGCCCGGTGCCCCCACTTCTTCACTGCTTTCCTCCTGCTCCGCTCCTCAGGCTAGTGACGTCAACTAGTGCCAACAGCCACTGCTTACTTCTCTTAAAGTGGCCATGGCACCCTCTGCCACTTTAAGATCAGACAAGCATGGGCCACATCTACATTAGAAGCAGTGGCTGCAGCTGCCATTATTAAGTTTGTTTTCGTGTACCCCAAAAGAAATGCTAAGAACCCCTGGTTGGGAACCACTGCCTTAGATTTTAATGGGAGTTACATAAAGTCTGTAGTGCTGTATTTGTTGCTGTGTTTAACCATTTTCTGTAAATAAGATGTGCATGCAGGATAAAATAATTTCTGCTCCAATAGTGGGATATACTGAGAAATTGAAGAAACATAAATAAATAAATAAAATACATCACACCTTGCAGCATTTAATGGATTATATTTATTGGTAGCAATTATCAGGTTTGCCAATTCCCTGAATTACAAAGTTCCATATATACTATATATGTTTGGTCTATCTCTTTAAAAAAGTTGTATAGTATAAGTGTATAGCTGCCAGAAAATTTAATCAAGATACCTGTGCCATAAAAGTACAAAAGGAGGTTTTGTATCAGAGTACAAGGAGGGAAACACGGAGTAGTTGCTTATAGCAGCAGACCAGAATAGCTTTTATTAAATAAACACAGTTATTGGTTTTTATAGACTACAGTATATCCATATTTTTATTTTTAAAAGTTTAAAGTAAATCTGTCACCAGTGTCACCTGCACTAACCTGTCAGTACAGACAGGTAGTGCAGGTGAAACTGATGACAATGGTACTTGCCTTGTCCCGTTCCGTGCAGTCGTTCTTTGGTAATCTTTTCCGGTATCTTCAGCTCTGAGCCCGGCTTGGAGCATGGGCGGAGCTTAATGAAGTCACCAATGCTGCTCTCTGCTGGGTCTCACTGCTAGAGAACAGCAGCGGTGACGTCACTAAGCTCCATCCGTGCTCCAAGCCGGGCCCAGAGCAGAAGCTAATGGACAAGATTACCGGAGATCCCCTGTACGGAACGGGACAAGGTAAGTACCGTTGTCATCAGTGTCACCTGCACTACCTGTTGGTTCCGACAGGTTAATGCAGGTGACACTGGTGACAGATTTCCTTTAAGTAGCACTGTATGTAGCAGATAAAGCCCAACTCAACTCACTCATGTCTTCAGTTTCTGCATGTTCTGATGCTGTAGATATATGTAATAGACAGTATAGTTGTTGTTTTGTGGAGCACAGAGAACAAATCAGTACATACATCAAAAAATCAAGGTGGTGTCTGGTCATTACATAAACTGAGAGCAAAAGCTACAAAGGTTGCAAGAAAAAAGTTCAGAACAGAATAATAATTTGTTGAATAAGGCCTCAAACTAGGGTTTTAGTATGTAAGATGATGCTTACATGGTTATGTATTGTCTCCAGTGTTAGCTGCTATTTAGCAGTGCTCTATAGGGACGGACATGGGAGCGGTGCTTAGCTTGAGTATACAGTGTGTCTAACATAGTCCAAAGCCCAGCTCTTGCCTCACCTCACCATTGACAGCCTCTGTGACCTCCCACATGCTTTAAAGGGGTACTACGCCCCTAGACATCTTATCCACTATCCAAAGGACAGGGATAAGATGTCTGATGGCGGGGGGTACCGCCGCTGGGGGACCCCCGTGATCTCGACTGCGGCACCCCGACATCCAGACAATTTGCTCCGTGCCAGGTTACTGGCGATGCAGGGCAAAGGCTTGTGATGTCACGACCACGCCCCCTCAATGCAAGTCTATGGGAGGGGGCGTGACTGCCTGCACGCCCCCCCCTATAGATTTGCATTGAGGGAGTGTGGCGTCACGAGCCTCCGGCGCTGAACCAGACACTCTAAACGAATGCCGGGTGCAGCACGAAGATCGCGGGGGTACTTTGGATAGGGGGATAAGATGTCTAGGGGCAGAGTACCCCTTTAAGCTACAGCTCTACCCATTCAGATTGGCTTATGCGTATAATCAAAGAAAGTCCATCAATCCTTGAATAGTAGATTTTCATTACAACAAGGACAATGCTATTGTAATGTACAACGAAACTCCCCAGTGAGAGAAACATGATCAGACATTTACTATGCATACTGTATACTAACCCAATAAGTCCTGTTTGACTCTGCATGACTTATAAACCGAAACCACAAAAAAGTGCCAGATTCATCACATGATAGACAACAAGCAGCTGATGGGACCCCGTTGACTTAGGGAGCCCATACGGGTTCTTGCAGGGAAAAGTTTTGTATTCTTTTCCTAGTTCATTAGTTCTAGTATACTAGTTTGTTACCCTTGTTTTATGCAAATCTTTTATGAATTGTTTGTAAAGGGGCTGAACAAGTCATTTGACAGTAGTGTTTACCACTAAAAGTTATAATGTAGGTATATTTTGTATTCTTTGTGAGGGGCAGGGATAAGATTGGCCATTATTAACTTATTGAACATCCATTATGTATTGTTCTGTTTCACAGACAATCTCGCCGACTTTTAGACAGTTTATTTAGCTGTCTCCTTACCACTTCTGATTCCTTTAGTTTAATATCAGAGGCATGGAACAGATGAAGGCAATTTCATTGTCTCATCTGACAGGTTATTGTGCCGTATAGTGTGCACTATACCTGAGACTAAATCTTGTCAAATAGGATAGCTTAATCTTTCCAACAATGCTGATTACAGGTATCAAAGTAATGGGCAATTTACAGAGGCAACAAATCCCCGGGGGCAGCGTTCAGGCGTCGCAATGCTCTAATTGGCTTATTTGTGGATGATGTCAAGCACTGTAAACCAAGGCATTTAGGGACATGGAACTTCTACCTTCTTTACAAATTTACCCGTCACAATTGATTCCTTTCATATCTAATTGTTGCTAAAGTTTTGCTTCATTTTCATAATAAAAAGCCTTCTCAGAATGTGTCTTTGAAAAAATTTAACTTTATTTATTTATTTTTTTTTTCATTTTGCAGTCTTATTTTTCTAAAGCCAAACCTAGAAACCATAGATTTCTTTGAACTCCTGTGGATCGTGGGGATCTCGGACTTTGTGTTGAAATACATCACAGTATCTCTGAAGTGTTTTATCCTTGCACTTCCTAGAATTGTGATAGCTGTGAAATCTAAGGTAACCAAACCTTTACTTATTTATTAAAGCACAAATCTTAAATATTTTTTTAACAATCGTGCAGCCCATAGCCTGATAGTATTGTGTGCCAGTGTGGATTTTTGTTGTTATTTTTTTAAATTCCCACTTAAAATACCTGTTCTGATAGGCCATTTCAGCCAATCCTGACAAATGTTATATGCATGCTCTGTGTTGGACCCTCGTGCTGGTCTCTACAGTTAGGATCTGCACAATCAGACCCCGACCAATTAAAACTTTTACCATGTCAAAGTTATTTTTTTAAAGTGACAGGTACTGTACCGTGCAGATTTTCCCCATTTATCTGCTGTTGTCCAGTCAGAGCTCTGGAAATCTAAAACATACTCCCTTACATAAAAAAGGGTGCAATGCTATGCTTACATAAAAAGGGGTGCAATGCTATGCTTACATAAAAAGGGGTGCAATGCTATGCTTACATAAAAAGGGGTGCAATGCTATGCTTACATAAAAAGGGGTGCAATGCTATGCTTACATAAAAAGGGGTGCAATGCTATGCTTACATAAAAAGGGGTGCAATGCTATGCTACGCATTTCATGCTTCCTAAGGAACTTGTCCAATAATGTATGGAAATACCCAATGCAGGTTTTAGGGTGGATTGAAACTGAACTATTAAATTATTTCATTCCTGATCCTGCACTGTCCACTATGTATATGCAAAATAAGATGCAAATATTGTGGATTTTTGGTCACATCACATCCCAGAAAAAAAATGGAATAAAAAGTGATCAAAAATCCAGCACTACACAAAAGTAGTACCGTTAAAACTACAGCTCATCTTGCAAAAAATAAACCCTAACACAGCTCCTTAGGTGGAAAAATAAAAAAGTTCTTGGGGAACCATACAATGAACAGAAGTTTTTTTGGGGGGGTTTTCAAGTTTTTTATTTTTTTCACCATGAAACAAAACAAAAATTATTCAGGTTTGGTAACATTGAAATCATACTGATCCATAGAATAAAGTTTTCATGTCAGCTTTAGTGTGCTTTGAACTTTCAAAAAATTGCCCCACAAAATTGCGCAATTCAATTTTTTTGATTTTTCCCTGCATACACATTTTTTTTTCTTGCTTCCTAATACATTATATGATAAAATAAAGTGTCAATGAAAAGAACAACTTGTCCCACAAAAAATAAGCCCTACTTCAAATTTGTCAGTGGAACAACAAAAAGATTATGGTTCTTAGAAGGTGAGGGGGGAAAAATGTGAGCCAGAAATAGGAATAAAAATTAGCTGGGTCTTGAAGGGGTTAAAGAGTAGTCCAGTCCTAAAAAACTTATCCCCTATCCTAAGGATAGGGGATAAGTTTCAGATAGCGAGGGGATCCGACTGCTGGGACCCCCCCCCCCGCGATCTTTCGTACGGGGCCCCGGCTCTCTGGCCCGATAGCATGTTGACCACCGCACGAAGCTGCGGCCGACACGCCCCTCAATACAGCGCTATGGCAGAGCCAGAGATTGAGGGGGCATGTCAGCCACTGCTTTGTGTGGTGGTCAACACGCCCCCTTCCCACGGGCTGCCGGAGCCCCATACGGGAGATTGCAGTCCCTGCAGTCCGACCCCCGGATAGGGGGGATATGTTTTTCAGGACTCGACTACTCCTTTAATAGGCTGAAGACATAAGGATTTTGTGTTGAAGCCCATGTTGTGTCTCTTGGCTAACAGACATTGCATTTACAGGAACCATGTTTTTTCTTTTTTTTTACATAGTGAATGTGCACTTTGTACAAGAGTGCTGCTAAAAACCCACAGAATGTAAAGCAGGAGGTATACTTCTAATTTAGTAACTAAAAGCAAAATAAGTGAACACTTAGGATAACATAGAATCAGCAGCTACATGACCTCATAGCATGGAATAATCAATAGACGGCTCCCGTTCTGCTCTATTACATTAGTATTGCTGTTACTGACCACCACATGATGCAAGTTGCTGCGACTGTCTTTCCAAACCAGTTAAGTGGTCTGTTATCGAATAAACTTTACTGCGACCAAGAAATTGACCCATTACATAAGGTAAAGGTGAGCAAAGTAATGCAGAATGAGGCAGTCAAATATAGATGTCACCTAGTTATTTTCTGTAACTGGTTCAAAGCTTAAAGCTTAAGCACAACTGCACTTGGGGTTGAGTATCTCTTGCCATTGCAGACCACGCAATTGTAAGTTGGTTCAAAGCTTAACATAAACGATTAAAAAGCTGTACTTCACCTTTCATGTCATCTTCTGTTGTCTTTTACTAGGCGGAATTCCGCCAAAATTTACTGTACATTTACTTCAGTGGGATTTCGCTATCCTATTCACACAGCGGAATTCCACTTATCGCATAATATCTGAAAAATATAAGACCAGTCAATGGGGCTTGAATTTCGGCAGAATTTTGTGTTCTGAGAACAGTTACACTTTATCAAGACCTGTGCTGAGGAAAAGTTGACCAGTTGCTGATAGCAACCAATGAGATTATTATATATATGTAGAGAGAGAGAGAGAGAGAGAGAGAGAGAGATATTAGTCCAGGGTTAAAGGGGTACTCCACTGGAATTTTTTTTTAAATAAACTGGTGCCAGAAAGTTAAACAGATTTGTAAATTACTTCTATTTAAAAATCTTAATCCTTCCAGTACTTATTAGCCGCTGTATACTACAGAAGAAGTTCTTTTCTTTTTTAATTTCCTTTCGGTCTAACCACAGTGCTCTTCTGACACCTCTGTCCATTTTAGGAACTGTCCAGAGCAGGATAGGTTTGCTATGGGGATTTGCTCCTACTGTGGACAGTTCCTGACATGGACAGAGGTGTCAGCAGAGAGCACTCTGGTCAGACAGAAATGAAATTCAAAAAGAAAAGAACTTCCTGTGGAGCATACAGCAGATGATAAGTACTGGAAGGATTAACCCCTTAAGGACTGCAGGGTTTTCGGTTTTTGCACTTTCGTTTTTTCCTCCTCACCTTTTAAAAATCATAACCCTTTCAGTTTTGCACCTAAAAATCCATATGATGGCTTATTTTTTGCACCACCAATTTTACTTTTCAGTGACATCAGTCATTTTACCCAACACTCTACAACGAAACGGAAAAAAAAATCATTGTGCGACGAAATTGAAGAAAAAAAGCCATTTTGTAACTTTTGGGGGCTTCCGTTTCTATGCAGTACATTTTTCAGTAAAAATGACACCTGATCTTTATTCTGTAGGTCCATACAATTAAAATGATATCCTACTTATATAGGTTTGATTTTGTCGTACTTCTGGAAAAAATCATAACTACATGCACGGAAATGTATACGTTTAAAATTGTCATCTTCTGACCCTTGTAACTTTTTTATTTTTCTGCATATGGGCCGGAATGAGGGCAAATTTTTTGCGCCGTGATCTGACGTTTTTAGCTGTCCAATTTTTGTATTGATCTGACTTTTTGATCACTTTTTTTTCATGATATAAAAAGCGACCAAATTTTTTGCGCATACGCTATTGACCGTGCAGTTTAATTAATGATATATTTTTATAGTTCGGACATTTACGCACGCGGCGATACCACAAATGTTTATTTTTATTTACACAGTTTTTTTTTTTTATGGGAAAAGGGGGGTGATTTGAACTTTTATTAGGGAAGGGGTTAAATGACCTTTTGTTAACTTTTTTTTTCCACTTTTTTTTGCAGTGTTATAGCTCCCATAGGGACCTATAACACTGCACACACTGATCTCCTATGCTGATCCCTGCAGAGCCATAGCTCTGCACGGATCAGCGAGATAGGGGCTCGATTGCTCAAGCCTGTAGTTCAGGCTTGGAGCAATCAAACCCCGATCGGACACCGCGGACACAGGTAAGGAGACCTCCGCCTTCATCCCAGCTGATCGGAACATCGCGATTTTATCGCGATGTCCCGATCAGCCCGACTGAGCTGCCGGGAAGCGTTTACTTTCATTTTCAGACACGGCGGTCAACTTTGATCGCCGCGTCTGAAGGGTTAACAGCGCGCGGCACAACGATCGGTGCCGCATGCTGTTAGCCCAGGGTCCCGGCTATGATTAGCAGCCGGGACCGAACCGATGTGATGCGGGGTCACGGCGTGACCCCGTTTTTAACACCGGGAGCGGGCTCAGGACGTACAGGTACGTCCTAAGTCCTTAAGGGGTTAAGATTTTAAATAGAAGTAATTTACAAATCTGTTTAACTTTCTGTTTAACTTTCTTGTTTAAAAAAATTATGTTTTCCAGTGGATTACCCCTTTAACTCACCTTCAGCCGTTCCCCCGTTGCGCTGCTATTGGTCTTTGGTCCTCCGGTCCTGGTCTCCTTCGTACTTCCGTGTGACCGGATCATCACACTGCGGTCAGCATATCGCCGGCCGCAGCGATGTCCCACCTCGGCCGGTGATAGGCTGAGCGCAGTGTTATGTAAAGAGCCTGGACAGCAGGGAGAAGGCGCAGCAGGACATCGCTGTGGCCGGCAATACGCTGACCACAGTGTGACGATTCAGTCACACTTGAGTAGGAAGGAGACCGGGACCGGAGGACTGAAAACCGATAGCGGCACAACGGGGGAACGGTGGAAGGGGAGTTAATATTTGTTTTGTTACTTTTTGCTGCCCAGGCACAATAGAAGCTTAAAAAGTCTGGCCACAATGCTCCTTTAAATAAGAAATGACATGGCCGGCACTGTGTTTGGGGAGCACATTGCAAAGCTGCATGTGAGGGAACTTGGCGACTACACTGTGTATAGAACCTACCATGGTCTCCCATGAGGTTATAACTTTATATGAGTCTATAAGACCATTATCGTATTAGTTGATATGGCTGTTGGCACTGTTAAGGAGGTTGTGAAAATCCAGAGACATGAAGGAAAATGTTCACAGGCTGCTTTTCCTCTTTCAATACTTGGGAGGTTTGTTAGCATAATGGATTTAAAACAGAATTAATATACACTGTAGTCTGACCTAAATATACATGTTCCTGACAAGCTTTGCTGTGACACAAAACTAGGTCATCTTAGTGCTGTAATGGTAATTAAAGCATACATGTATATGACTTAGTCACTTGCTTTTCGCTGTTTTAGTGAAATAAAATGTAACTGGATGTCCATAGTTAAAGAGAACCTGTGGCCAAATCAGAATAGCTGTTTTTTAGTATGTACAGATCGGTTAGGAGGGGCTGATCACATACCTATTTACAGTACATTGATTAGCCCCCCGTATTGCTGAGATATGGGGGTTTTATTTCCATCAAACTGTCTGTGAATGTGAATCTGTCAGATGGGCGGGTGTTTCATTACAACATGCGCCATGTGTCACAGTGCAGGATATTAGGGTGGGGTGTGCATATAAAATTGTGGGGCATATTCAGCACTACCTGTTCTGAGACAATATACATGTACACATAGCATTAGCTGCCACGTTCCCATTCATTAATTTCTACTGACCGCATTAACCCCTACTCCATCCAGTTGTTGGTCTCCACTGCTAACGCTGTACAGTCCCTGGGTCTGTCTGGTGTAGTCGGAATCTCAGTAGGACCAAAATAGTGCATGTGAACCCAGCCCAAGCCTAGCCACAGAAATGAGATGTTTGTTGACCAATGCAGAGAAGTTATATTCTTGGTGAATGCTTCTGTTCTGTCAGTTTCTCTATTTGATTATAGTAAATAAATGTGATTAATTAAAATGTCATTGACATAGCAAGATGGATACAGTCTGATCTCTCATATACATTCTACAGCAAAATGAATGAACATATGGCATATAAATGCAAATATGACAAATGAATGAACATATGGCACCAGAGTTTGTCACAAGGGTTGCACCAGATTTGTCCGGATCTCCTTACAGACATCTAATATCTGTGACCATCTCCATGCTATTAGGTGTGACATACTTACATGTGAAATGTGGTGGATGCAGTTAGGTTGGTACAGTACTTGTTAAGTCATTTAGAAACATAACAAGAACATGAAGCGTTTTTCTTTTGTGAAAAGTTTTGCTCATTTTATGTAGGTTGTGCGGTAATATCGTAATAACCTTTTGTCTTGTAACTAGGCCTGGCCCCTTTGAAGTTCAATCATTGTCATTTTTCATTGGTTCACAATTCCCAGCTTATCATTGGCAGACAAGTGCCACCGGCAGATCAATTAACTTTTGGCACACAAGGAATGCAGCCAGGCAGCTCTTCATTTGTCCCTGGCCCTGCTCCAAGCTAAGCTCCCCCTCCTTTCTCCATTTCTTTAGCATCTTTTTTGTTTTTGGAGAGAATTAATATGCTAAAGCTGAACAGACAGGAATGATCTCTCCTGAGATAAATTGCTTCATCGGAAAAGGTTGAGAGTCGCTCCGCAACCCCCACCACCATCTACCGACAAATGGGAGCAGTCATTAATCCTTGTCATCTTGCTAGTGGATGATAGGAAGGAAAGGCACCCCAGATTCTCACCAAGGCTTTGTCTCACATGAAGGATTCATCTTTTTTCAGATCAGCATCGGACTGAGCAACTATAATGGGAAGTTTTTATTAACTCTCCACAGTGCGCCAGATCAGATATCTCAAATAAAGTCATTGGGCAGCACTAGATGTAGATTTATTTTTTTAAGTATCTAACATACGTGTGAATTTGTTGCAGATTTATGTCAGATAGACTGAATATTTTTCCATGGTTTTGCAATTAATATTTTAGTAACCTGCAAGCATTATGGTTATTGCTGTAATATTACATGGTTCAGGACTAGATAACACTGCCCTAGATGTAGTAGAGCTAAGTTTTATTAAACTCAAAATTGTAAAATGTTGAGGGCTGGGTTCACACTGCATTAATGCAGTGCATCCCAGCTATACATCAGATCCAGTCAAAACAGGGATGCTGACATATACTGTGATGCACTGGAGCGGCCCTCATTCAGTGGCCTCAACATAGTTAGCTAGTGACTATGTTTCTGACCGGTTCCCACTTATATACGTTTATTTCACTGGACTCAGTAACATAGGTTACTGTGCTATTGAGTTATGCAAGTTGCATTTATTCATGCCGGAAGCAGCCCAGGCATAGTCCCTAGTTGACTGCGTTCTGGCCATTGAAGTGAATGGGGCCTATAGCAGTGACTCGCTGACTATGTTCGGGCATTGAGTCGGACCTGCTTCAGCGCATTACAATGTACACTGCTAAAAACAATAAAGGGAACACTTCCTGTTATGGAACAGAAAACAGGTGGAAATTATAGGCAATTAGCAAGACACCCCCAATAAAGGAGTGGTTCTGCAGGTGGTGACCACAGACCACTTCTTAGTTCCTATGCCTTCTGGCTGATGTTTTGGTCACTTTTGAATGCTGGGGGTTCTTTCACTCTAGTGGTAGCATGAGACTGAGTCTACAACCACACAAGTGGCTCAGATAGTGCAACTCATCCAGGATGGCACATCAATGCGAGCTGTGGCAAGAAGGTTTGCTGTGTCTATCAGAGTAGTGTCCAGAGCATGGAGGCGCTACCAGGAGACAGGCCAGTACATCAGAAGACGTGGAGGAGGCCGTAGGAGGGAAACAACCCAGCAGCAGGACCGCTTCCTCCGCCTTTGTGCAAGACTGCAAAATTACCTCCAGCAGGCCACAAATGTGCATGTGCCCACTCAAACGGTCAGAAACAGACTCCATGAGGGTGGTATGAGCATCTGACATCCACTGGTGGGGGTTGTGCTTACAGCCCAATACCGTGCAGGATGTTTGGCATTTGCCAGAGAACACCAAGAATGGCAAATTTGCCACTGGCGCCCTGTGCTCTTCACCTGAAAGCAGGTTCACACTGAGCACATGTGACAGACGTGACAGAGTCTGGCGACACAGTGGAGAACGTTCTGCTGCCTGCAACATCCTCCAGCATGACCGATTTGGCGGTGGGTCAGTAATGGTGTGGGGTGGCATTTCTTTGGGGGGCCGCACAGCCCTCCATGTGCTTGCCAGAGGTTGCCTGACTGCCATTAGGTACCAAGATGAGATCCTCAGACCCCTTGTGAGACCATATGCTGGTGCGGTTGGCCCTGGGTTCCTCCTAATGCAAGAGAATGCTAGACCTCATGTGGCTGGAGTGTGTCAGCAGTTCCTGCAAGAGGAAGGCGTTGATGCTATGGACTAGCCCACCCGTTCCCCAGACCTGAATCTGATTGAGCACATCTGGGACATGATGTCTCGCTCCATCCACCAATGCCACATTGCACCACAGACTGTCCAGGAGTTGGTGGATGCTTTAGTCCAGGTCTGGGAGGACATCCCTCAGGAGACTATCCACCACCTCATCAGGAGCATGCCCAGGTGTTGTCACACACTACTGAGCCTCATTTTGACTTGTTTTAAGGACATTACATCAAAGTTGGGTCAGCCTGTATCCCAAATCTATGGGCTGCAGGAGGCCAAACCCCACTTCTGTTTCTATAAGTGGTGTTAGTGGCAAATAAAAGACGATAAATTATGTAAAAAGAAAAAGGGGGCTGGACTCTTTTGCTAAAATGCAACGTTATGAACATACTCAACAAAAATGACAGTTTTTTTTTTTTTCAACTCTGGAGACATCATTTGATTTGCTCTTTTTTTCTTGACTCCACTTAAAAGGGTATTCCAGGAAAAAACTATTTTTTTTAGATCAACTGGCTCCAGAAAGTTAAACAGATTTGTAAATGACTTCTATTAAAAAAATCTTAATCCTTCCAATAATTATCAGCTGCTGAAGTTGAGTTGTTCTTATCTGTCTGGAAACAGTGCTCTTTGCTGATATATCTGCTTGTCTCAGGAACTGCACAGAGCAGAATAGGGTTGCTATGGGAATTTGCTTCTACTCTGGACAGCTCCCGAGACAGGTGTCATCAGAGAGCATTTAGACAGAAAAGAACAACTCAACTTCAGCAGCTCATAAGTACTGAAAGAAATCTGTTTAACTTTCTGCAGCCAGTTGATATCTAAAAAAAAGTTTTTTTCCTGGATAACCCCTTTAATCTTCACATTGTAATTGAATTTGTCCTTTAACTGGTTAAGGACAATATAAATAAATGCATGCTTTTGTATGAGTTGTGCAATGATCCATGGACTTTCACAAAGTGATGTCCTTCACATAAAAATATTAATCTTTTCAAATACCATTATGATTTACAGAAGATCTGTGTCAGGGAAAAGGAAAAAAAAAAATGGAAAGAAAAAGAAACGTCAACCCTATCTTCTCCCTACCAAACTGTAGGACTAGAAAAAAAGAATCCATTGCAGGAGATGGCGGTGATGTTGGCATGTCAGAATACACACTGTTAGCTCTCTGTGGTGAGTGACTACTTGAGCATGGAGCTCCAGAACAGTCACATATTGCTAGGAAACAAAATGAATAAAGCCTTTCTGCATAGCTTTACCATGGACATAACAGTTTGGACCAGACCATTCTAGTTTTTATTAAAAAGTTACCAAATAAAAAAAATTAAAAAGTTTCCCAAGATGTCAAAAGTTTTGATCACATCGGGTCTCCCTCCTGAGAGCTGATGTGATCGCTAGCTATAAGCCAGGAAAGTGCACACCTTGGTGCTAGACACCGCTTCGGCTGGCCGCCAGATGGAAACCATTTGCCGCATAGACTTATATAGCGAAAAGGTCATATTTGATTTGCTTCCATGAGCCTCCTCGGCTTATTATGAACAATCTCATTGTGTCTCAGGAGTGTGATCAAATCTTTTGACATACGTGCAACATGTCAAAAGTTTTTTAAATGACATTAATGCATTAACCCCTTAAGGACTCAGACCATTTTGGCCTTAAGGACTCAGACAATTACATTTTTACGTTTTCATTTTTTCCTCCTCGCCTTCTAAAAATCATAACTCTTTTATATTTTCATCCACAGACTAGTATGAGGGTTTGTTTATTGCGCGACCAGTTGTCCTTTGTAATGACATAACTCATTATATCATAAAATGTATGGCGCAACCAAAAAACACTATTTTTGTGGGGAAATTAAAACGAAAAACGCAATTTTGCTAATTTTGGAAGGTTTCGTTTTCACGCCGTACAATTTATGGTAAAAATAACGTGTGTTCTTTATTCTGAGGGTCAATACGATTAAAATGATACCCATTATTACATACTTTTATATTATTGTTGCGCTTAAAAAAAATCACAAACTTTTGAACCAAATTAGTACGTTTATAATCACTTTATTTTGATGACCCCTAACTTTTTTATTTTTCCGTATAAGCGGCGGTATGGGGGCTCATTTTTTGCGCCATGATCTGTACTTTTTTTTGATACCACATTTGCATATAAAAAACTTTTAATACTATAAAATGTATTAAAAAAAGTAGGAATTTTGGACTTTTTTTTTCGTTCACGCCGTTCACCGTACGGGATCATTAACATTTTATTTTAATAGTTCGGACATTTACGCACGCGGCGATACCAAATATGTCTATAAAAAAAAAATTACGCTTTTTGGGGATAAAATAGGAAAAAACGGACGTTTTACTTTTTTATTGGGGGAGGGGATTTTTCACTTTTTTTTTACTTTTAAATTTTTTTACATTTTTTTTACATTTTTTTTTACACTTGAATAGTCCCCATAGGGGACTATTCATAGCAATACCATGATTGCTAATACTGATCTATTCTATGTATAGGACATAGAACAGATCAGTATTATCGGTCATCTTCTGCTCTGGTCTGCTCGATCACAGACCAGAGCAGGAGACGCTGGGAGCTGCACGGAGGAAGGAGAGGGGACCTCCGTGCGGCGTTATGAATGATCGGATCCCCGCAGCAGCGCTGCGGGCGATCCGATCATTCATTCAAATCGCGCACTGCCGCAGATGCCGGGATCTGTATTGATCCTGGCACCTGAGGGGTTAATGGCGGACGCCCGCGAGATCACGGGCGTCGGCCATTGCCGGCGGGTCCCTGGCTGCGATCAGCAGCCAGGATCAGCCGCGCATGACACGGGCATCGCTCCGATGCCCGCGGTTATGCACAGGATGTAAATGTACGTCCTGGTGCATTAAGTACCACCGCACCAGGACGTACATTTACGTCCTGCGTCCTTAAGGGGTTAAAGGGAACCTGTGGTGAGATTTTACCATAATGGGTGGGCATGCCTGGGCTGTCATCCATGCAGAGGGGACGTGAGTACAGCCAGAGCAGCGGGATTAGGTGCCCATGGAACTACTTACCGGGCCGGCAGGGCACACTTTTAAACTATATATCATCTTCATCCCTGCGGGCAGGAATGTCTCACAGAGATGGAGAGGAAGAAGGTTTTACCATATATAATGTGTTGCCACATGATAAATATGGTAAAATTCGATGGCAGATTCCTTGTAAGAAACATACATTTTAAATGTTCATCTGTGACTTATTATTTGGAGCACAAGGTTTGGTCTGTCCCTTCAGAAATGACAGCTTCAACAGCTTCCATCACGTTCACACCAGTCAGTGTGCAGGGCGAGAGACTGACTGTTACATCACGGTAACCAAGGAGATCTTTCAGCGCATCTGTGATGGCTGTTAACTTTCCTGTTAGGTTTCCTGTTAGCAAGATCTATGGTCTCCTTGGTAATTGTGATGTAAAAGATACACAAACTCCCCCGCGCCATAACTCACAAGAGTGAGGCATGTGTTTCTACCCAGTTTTTTTTTATAAAGGGAGAGTGAGTGCAGGTAATGTTACCACCTAAGGTTAGCATCACACACGGCACTCTGCTGGGATCCACTTCCGGCTTTGGCTCAAAAACTGCAATTACAGCTTTTAAAAGAAAAAAAAAAAAAGCTGCTCATGGCAGCCTTACAGAGATAGGCGTAGTGCCACACTGACACTTTAGTAATCAGCTGAGCCTTACACACTACTGGTTAGTACTTGATAAGAAGGTGCTTAGGGAGAGTATTCTGATACCTTAAAGGGGTACTCCGCCCCTAGACATCTTATCCCCTATCCAAAGGATAGGGGATAAGATGTCAGATCGCCACGGTCCCGCTGCTGGGGAGCCCCGGGATCACCGCTGCGGCACTGCGCTATCATTACAGCACAGAGCGAGTTCGCTCTGTGCGGAATGACGGGCGATACAGGGGACGGAGCCACGTGACGTCATGGCTCCGCCCCTCGTGACTTCATGGCCCGTCCCCTTAATGCATGTCTATGGCAGGGGGCTTGCCGACCGCCACGCCCCCTCCCATAGACTCGTATTGAAAGGGGCGTGGCGTGTCACAAGGGGCGTCCCCGCTGGGGCACCCCGCTGGGGCACCGCGCTATCATTATAGCACAGAGCGAGTTCGCTCTGCACGTAATGATGGGCAGTACAGGGGCCGGAGCATCGTTACGTCACGGCTCCGCGCCTCGTGACGTCACGGCCCGCCCCTTTCAATACAAGTCTATGGGAG
Organism: Hyla sarda; assembly: GCF_029499605.1. NCBI lineage: Eukaryota > Metazoa > Chordata > Amphibia > Anura > Hylidae > Hyla > Hyla sarda. Next base: position 471,216,775 of record NC_079189.1, read on the forward strand.
GGGGCGTGACGGTCGTCACGCCCCCTCCCATAGACTTGCATTAAGGGGACGGGCCATGACGTCACGCTGCTCTGTCCCCCGCTGCTCTATCCTTTGGATAGGGGATAAGATGTCTAGGGGCGGAGTACCCCTTTAATGCTAAACTGAAACTGTTATCCCCCTGGCTATCCAAATAGGGTGAAATGCACTGGAGATTGGAGAGTTTATATTGCTATATAGGATCAGGCACTTACCTGCTATTTTCAAGAGCAACCAGGTTATGAATAGGAACGTAAGGTCCTTTTTACAACAATTTCACCCTATATTATTTGCTTGGGATCAGAAAATTTTATATGGATTATAAGAGGTGCCATTGCCCCCCTACATCTCATAACAAATAACCTCTGGGTTTGCTCTATATTACAATGGTTGTCAAAGGCCTCATTCACACTGCCATCAGGCGGCAGTTCAGTCAAGTTTAGCGGAGAAAAAAAACTGTGCAAGCATTATTTTCTTTCTCCGATAAATTCCTGTAAAACTACCGGATCCTCGATGGGCCCCATGCAAGTAATGGAGTCCATTGGGACCCGGCAGTAGCCATTTGCATCCGACCCGTTTCAGCTAAAAAAAGAGCGGATCAGACCCTTAATGAGTCGGATGCAAACGACAATGCAATGTGAACTCCAACCTGGCATAACAAAGTGAATTGTTAAAAGTTAATTTTTTTTTTTACTGCAGTAGGGTCAACTGACAATATACAGTGTTGGCACCCCTGAAATTTTTCTAGAAAAGGAAGTATTTCTCACAGAAAAGGATTGCAGTAACACACGTTTTGCTATACACGTTTATTCCCTTTGTGTGTATTGGAACTAAACCAAAAGGGAGGAAAAAAACAAATTGGACATAATGTCACACCAAACTCCAAAAATGGGCTGGACAAAATTATTGGCACACTTAACTTAATATTTGATTGCACATCCTTTGGAAAAAAATAACTGAAATCAGTCACTTTCTATAACCATCAATAAACTTCTTACACCTCTCAGCTGGAATGTTGGACCACTCTTCCTTTGTAAACTGCTCCAGGAAGGGTGCCTTTTCCCAACAGCAATTTTAAATGGGTACTCTCATTAAAAAATGTTTTTATTATTAAATAGATTATGTAAAAAAAAATGTTTCTAATATATTTTATTTAAAATAAATTGTGTTGTGTGTTTTTTTTACATTTGTAAACTTGGCCACTAGGTGTCACCCTATATGGCTCAGGATTACTTTTCCCCCCTGACGTTCAGCACGTTCGGACCAACGCTGGCCGGGCAGCGTGGCACAGTGTGGTCCGGAACGCACGTTCACATGAATGAGGAGAGGGAGATGCAGGCGGGCGGGGATATTAAAATTTTGCACGCTGCACGGGCACGGCCGTTGTTCTCGCTCTCTGCCTGTTTCCTATACAGGCAGAGAGCAAGTATAGTGCTCGTGCGCGCAGCGTGCAAAATTTAAATATCCCTGCCCCCCCTGCATCTCCCTCCCCTCATTCGTTGCAGCACGCAAGCTGCAGGAGAGAGGAGACAGGCGGAAGCGAGCCCCAGCCAGGATTCAGATGACGTTGCGCCTGCCGGGGCCGCCCACTTCCTGCCCTCACCAGAGAGCTCAACTCTGAGCTCCTGCAGCTGTGCCACAAAAGGTATTTTTATGGGGATTTGGGGCATAATAAAGACAGGGATAGATGTAGTTAGTGTCAGGGACAGATGTGGAGGGGAAATAGGGAAATTTAATTTAGTGATAGCTACTCTTTAAATGGGCACTGTCATGATATAAAAAAAATTGATATGTTGTAGTACTTAAGTACTACAACATATCTCTAATATACTTTAATAAAAAAAAGTGATTTTAAACCAGTTTAAAATCACTTTTTAATTCGGCCACTAGGGGTCGCCCTCCTAGTGGCCGAATGCATTCCGCAGTGACGTCACTACTGAATCATTTAAGCCTGGCAATGAGTCGAAATTCAGTCACTGCGGTGCTCGCTCTCGCCTGTCTGATTGACGCTGATAGCTGGGGCTGCGCGCATTGGCCAGCTCCACTGCATGCGCAGTACTATGCAAATAGTGTAGGGCTAACGCCAAGCTCCTAGCGCTACCTATTTGCGTAGTGCTGCGCCTGCGCAGTACTACGTTAGCCGCGCGCGAGGCTTTTAAATCTGTTCCCGTACCCTGAGAGCTGACAGGGACGGGGAACAGAGCCACGCTCGGCATTCTTGTGACACCGCTAGTGGGCACAGGGACCCCGCTAGCGGTGATGGTAGCACTCGCGGGAGGCATTCATTCCGGTACTGTATACCGCCCAGCACTAGGCATGAGTGTTATTTATCTAATAGGGTGCCTCCAGCTGTTTCACAACTACAATGCTCAGCATGGCCTGAGAGCTAATAGCAGCAATCATGGCATGCTGGGAGTTGTAGTTGGGAAACAGCTGGAGGCACCCTATTAGATAAATAACACTCATGCATAGACAATCTGAGGGCGGAAGCAAGCGCCCAGCAAGGCATCAGTGACGTCGCGCTTACTGGGAAGCGCTGCTTCCTGCCCTGCTTTATAGAGCAGATTTAGAAGCACTAATATCATAGTGAAGCCGGGACCCGCCGCTAATAGCGCGCGGCACTGATCGCGGTGCCTCGCGCTATTAACCCTTTAGCCGTGCGCTCAAAGTTGAGCCACGCGGCTAAAAGTGAAAGTAAAAAGTGCCGGTTAGCTCAGTGAAATCGCGGCATCCCGAACAGCTTACAGGACAGCCGGAGGGTCCCTACCTGCCTCCTCGCTGCCCGATCGCCAAATGACTGTTCAGTGCCTGAGATCCAGGCATGAGCAGTCAAGTGGCAGAATCATCGATCACTGGTTTCCTATGAGAAACCAGTGATCAATGTAAAAGATCAGTGTGTGCAGTGTTATAGGTCCCTATGGGAGCTATAACACTGCAAAAAAAAAAAGTGAATAAAGATCATTTAACACCTCCCCTATTAAAAGTTTGAATCACCCCCCTTTTCCAATGAAAAAAAAAAATACAGTGTAAATAAAAATAAACATATATGGTATCACCGCGTGTGGAAATGTCCGAATTATAAAAATATATCGTTAATTAAACCGCACTATCAATTTCGTACGCGCAAAAAAATTCCAAAGTCCAAAATAGTGCATTTTTGGTCACTTTTTATATCATGAAAAAATGAATAAATCAATAAGTCCTATCAATGCAAAAATGGTACCGTTAAAAACTTCAGATCAAGGCGCAAAAAATGAGCCCTCATACCGCCCCATACACGGAAAAATAAAAAAGTTATAGGGGTCAGAAGAGGACAATTTTAAACGTATTAATTTTCCTGCATGAAGTTATGATTTTTCCCAGAAGTACGACAAAATCAAACTTATATAAGTAGGGTATCATTTTAATCGTATGAACCTACAGATTAAAGATAAGGTGTCATTTTTTCCGAAAAATTTACTACGTAGAAACGTAAGCCCCCAAAAGTTACAAAACAGCTGGGTTTTTTTCAATTTTGTCTCACAATGATTTTTTTTTTCCGTTTCACCGTAGATTTTTGGGCAAAATGACTGACGTCATTACAAAGTAGAATTGGTGGCGCAAAAAATAAGCAATCATATGGATTTTTAGGTGCAAAATTTTAAGAGTTATGATTTTTTAAAGGCAAGGAGCAAAAACGAAAGTGCAAAAACGGAAAAACCCCCGGTCCTTAACCCCTTAAGGACCAGGCCATTTTACACCTTAGGACCAGAGCATTTTTTGCACTTCTGACCATTGTCACTTTAAACATTAATAACTCTGGAATGCTTTTAGTTATCATTCTGATTCCGGGATTGTTTTTTCGTGACATATTCTACTTTAACATAGTGGTAAAATTTTGTGGTAACTTGCATCCTTTTCTTGGTGAAAAATCCAAAAATTTGATGAAAAATTTGAAAATTTAGCATTTTTCTAACTTTGAAGCTTTCTGCTTGTAAGGAAAATGGATATTCCCCCAAAAAAAAAAATTTATTCACATTTCCAATATGTCTACTTTATGTTTGCATCATAAAATTGACGTGTTTTTACTTTTGGAAGACACCAGAGGGCTTCAAAGTTCAGCAGCAATTTTCCAATTTTTCACAAAATTTTGAAACTCACTTTTTTTCAGGGACCAGTTCAGGTTTGAAGTGGATTTGAAGGGTCTTCATATTAGAAATACCCCACAAATTACCCCATTATAAAAACTGCACCCCCCAAAGTATTCAAAATGACATTCAGTAAGTGTTTTAACACTTTAGGTGTTTCACAGGAATAGCAGCAAAGTGAAGGAGAAAATTCACAATCTTAATTTTTTACACTCGCATGTTCTTGTAAACCCAATTTTTTAATTTTAAAAGGGGTAAAAGGAGAAAATGTATACTTGTATTTGTAGCCCAATTTCTCTCGATTAAGGACATACCGCATATGTCTATGTAAATTGTTCGGCGGGCGCAGTAGAGGGCTCAGAAGTGAAGGAGCGACAAGGGGATTTTGGAGAGTACGTTTTTTCAGAAATGGTTTTTGGGGGGCATGTTGCATTTAGGAAGCCCCTATGGTACCAGAACAGCAAAAAAAAAACACATGGCATACCATTTTGGAAACTAGACCCCTTGGGGAACGTAACAAGGAATAAAGTGAGCCTTAATACCCCACAGGTGTTTCACGACTTTTGCATATGTAAAAAAAATTTTTTTTCACTAAAATGTGTTTCCCCCAAAATTTCACATTTTTGCAAGGGTTAATAGCAGAAAATACCCCCCAAAATTTTTAACCCCATCTCTTCTGAGTATGGAGGTACCCCATAAGTTGACCTGAAGTGCACTACGGGCGAACTACAATGCTCAGAAGAGGAGGAGCACCATTGAGCTTTTGGAAAGAGAATTCGTTTGGAATGGTAGTCAGGGGCCATGTGCATTTACAAAGCCCCCCGTGGTGCCAGAACAGTGGACCCCCCACATATGACCCTATTTTGGAAACTACACCCCTCACAGAATTTAATAAGTGGTGCAGTGAGCATTTACACCCAACTGTCATTTGACAGATCTTTGGAACAGTGGGCTGTGCAAATGGAAAATTAAATTTTTCATTTTCACCGATCACTGTTCCAAAAATCTGTCAGACACCTGTGGGGCGTAAATGCTCACTGTACCCCTTATTACATTACATGAGGGGTGTTGTTTCCAAAATTGGGTTACATATGGGGGGGGGGTCCATTGTTCTGGTACCATGGGGGCTTTGTAAACACAAGTGGCCTTCAATTCCGGACAACTTTTCTCTTCAAAATCCCAATGGCGCTCCTTCTCTTCTGAGCATTGTAGTGCACCCATAGAGCACTTTACATCCACATATGGGGTGTGATCTTACTCAGAAGAAATGGGGTTACAAATTTTGGGGGGCTTTTTTTATTTTCCCTTGTGAAAATAAAACATTTAGGGTGACACCAGCATTTTAGTGAAAAAAAATTTTTTTTTCATTTTCCCATCCAACTTTAATGAAAATTTGTGAGCTGTTCGGGCTCACTATACCCCTTGTTACGTTCCGTGAGGGGTGTCGTTTCCAAAATGGTCACATGTGGGTATTTATTTTTTGCGTTTATGTCAGAACCGCTGTAAAATCAGCCACCCCTGTGCAAATCACCAATTTAGGCCTCAAATGTACATGGTGCGCTCTCACTCCTGAGCCTTGTTGTGCATCCGCAGAACATTTTACGCCCACATATGGGGTATTTCCGTACAAATTTTGGGGGTCTTTTTTTCCTTTTACCTCCCGTGAAAATAAAAAGTAAAGGACAACACCAGCATGTTAGTGTAAGAATTTTTTTTTTTACACTAACAGGCTGGTGTAGACCCCAACTTTTCTTTTTCATAAGGGGTAAAACGAAAAAAAAGCCCCCAAAATGAGTAGTGCAATTTCTCCCGAGTACGGAGATACCCCATATGTGGCACTAAACTGTTTCCTTGAAATACGAAAGGCCTTGAAGTGAGAGAGCGCCATGCGCATTTGAAGACTAAATTAGGGATTGCACAGGGGTGGACATAGGGGTATTCTTCGCCAATGATTCCCAAACAGGGTGCCTCCAGCTGTTGCTAAACTCTCAGCATGCCTGGCCAGTCAGTGGCTGTCCGGAAATGCTGGGAGTTGTTGTTTTGCAACAGCTGGAGGCTCCGTTTTGGAAATACTGCCGTACAATTCGTTTTTCCTTTTTATCGGGGGGGGGGGGGGACAGTGTAAAGGGGTGTATATGTAGTGTTTTACCCTTTATTATGTGGTAGTGTAGTGTTTTTGGGGTACATTCACACTGGCGGAGGTTTACAGTGAATTTACCGCTAGGAGTTTGCGCTGCGGCGAAAAATTTGCCGCAGCTCATACTTGAAGCAGAAAACTTACTGTAAACCCGCCAGTGTGAATGTACCCTGTACGTTCACATGGAGGGGTAAACCTCCAGCTGTTTCAAAACTACAACTCCCAGCATGTACTGACAGACCGTGCATGCTGGGAGTTGTACTTTTGCAACAGCTGGAGGCACACTGGTTGGAAAACCTTCAGTTAGGTTCTGTTACCTAACTCAGTATTTTCCAACCAGTGTGCCTCCAGCTGTTGCAAAACTTCAACTCCCAGCATGTACTGATCGCCGAAAGGCATGCTGGGAGATGTAGTTATGCAACAGCTGGAGGTACTCAACTACAACTCCCAGCATGCAGAGACAGCTGTTTGCTGTTTAGGCATGCTGGGAGTTGCAGTTTTGCAACATCTGGAGAGCTATAGTTTAGAGACCATTGCACAGTGGTCTCCAAACTGTGGACCTCCAGCTGTTGCAAAACTGCAACTCCCAGCAAGCCTAAACAGCTCTCTGGGCATGCTGGGAGTTGTAGTTTTGCAACATCTGGAGGGTTACAGTTTAGAGACCACTATAGTGGTCTCAGACTGTAGCCCTCCAGATGTTGCTAAGTAACTCACCGGCTTCCGTCGGATCCAGGGAGCTGCGTTTCGGTCCTCTTCTTCCGCCGATCGTCGCCCGCTGCCGCCACTGATCGTCGCCCGCTGCCGTCGCCGATGGGTAAGTGGATCTTCGGCGCCGGTCCCTGTCGGTTTCCCCGTCCTGCCCCGCCTATTGTGGGTGGGCAGAACGGGGAAACCGAAAGTAAACCCCTCCGCCCCCGATCTGCTATTGGTGGTCGCGTCTAGGCCACCAATAGCAGAGATAGGAGGGGTGGCACCTCTGCCACCTCACTCCTATTGCTACAGGGGGATCGTGGTTGTCTAGGACATCCGCGATCCCCTTTATTTTCCGGGTCACCGGGTCACTATAGACCCGTATGACCCGGAATAGCCGCAAATCGCAAGTGTGAATTCACTTGCGATTTGTGGCGATCGCCGACATGGGGGGGGTCTGATGACCCCCCTGGGCATTTGCCCGGTCCCCGCCCGGCGCACGGCGGGGACCGAAATTCCCACGGGCGTACAGGTACGCCCTTGGTCCTTAAGTACCAGGGAGCAAAGGCGTACCTGTACGCCCTTGGTCCTTAAGGGGTTAAAGCGATTAAAACATTTTTTGAAGCCAGGTAGGGGGTTAGGGCTAGATTACTACTAGGTAGGGACATATTAGATTATATAGTACTTGGTGGGAGCTACACTTTAAGTTCAATGTTTTGTTAATCTGAATTTTATGTGATGGATAAGAACACATTAGTGTAAGTTGGTGAAGTGAAATGAAAAAAATATATAAATAAAACTATCGTTTAGAAGAAAAAAAAATGAAAATTGCCATGTGTGCATCCCCTTTGTTAGGAAGCCCATAAAAAGCTCTGGTGCAACCAATTACCTTCAGAAGTCACATAATTATTGAAATGATGCCCACCTGTGTGCAATCTAAGCGTCACATGACCTGTCATTACATATACACACCTCTTTTGAAAGGCTCCAGAGGCGGCAACACCTAAGCAAGAGGCATCAATAACCAAGCACGGCCATGAAGACCAAGGAACTCTCCAAACAAGTAAGGGATGATGTTGTTGAGAAGTACAAGTCAGTTTTAGATTATAAAAAAAAATATCCAAATCTTTGATGATCCCCAGGAGCACCATCAAATCTTTCATAACCAAATGGAAAGAACATGGCACAACAGCAAACCTGCCAAGAGACGGCCGCCCACCAAAACTTAAAGGGGTACTCCGCCCCTAGACATCTTATCCCCTATCCAAAGGATAGGGGATAAGATGTCAGATCGCCGCGGTCCCGCTGCTGTGGACCCCTGGGATTGCCTCTGCGGCACCCCGCTATCATTACTGCACAGAGCGAGTTCACTCTGCGCGTAATGACGGGCAATACAGGGGCTGGAGCATCGTTATGTCACGGCTCCGCCCCTCGTGATGTCACGACCCCCCCCCTCAATGCAAGTCTATGGGAGGGGGCGTGGCGGTCGTCACGTCCCCTGCCATAGACTTGCATTAAGAGGGCAGGCTGTGATGTCACGAGGGGCAGAGCCATGACGTCACACTGCTTCATCCCCTGTATTGCCCCTCTTTATGCACAGAGCAAACTCGCTCTGTGCAGTAATGATAGCGGGGTGCCGCAGCGGCGATCCCCGGGGTCCAGAGCGGCAGGACCGCGCCGATCTGACATTGGATTGGATAAGGGATAAGATGTCTAGGGCGGAGTACCCCTTTAAGGACCGGGCAACTAGGGCATTAATCAGAGAGGCAGCACAGAGACCTAAAGTAACCCTGGAGGAGCTTCAGAGTCCCACAGCAGAGACTGGAGTATATGTACACAGGAAAACAATAAGCTCCATAGAGTTGGGCTTTATGGCAGAGTGGCCAGAAGAAAGCCATTACTTTCAGCTAAAAACAAAAAGGCACGTTTTGAGTTTGCGAAAAGGCATGTGGGAGACTCACAAAATGTATAGAGGAAGGTGCTCTGGCCTGATACGACTAAAATTTTAATTTTCGGTCATCAAAGAAAACACTATGTCTGGCACAAACCCAACACATTACATCACCCAAAGAACACCAGCCCCACAGTGAAACATGGTGGTGGCAGCATCATGCTGTGGGGATGTTTTTCAGCAGCCGGGACTGGGAAACTGGTCAGAGTTGTTGGAAACATGGAAGGTGCTAAATACAGGGTTATTCTTGAGCAAAATCTGTACCACTCTGTGCATTATTTGAGGCTAGGACGTAGGTTCACCTTCCAGCAGGACAATGACCTCAAAACACTGCTAAAGCAACACTTGGGTGGTTTAAGGGGAAACCTGTAGGGGGGCGTGTCCTGCAGTGCATGGCGGCGGTCGCATAAACCCTGTGCTCCGCTGCAGCCCAGGCCTAATAGCGGCTAAACAGCTTTGTTCCTGAGCATATCGCTACGGAAATTGTACCCACCGGTACCTGATCAATCGGTGCCCCTAATGATGAGGCGAGGAAAGAAGAGCCCGCTGAAGCTCACAGCGTTCTTTCCTGCTGCGGAGGCCTCGCAAGATGGCGCGGCGCTGTGCGGATCAGCGTCTCCGGCTACTGGAAGCGCCTCGCCAGCGTCTTCATCCTCTCAGACGGGCTGCGCCCTGGAGGCTTCCCCAACACCTCCTCCGACTCTCCTGACAGGTTGGTCGCCTTCGGTGCAGCAGAACCCGCAGGTACCGTTTTCCCCGATCTCTTCTAAGTCACTAGGAGCGGGGACCCAGCATGCTAGAAGTCCGGGAGGCCCTGATGGGGGCTCTTCTACGACGCCCCTAACTGAACTTATTATGAGGGGGCTTCTCGCTGAGTTACATACCTCCATTCAGGGCGACATTAAGGCAGCCGTGTCCAACATACAGCATGAGATCTCCTCTCTTGGACACCGCACATCGCATATTGAAAACAAGATGGCGGAACTCACCTCTTCCCATAATGAAGTAGTGGACTTAGCTAACGGCCTGGAGGATGAGGTTACCGCTCTTCAACTTAAGATAGCGGATATGGAGGACAGATCTCGCCGAAACAATTTGAGAGTGAGAGGGGTGCCGGAGTCTGTAAAGACGGAGGAACTTAACAGCTTCCTAACGGATTACTTTGCATTGTTGTTGCCCCAGGCTTCCACCCTAGATCTGCTAATGGACAGAGTCCACAGACTCCCTAAGCCCAAAGCCTTACCTGCTGCTACACCAAGGGATGTGATTTTGCGCCTTCACTTCTACCATGTTAAGGAGCAATTGATTTCGGTGGCGCGCTCCTCACCCTCCCTGCCAGATAGATACTCGGGACTCCAACTTTACACGGATCTATCTGCTGTCACTCTAGCTAGAAGACGTGAGTTCAGTGCAGGGACCAAAGCTCTCAGAGACAAAGGGATCCCTTATAAATGGGGATTCCCTGTGAAATTGATTATCACCAATAATGGGTCCAAACTTGTGGACTCTTCCCCGGAGACCCTTTTGCAACTGTGTGCGGAATGGAACTTGACTGTTGACCCAACTGCTCAGAGGTCCCCGGACATACCACATGCTGCAAAGATAGCTGAGGAATGGAAGGTTGTTTCCCACCACAAGAAAAAAAACCAAGACATGAACTGTTTTTCTTTTTTCCCTTTTTTCTTTTTTCCCGCTGCCTTTGGACTTGCCTGTCCGAACTGATTCACTGGCTTGTGGCTGGGGTACTCTTTTCCCTTTTGTTGGTTACTTCTCCTCTTAGTGCTCTGGATACTTTTCCTGAATGTCTAGACATTTGGCCTAACTGCAGTCGAATGTGCTTACCTACCCCCGTTAAGACTTACCACATGGTCTTTACTACTGCTTGCTCATTTTATCTGTTCTCTGTTGTTCGTTCTGTTTACTTGTTTTCTGTCCAGTTGGTCCTTCATCACTTGCTTTCTCTGATACTGGATACGGGAGGCTCCTCTTGCGAGATGCTATATGTAGATGTATCCTATCTGGCAGGAGTACCTGCTCCTTCTCTGTTTACTGTGCTAATGGTTCTGCTTAGCGTTGGTGTACACTTTGACTATGGGTATTAAGGTTGTGTCTATGAATGTACGTGGTCTTAACTCACCGTATAAAAGGTCTCTAGTATGGAGGGAGGCTGGACGCCTTGCTGCCGATATCCTCTGTATACAAGAATCTCATTTATTAGCCCTAGATGCCCATAGATTCCAAAATAAGAGATATCCACACATCTATCAGGCGCATGCTGTTCACAAGAAGGGAGGAGTGGTGATTGCATTTAAGAATACCCTGACGGTTACTGTCCAACACTCTGTGATAGATGATAGAGGTCGTTTTATAATTATTGTGTGCTTACTGAACAATGTTCAGTATACTTTAGGCTCCTTATATGCACCTAATACGAAGCAGTGTACGTTCCTCGGGGCGTTCTTGCGCAAATTGGAATCCTTGAAAAAGGGCCACTGCCTACTCCTAGGAGATTTTAATATGACCATGTGGCCTAGTGTAGATTCTACCTCGCCCAGTTTGAAAAAAGAACCCACCGGTTTCTTCACTAGCGTGTCCCAGAATGACTTATACAATGTTTGGCATATATCCCACCCCACGGAAAGGGACTTTACCTTCTTTTCCCATGTGCACAAGATATACACCAGAATAGATTACACCCTCGCTTCACACTCTCTCCTACCATTGGTTTCAAAGGCCCAAATTATGCCCATAGAATGGTCGGACCACTCCCCCATAAGCGTAACCATTAAAGAGTCTCATAGCCCTTGCCCGACCTATATTTGGAGACTTAATCCACTAATGCTCCATAACCCTGAATACTCTGAAGCGACCAAATTGGCGGTTGATGCCTATTTCCGCATTAATGATACTGGTGATGTTACAGACCCCATGCTTTGGTGCGCGTTTAAGGCTACAATTAGGGGCCACTTTATTAGCCAAACGGCCTATGACAAGAAGGTCCGTCAGACTAAAATACTAGAACTCCAACAGCGCCTTGCAGATTTACATAGGCGCAATAAGGCCTCGTACTCTCCGACACTAGTGGAAGAAATTTCACAGGTTAGTGCTACCCTAAACTCCCTCTCTTTACACAGCTATGAGATGGCACTGAGAAGGTTCAAAATGACATGGTATTGGCAGGGTAATAGATCTGGCTCTGTACTGGCTAAACAACTTAAAAAACGTCAGGATAAAGGGAGAATTCCCTTCCTTACTAAATGTGATGGTTCTAGAGTAACTGACCCTCAAAGCATAGCCAATTGTTTTGCAGATTTCTATAGCAACTTATACAACCTTCAAAATGACATTGTTACTCCACAGCCTGATGAAGCAGTTATCTCTTCTTTTCTGTCCTCTATGTCTCTCCCCTCTCTGTCCTCGGACCAGGCATCTGATCTTTGCTCTCCCTTCACCACAGAAGAAATTCTTGAATGTGTGCGTTCCCTCAAGCCCTCGAAGTCACCTGGTCCTGACGGCATTACAAATGAATTCTATAAGAGATTTGGTCCTTCAGTAGCCCCCTTCTTGACCAGAGCCTTCAACCATATTAAAGAGAACGGTGTGCCTCCTAAAGAGATGTTGGATGCTCTGGTCGTTACCATACCTAAACCTGGTAAGCCACTGGACTGTACTCTAAACTACAGACCAATATCTCTCCTAAATAGCGATATTAAATTGTATGCCCTGGCTCTAGCTGCTAGGTTGAATAAGGTTTTGCCGGACCTAATTCACAGGGACCAGGTTGGCTTCGTCAAGGGTCGTCAGACGGTGGATGGTACGAGACGCTTTCTCGACATCATCACAAAAGCGCACTCCGGTCGGACGCCTTCTCTCTTGCTGTCCCTTGATGCGGAGAAGGCGTTCGACGGGTGCACTGGGGATATTTGCGGGGTGTGCTGCGTAAGTTTGGTTTTCCCCACTCTTTGGAATCTGCCATTATGGCTCTATATACGCTCCCATCTGCTAGAATCTACACAATGGGTACCCTTTCTAATAGTTTCTCACTTAGCAATGGGACAAGACAGGGGTGCCCCCTATCCCCTCTTATATTTACCTTAGTTATGGAGCCGCTTGCTCAATCCATCAGGGACTCCCCAGACATTGCGGGCATTCAAATAGGAAAAGTAGACCACAGAATTGGCTTGTTTGCCGACGACGTTATCATTAGTCTCTCCAATCCACAGAGCTCTTTAGGCCCATTGATGGACATTATTGATGCCTTTGGCCGAGTTAGCTTTTATAAGATTAACCCCACAAAGTCGTGTATCCTACCATTGCAGATACCCATTGAGCAACAGAGATGGTTACAAGCTAGATAGCCCTTTAAATGGATTACTGACCAGATTCCTTACCTAGGCATAGTCCTCACTGCATCGCCTGATAAGACAATTGCTACTAATTTTGCTGTTGTGCGGTCCCAGCTTGCCAAGGAAATTGATAACTTCTCCAAGCTTCCTGTCTCATGGGCGGGACGTATTACCACTGCTAAGATGATGCTGCTCCCTAAAATCTTATATTTTTTTAGATGCCTACCGATGATAATGCCCGCCTCCTTTCTCTCGCAACTACAACGGATGCTCTTACGGTTTATCTGGGCTGACAAGCACCCCAGGGTTGGTGCTAATATATTGTATCGTCCTGTACATGCGGGGGGTATGGGGGTACCCAACCTTAAATTGTACTATCACGCTGTTTTACTTGATCAGCTTAAAAAATGGTGGTGGCAGGACGTTCCCCCCCTATGGGTAGATATTGAAGCTGCTGTCCTTAATGTCTCTAATTTTAATAACTTTCTCTGGGCACTACGTTTTAACCCTACCTTTGCTCCTTCTTCTCCTTTCTCCACTATTGCGGCTGCTATCAGGTTGTGGAGTAAAGTGGCACGGATCAGAAGTCTTTGTCCACCTAGAGTGAAGGATATCCCCTTAGCTGCTATAGGAGATTATCTTTTAGATATAGATTTTAAGCCCTGGATAGATGCGGGCATTCTCACTGTAGCATTGATTAGCGATACTAATGGGTTGATGCCTTTCGCTGATATTGTACACATGTTCTCTATATCACAGAAAGACTTTTACAAATATTTGAGGCTTAGACATTTTTTGAGATCCCTCCCCTGGGATAGCTCTCGGCCTTGCACTGTGTATGAGCATCATTTCCTAAACAAGGACTCCTTTACTAGGGGTATCTCCCTTGCTTATGTAGCTTTGATTGAGGCGGAGGGAGAAATGATCAGTACGTTTAAGTCCAGATGGGAGGAGGACCTGGCACGCAGATTCACGGCCGAGCAGTGGAGCTTTGTCTTCAACGTGCACAAAAAATATTCTAAATGTGTTAGTCATTTTGAGGCTTCCAGGAAGCTCCTATATTGATGGTACTACACGCCGGTACACCCTACCACTTCCCCTGTGTGTTGGCGTTGTAACCTGGAAAGTGGTACTCTGCTACACGTGTGGTGGACTTGCCCGTTGGTTGCACCTGTCTGGACCAAAATTAAACAGTTATTGGATAGCCTAGTGGACTGCCCCTTCTCGTGGGGCCCAGAGAGTGCGCTACTATTCCTGTCCCTAGAACAAGTTCCCCTGCATTATATGATTATTTTATATCATATTCTGACAGTAGTGAGGGCTCACATTGCTCGGAGGTGGAGGTCGACTGAGGTGCCGAGTCTTCCTGCCATCCTAGCGGAGGTTCATTTTAACCTCGTGATGGAGGGATTGATAGCGAAGAGGTGTGGGGCTTCTAACAGTCGTATAGCTACTCTGTCCCAGTGGACGGACAGTTGTGCGACCCCTGTTAGGGTCATGGATTAGCTAACTGTGCATGCAAGATGTATCTCACTCTGATATGTGTATTATGATTATGATTGTATTGGTGGTCTCTTATTCCTCGTTTTCTACATTTGTACATTAAGGACCTTACTGTTGTTCTGTTGTTTGTGCTCCTTTATTGGGTGCATAACTGTACTGGTTTGTGTTATATGAAAATTCATAAATAAAGTTTAAAAAAAAAAAAAGGGGAAACCTGTAAATATGTTGGAATGGCCTAGTTAAAGCCCAGCTCTCAATCTGTGGTCAGACTTAAAGATTGCTGTTCACAAGCGCAAACCATCCAACTTGAAGGAGCTGGAGCAGTTTTGAAAGGAGGAATGGGCAAAAATCCCAGTGGTAAGATGTGGCAAGCTCATAGAGACTTATCCAAAGCGACTTGGAGCTGTGATTGCCCCAAAAGGGGGCGCTACAAAGTATTGACTTTAGGGGGGTGAATTGACTTTTTCTGTTATTTTGTCCTATTTGTTGTTTGCTTCACAATAAATAAATAAAAAAATTAAATGATGTAAATTCTCAAACAATCCATGTTAATTCCAGGTTGTGAGGCACCAAAATACAAAAAAGTCAAGGGGGTGAATACTTTTGCTAGGCACTGTACCTAGGACCCACATTTTCTATATTAATCTGTATAACAGACTTCCTGCAGTTTAGACTGCATGTTGAACACGACAAGTTCCCTTTAAATAACATGGTTAGGTTGGGGATACACATGAATATTTAGAGACTGTGAGGCACCAAAATACAAAAAAGTCAAGGGGGTGAATACTTTTGCAAGGCACTGTACCTAGAACCCACATTTTCTATATTAATCTGTATAACAGACTTCCTGCAGTTTAGACTGCATGTTGAACACGACAAGTTCCCTTTAAATAACATGGTTAGGTTGGGGATACACATGAATATTTAGACACTTTACTTATTATTATTATTATTATTATTATTAAGAAAAGGAATCTGTCATATTTATATCATGTTCAGAGATGCAGACATAGACAGATAGCTAATAGGGAGATAAAACAATTCATACCTGACTCTTAGCTAATGGTTGTTAGCAAAGCTATAAAATCATGTATTCTTCCAGGCTCAAGAGTCACACAGGTGGTAGTGAGCCACAGCATGCATGCTTTTTTTTCACACCTTCCTGCCTTACATGACTGATTTACGGGGCTCAGTGGTGAAAGTGAAGCCCTGTACATCAATCATGCAGGGATGAGCAAGGGAGGGAGGATATATGCATGCTGCAGCTCAGTACTGTCTATTTGACACAAACTTGGAAGGAAAACATGATTTTATAACTTTGCAAACAATAATCCGCTAATAGATGTAATTTATTTTATGGTTTTTAAAGATTTTTATTACATTTTGTCACAATATGTAAGCCAGTTTTAAAGCACTATTCAGGTGTAACACAGAAAAGTGCAAATCGATACAGTTATGGAAACAAAATTAAATAACGCCAAAAGGAAGTCCAAAATAACAGGAATTAAAATCTTCAGGAAAATATCCCAGACAATCAAGTGGAAGACAGACACAGGATAGTCAGTATATGTGGATGTCTTGTTGTTACTGGGGCATTGGCTTTACCCCCTGACGATGGCCCTGTGTACCAGGTAGGGCTGGCACATAAGGCTGGTTTTCCCCTATTGGGAGGTTTTTTTTTCCCCTAATGGGAGTGTTTTGTCCCCTATTGGGAGTGTTTTGTCCCCTATTGTCCTCTATTGGTTGTGTCCGCGTCAGCTATGGGAATGTTCCCTATTAGGAGGGTGCAAATACATTAAGTCTTATGGGCCAGGGAATTAAAAACTGTCTGCTATTGGGAGGTGTCCACTAAGGGAGATTTTACTGTAGCTTCTTTCATTTTTGAAAAGGCCTCTGAGAAATGAAATAAGCGATCTGATTGGTTTCTATGGGCAACTCAGCTATTTTTCCTCTGGACAGATAAGTGATTAATCTCCCCAAGTTCACTTAAAACTAACACAGTATTTTTATTCTTTGGGCCAATTAAAACGATACTCATAATTACATGTCTCTCTTTAAATTATTTAATTAAACCATTTATACTGTTGCTTATATAATATGGAAGCATTTTTTTTTCTATTTTTTTTTTGTTTTGTTACATTAAATTTAAAATAGTGCATTCCCTTTTTTTATCTCCTTAGAAATTGTTTAGTGCTATAATGCCATGTATTACTCTGCTTGGCAGGACATACAGCAACTTGTAGTTGCTCAGCTAATGTGGGGCCGATGCCTGCTTGCATGAGCCATTACCCAGCATGTACTTAGCCTGTTTAGGCTCATTTTTCACTTAATATCTGCATGTATTTTGTCTTCCGGGACATATTTAGGTTTATTACTGTGCATTTGTTCTCCACCCATGTACAGCAGTCTTTTATATATTTTAAAAATCCCATTGTTTCCATGTTCAGTTTTTCGGCACAGATAATAATGTGAAGTGACAACCTTATCTGCAGCTGGTAACCAACATGCGGACACTGATTTTTTCAGCTGGCCGTGGGTTCATGGTGCTCAATGCCCCAGCTCGTTGGAACACAGAGGGTTTTTTCACACCGTGAGGAAATGGCTCATTGACTTACTAAGCAGACAATTTAGTAGCAAAATAATAGAGGTACATTCATTTTAGCCACACAAACACATCTGGTCGGCACTCGATCACAATACCAACTTATTGGGTGCCACTAGCTGAGAGCTGAGTACAGTCACAGATGCTGTTTGATGATTAAAGGTTGAACGCTTCCAGGTTTCTGCATGGTGATTTTGGTGCCCCCTTAGCCAACGTTTTGATTAATAAGTAGTCTTCAGTAGAGATGCCAGCTGACCACATTTTGTTTACATAACAATTGTTTCCACTGGTACATCTTCATTTACACTGATGGAAAAGAGGACGATCAGTCTTCAAATAATTTGATATAAATAAATCAATTTGTGACTTGCTAGTATCTTCCATACAAGTATATATTATTTGATTTAACAGGTCTGTTTGGCTCAAAAAATCTGCTAGGTCATAGCATCTGATCCTTGTAACCTGAAACAAGACAAATAGATCATGTGACATAAACATAGATCCTGTAATTGTGGCACAATTTAAAATGTAACCCCTTCAGGACTTTGCCCATTTTGGCCCTGAGGACAAAGGCAATTTTCATTTTAGCATTTTTATTTTTTTTCCTTCTTGCTTTTTAAGAAGCATAACTCTTATTTTTACATGCTGATGGCCATATAAGGGCTTGTTTTTTGTGCAACCAATTGTACTTACTAAGGGGTTAAAATAAATATGCAATTTTGCTAATTTGGGGGTTCGTTTATACTCAGCAGGTTTATCAAAACCTGTCCAGAGGAAAAGTTGCTTAGTTGCCCATGGCAACCAATCAGATACAGTAGAATCTCCCAATAGCGGATACTCACAGGGAATTAAAAAGTGTCCGCTATTGAAAGATGTCCCTTATTGGGAAAAAAGGCTCAAAATTCCTCCTAAATGACTGAATACTGAACTGTACTCACTGCAGAGTTTAATTACTTATAAAACAGGATAAAAAGCAATATTACAGTATAATCTCCCAGTGTCTTTTAATCTCCCCTTATCCCCCGTATCATTTCATCACGCTTTTTTACCCTGTGCCATCTTATTCCCCCGTGCATTGTGCAAAATTATCCACCCATTACCCGCTGTGCCACATAATTTTGCCTTTATCCTCCACCCTTCTTGTGCATTTCATTCCCCCTATATTCTCCTCTGTGTAAATTCATCACCCCCCCCCCTTCCCTTTATGAAGTGACACAGGAGGATAAAGGGGGAATGAAATGGCACAGGGGGTGATAAAGAGGTGGTGATGAATTTACATAGAGGGCAATAAAGGGGGAATGAAATAGCACAGGGGGAGATCAAGAGGAAATGATGTGGCACTGGGGGTAATAAGGGGGGGATGATTTTGCACAGGGGAATGAAGTAACGGGGCATCAGGGAAGGAGGGGGGTGAATGATGTGGCTATGGACATACAGAAGCCAGAGATCACTGTTTAAACATTGGTCTTCTGCAGGGGGCTTCTGCAGGGGGGGGGGTGCAGCGGGCCCTGGGCCCCTTACTAGAGTATTGGCTGTACCCCCTGACGATGGCCCTTTGTACAAGGTAGAGCCGGCACATAAGCCAGGTTTTCCCCTATTGGCAGTGTTTTGTCCCCTAGTGGGAGTGTTTTGTCCCCTATTGGGTGTGTCCCCTATGGGAATGTCCCCTATTCGGAGGGTGCAAATTCATTAAATGAGCACTGTCAGATACAAAAACGTTTGATATGTTGTAAAGCTTGCAAAACCAATAAGTTGCCATTGCTTTAATTAGAAAATTTTCAGTATTTCCTACTGAATAAGCCAGTCAAAGAACTGCCCCCCCCCCCCCCTCTGCCTGCTTGGACACATACTAGTCCTGCTGTGTCCATACATCATCACCTATGTCTTGGACACACTTCGTTGATTGACACACTTCGTTGAAAAATCCTCCCACTGTCAGCTTGTGTCCCGCTACTGTCAGTGAGGATAAGCTGGGAGTTGTAGTTTTGCTAATGCTAGGGGAGATGTGAGCAGACAGCATACTGAGGGAGGGGGCGGAGACCTGCACAAGGAGGCCACGCCCCCTCCCTTTGAGAGGAATTCAGACTAGTTAGCTAAACTAAAAGTGTAATAAAAAAATAAATAAAGGTGCTAGATACCTGTTTTTTTGTTTGATCTGATGGGTACGCTATAAGTCTTATGGAACTCTTATGGGAATTAAAAACTGTCCTCTATTGGGAGATGTCCCCTATTGGGAGGTGTCCACTAAGGGAGATTTTATTGTAGCTTCTTTCATTTTTGAAAAGGCATCTGAAAAATTAAATAACAAATCTGGTTGGTTGCTATGGGCAGCTCAGCAAATTTTCCTCTGGACAGATAAGTGATATAATCTCCCCAAGTTCACTTAAAGCGTACCTGTCATAGTGCAAAAAAAAGAAAAAAAGTGATATGTTACTCAGGACCCATTCCTGATCATGTGCATATAATTTTTATGTGTCTCGGACCTATATATCCAGAGATATAAGCATTTATCTGCTGGAGAGTTACTTTTTCATTGTGCAGGCTGGAGGGGGCGTGTCAGTCTGTCTCCCTCACAGGAGCAAGCCTGTGCAGTCAGCTAATCGGTACTCTCTACTCTGTCCTTTTCTCTCTGGTTTTATGCTGTGTCATGTTACACAGAGAAATATACTTGGAGCTTGCCTGCAGTAATCAGAAGACATTATGGTGAATTCATAACAGGATAAAATTTATAAATATAAGAATAGATCTTTATAAAATTAGTGCAAGGATTTTTCTGGATAAAAGTACAGCATTTTTATGAATACATGTTCTATCTGTTTTATCTTCTCCTAGTAAAGCTGGATGCTAATCAGCATAGCTGTCACTATGTGTGTCATTCATCTTTCACAGACTCCTGAATGTCTGATCAACTTCTTTGTCATTCAGGAGTCCGAGAAAGCTTTGACTATTTCAGCATGCTGGGAGTTGTAGTTTAGTAACAACTGAAGCTGCAATGTTTGTAAATAACTGTGTTAGAGCAGTGTTGCCTCCAGCTGTTTTAAAACTACAGCTCCCAGCATGTCCACACATCCTTTATCTGTAGTTTTGCATACACAATAGAAATCTCCTATACTGGATACCGGTATGCTTTACGGCCGGTATCCAGTATGCTGTAAAATCTAGACTAGTCTGTCTGGCTAAAAAACAGGCGACCCATAGTGGCTTGAATTTCAGGTGAAAATGTAAATTTTTTTTAAAAGGTGTATATTGTGAAATGTCATATTATAATGAGTCCTGCAATGTATGAAAAGTTTTTAACAATGACAGTGCCTCTTTAAAACTAACACAGTATTTTTATTCTTTGGGCCAATAAGATAAAAATTATACTCATATTTACATAAGTTTTTTATTATTGTACTACTTGCAGTGATTGCAGATGTGAAAAGTAAATTGATGAGGCTGCAGTGCTCAAACAGACTTCAGACTTCCCCAATCTAATATTGATGGTTTGTTCTAAGGATTCGCCATCAATTTTTAAAGCGCAGGTGGTCTTGCATGTTAATGCATACTAATCTATGGCTATTTACGGTAAACTGGGTTACTGGATTACCACAAAGTGCCAAGGATTTGTGGGAACTGCTGATAAAGCAGTAAAACATCACAAGGATGCAACACACGTCTCCCTCCACATGTAACCACGGCATATAAGACCACCTATGTTCACATAGCTATTAACGCAAAACTACACTGATTACCGTGTCGAAAACCACAGTGTTTCCCTTAAAAAAAAAAATTGTCCCTTTGACTTAAGTGAGAAATGACGAGCTGCACAAAATGAGAACTGAGATGTCACTTCTTTCTTTGATCTAAAGCTCCCATTAAAGTCAATGGAAGCTTTAGAATAGACCCCCCCCCCCCACACCCACCTTAACCTGTGCTGACTGCAGCTCAGAAAAGCAACAGCACAGTGCTACACATAGGTGAGGTTTTTCTCGTGTGCACATAGCATTAGAGTTTAAACGTGGTAGAGAATAATTGTCTGATGAAGGAGTACTCGGGTATCTGTAGCGCTTAAAGGGGTACTCCAGTGGAAAACTATATATGTATATATATATTTTTTTTATCAACTGGTGCCAGAAAGTTAAACAAATTTTGTAAATTACGTCTATTAAAAAAATCTTAATCCTTCTAGTACTTATTAGCTTCTGAATACTACAGAGGAAATTATTTTCTTTTTGGAACACAGAGCTCTCTGCTGACATCATGACCACAGTGCTCTCTGTGGACCTCTCTGTCCATCTTAGGAACTGTCCAGAATAGCATATGTTTGCTATGGGGATTTTCTTCTACTCTGGACAGTTCTTAAAATGGACAGAGATGTCAGCAGAGAGCACTGTGGTCATGATGTCAGCAGAGAGCTCTGTCTTCCAAAAAGAAAATAATTCTGTAGTATTCAGCAGCTAATAAGTACTAGAAGGATTAAGATTTTTTAATAGAAGTAATTTACAAATCTGTTTAACTTTCTGGCACTAGGTGATTAAAAAAAAAAAAAAGTTTTCCACTGGAGTACCCCTTTAAGTGGGAGTCGGGGCCTTGTTCTGGAGATCGCAGGGGGACCCGGGGTCCTCAAACTTACGGTGTATGTCACCAGCAGTGAACAACAATGGTGGTAATCATGAATTCATACTTACTACCAACCTTGTGGTCGATCAGAATGTTTTATTAGACTGGTGCAAGCAGCTTCAGTTCTTTGTCTTTCCAAATACTGTATGAATATAGCGGTTGTTTTTACACCACCATGTCAGCTCTAATGTGAAAGCCTGTAACAGATTGTGAAATATGGGTCTTATGTGGCTTTCCTGTAAGACTTTGTGCGAGCTACCGTAGGTAATCTGTGCTGTAATTCAGTGTATTAACCATACGCTACTCTTAGCACCATCCAAAATTCTTCTTATCTGCTGACATAGAGCGTTTTTTTATGGAGTGTCTCAGTAACTAATTCATGGATAATTCATATGGCCATCACTAAGATCCACCACTAAAGTATATCTCATTTATTGTTGAATTATTAAAAAGTGAAGTAAACTTTGTTTTGACCATTTGCAGCATTTTGGTTTTTCCCTGTACATTATGGCAATGGCTAAAAGCTTTAATTGAATGGGAAGTATTTTCCATCATAGCACAATCCTGTACTGGAACTGATAACGTCATTGCTAGTTAGGTAATTCTATAAAACATGGGGTTAAAAACATTCGCCTCGCACTGAATTCTTGAGCATTTTTATGCCTGTTTTGTGTGTAATTGTGTGATATTTTTAGGCATTTTGCTTTAAATGGAAATACAGTTTTTATCCTGGTGGACAATAGAAAAAAATATTGATTCTTACTCGAAAATGTGCTGCAGTCAGCCCAATAGAGGGAGAGCGTGAGTCAAAAGACTTGTTTCTATATGGAGCGAATTACCTAATGCTGCTGCTTTGTGATAGCAACCAAAGTGCTTAGTTGATTGGTGCATTGCAAATTTCAACCCTTTAACTTTAGTGGAGGCTGTGATTGATGTGAGTGAGGATTAGTCTACCACTGGCAATGCAGTATCCACAACCATTACACTACCTAATGCATTTTCATTTACTCTAGCTTTTTCTCTATAACTGCTTTTATATGCCCTGCACTCTTTTATTGAAGATTCCTTGTTTACTTCTCTGCCTGACATATTATTTTACATTCATTGGAAGCAAGTGATATCCTCTACCATGGTGTGTATATATATATATATATATATATATATATATATATATATATATATATTGTAATTTGGTACCTATTACAGTGGCTAAACTTTTCTTTAAAAAAAATGTATAAGTCAGGTCATATAGAAAAGCTTGCAGTATGTGAAAGTGTATGTTAATAAAAAGTAGAAATATGTTTCAAAAGAAAGCTGTTACACAACAATTATCACAGTGCCCATAGAGGTTGTCACATGTAAGGCCACCGACAGGTGAAGTGAAGAACATTGGTATACCATTACGATTGCATCTGTCAAGGGGTGGGATATATGAGCAAGTAAACAGCCCATTCTTGAACTTGATGTGCTTGAAACAGGAAAACCAGGAAAGACTAAGGGTGACTTTACAGCACTTTTTAAAAAATGTAAAAAACAGTCCGTTGCTGTATCCCCGCCGGACCCGCACTGCACTGTGTAAATGAGCCCTAAGAATCAAGAATTTGAATGCCAGTAGCCAGATTGTGATGACAAGATAATTGGGTCAGAGCATATTCAGTACAGCAGGTCTTATGGGGTGTTCTCTGAAGGCAGTGGTTGGCACCTTCTAAAAGTTGTCCAAGGACAGGCAACCTGCGATATGTGAACAATGGGTTGGGAGAACAGGGTTAAAGGGATTGGCCACTGTGTGTACAAATAAAAAAAATTTAAAAAAAATTATAAATGGTTAAAGTAGGTGACATAACTGCCCAGATAAGTAGATTACTGAAGCTTTGCCACCTTGATCGGTAATCCATCTATGCAGTGATCCACTGCTCCAGTGACATACTAGTCTTATGTCCTTCCATACGCTGCCATGTTATAGACAGTATCACTTCATGGACAGCCACTGATTGAGGGAGCTGATTGCTCATTTAGGCAGAAGCAATCTAACAGGATAACAAGTATGTTACCTACTATAGTCATTAAAGGTGGCATTATAAAGATAGGTTGTAGTTTGAACAAACCACAGTCTGATGAACGATCATTACGCAGACACAGCCATATGCATTTTGGTCCATATTGGCCATAACGATAGTTCACTCTGGTGAAAACGTTTTTGTTTTTTTATCTATAAAGATGCCCAAGGTGCCTGCTTAAACAAAAAACAAAAAGAAACTAAACTTACCTTCCATTCTCCCCCTGATTCCTCTGGTATCACTGCTTCTGTTTTTTCTGCCCTCCACACTTCCTGGTGTTGGATGTCAGTTCTTCACATTGCACTCTGCCACAGTCCACTTCATGGTGCTAGGTGTCAATATGTCAGTGACACCAGGGACAGCAGGGGGAGATCGGGAGGTAAGTATAGTTTTTTTTTTTTTTTTTTAAACAGGCACCCTGTGCATCTTTATTTAATAATAGAACTTTTTGCCAGAGTACCCCTTAAACGAATGATCCTTTTGGTTGAAATTGTCCTCTTTTATCATATTTAATGTGTATATAGGTGCCTTAAATGGTTGTAAGATTCCATTTATGAACAAGGGAGCCCTGGATGAACAGAGCTTTAGGTCTCACTTACAGAAGTAACACAGGATTATTTTATTTGTTTCAATAAAACATCATTACGACTAGAATGGAATGGTTTTTCTGTAACTGCTCCTTATCCGAGCCACCTAGGGACCGGAAATACGATTTGCTGGACCTCCTGCAATACTGAGCGATTATACATACTATGGAGGGCTTATGTCTTTATGCACCAAACAATAGGCTAAATTCCTGCACAGCAAGAAAGGGAAACATTCCCAAATATTTCCTTTGGGATGTATTTTTCTTCTCCGTGCTGGGATCTGTTTTTGGATTAGTAAAGGTAGAAGGAGCACATATCTGCAGAACACTGCCATATGTAGCTAAAGAGATCACAATTGGAATGAGAATCCTATTTTCCAGGTTTAAAATCCACAGCTTGAAATCCAGTGGCAGCATTACGATAAGTTGTGTCAGTTTAAGACAGTTTTGTTAATATTCACTTCTCTTTATCTCTGGATTTTTCTAGCTTGGATTGAGGCTGAGACACTAAGACGGTAAACGTATAATCTATTGCTATTCAGGTCTAGGATCACCCTTGAGGATTGCTATTATATTAGGGAATTGCAGCAATTCTATATCCTAATATTTGTTATCAGAACCCTTCACTTTGGGGGGCAGTTTTAATAATACATATGGTAGTACACCATTCAGTATAATAGCCCCACTACTGTTACCAGAAATGTCCACAAACTAAATACATTACATAATGCCAATGATATTTCAGTCCTCTAGGCCAGTGTTTCCCAACCATGGTGCCTCCAGATGTTGCAAAACTACAACTCCCAACATGCATGGACAGCCTTTGGCTGTCCAGGCATGATGGGAGTTGTAGTTTTGCAACATCTGGAGGCACCCTGGTTGGGAAACACTGCGCTAGGCTTTGTTAAAATGGATTGCAAATGTCTGTGGAAGATCGCGGACTGCGCTGCTCAAATGTGGATGGATAATAGGGGATAGCGGATGAGCCAGGTGGGACAGCGCCCTCGTGTAATCCTGGCGGGATAGCTGTGTGTGAATAGCTGTGTGTGAATACAGCTATCCCACCAGGATTACAGGAGGACGTTGTCCCACCTGGCTCATCCTCCATCCCCTATTATCTATCCACATTTGAGCAGCGCAGTCCGCGATCTTCCACAGACATTTGCAATCCATTTTAACAAGGCAGCACAGATTGCTACTTACCAAGGAAGTGGTGCAGTCCTCAACCATCTACATCTCACAGAACTTCCCGTACCTGCTGTGTAGCTAGTGCCGTACATGCGAACTAGCAGAGCGACAGGCGCCGGCTAAACCATCACAGAGCAGATATACAAAGGAGAAGAAATGCATGGCATGCCAGCCACTACAGACCCATTAACCACCAGCACGGAGGAGCGGGGAAGATCTACCCTGTTTAACATTTATCCACCTTTGCTATTTTATCCGGTGGCCAACGGAGGAGCCTGCCACTGACAATTACAGGCATAAACTGTAAATATCCATATCTTGCACTAACTATACCACCAACGAATTAGGATATATGCTATACACGGCTAATTGCTGGTGATTTAAATAACAGAGACTAACCATACAACTTTAAGTCCCAGCATGTCCTTTTATTAATATCAAGGATATACTACACCTAAGGCAGTATTCTAATAGAGGTGGGAAGACTACAGATCCCAGCCTGCCTCAAACAAACCATACCTATGATATGCAGCATTCTCAGACTTTTTGTTATATTTTAGGCATTGTTTTATTGTATAAACATATAATTGTACACACGGGGGTGAGTCCCAAGGGCCCTGTGACTGCATCACCTAGTTTACTATCTTTTATTAATAAATGTGTATTTATTGCATCTATTTATGGTAATTTATTCATACACCTTCCAAGAATAGAAGTATAACTATTTTTACCTTGGTTCCCAATACTGTTTACACGTACACATATCCAGTTACTTACAGGTGAATTATTCCCTATCATTGTCTATACATATATATATATATAGCCTAGAGGACTGAGATATCATTGGCATTAGTTAGACATTTTATACTCCTGAATCTGCACTTAATAATAAAATGAATGCATTTGTGCATACAAGTGCGTATTTCTCCATTTATGACCCAGGAGATTTGTAATTTCATTGCAGATAAATAGATGTGCCGTGAGCTTTTTAACGAAGTTACCTGCTGGCGCTTGCTTCCAGGAACAAAGGCTGAATAGGCACAGCCTATTATTTAGTTGATCTCACACCTATGGAGTAAAAAGTAAATGAAAACAATGTCAGCAAGATGCTGTAAGCAGATGAGAATGTGAGCTCGCTCACAGCCCACTGGAGGGGTATGAGATCATAAGAATGCCAAAGCTCTGAGCAATGAGGCTTATTCCTAGCAGCGGGACTGTAAAATACAAGACATGCGGTATGATCTCACCTCGCTTCTTCCCTCAGCCTCTAAACACAGTCACAAACACACACACTCCTCCTCTTACAAAGACCTCAGGGGATACTACGACTGCGAAGCCTCTAATCCATGTCTGAGTCGTTAATCAGTGTAGCACACTCTCTGGTCCTTTCATCTGCAGCACAGCAGTATACGCCGTACACTACCCAGTGCCATAGCACATGTCCCTGCACTGGAGAGATTGAGGTGTCCTTGGTGCCAGTTTTGTAAGATCTTAATGAGCTGATGTCGGCATGTATACCAGGCACACATGCTCTTCAGTAATTGGTGCCATCATTAGTTCACCAGCCAGGGGCCAGCATTAGGACATAGCCTGGAAGGCCATAGAGTCACAGTATTTATGAATAAGTAAACTGCATAATTCTGTTGTAGTTATAAACATTTCTAAAAAATGTTACACTGCTCTAATATCCACTCTAGAGATCTTTAGTTCTTGCAATAGTATTATTTATTTTCCAAGTGTATTTCACATTGGGTCATGATTGCCTATGACTGGCAATTTAAAGGGTTACTCCACTGGCCAGCGTTTGGAAGTAATTGTTCCGAACACTGTTTTTGCGCTGCGGGGGTTGGCCTCGCCCCTTGTGATATAACGTCACGCCCCCTCCCATAGACTTGCATTGAGGGGGCATGGCCATGATGTCACAATGGGTGTGGCCAGAAACAGCGTTCAGAACATTTACTTCCGAACACTGGCCAGTGGAGTACCCCTTTTAGGGGAACCATGGGACGGTGCACTAACATTTTACAACAATATTACCAGTATGGTGTATGTAGAGAGGCTCTTTCCCTCTTTAATTAGGACTCAATAGGTATTATGGTTTGCTGCATTTATGGTATTGATTTGTATTTTGCATTTCTGTGCTATGTATTGTGTTCTGTAATCTTTAGATTAATTGTTGTGGACCTCTGAGCATTGCAGTTCTTATTATATAGTCTCAAAAGACTCACAATACCCAATAAAGTCATCAAAGCCGCTGGCTGTGTTGGAGTCTGCCTTGTCTCTGTGTCATTAAGTGTTTAACTATGTCTCTACAGGGCAAGTTTTACCTGCTGATTGAAGAGCTGAGCCAACTTGTCCGATCCCTTGTGCCCATACAGCTGTGGTATAAATACATCATCGGTGAGGATCCTTCAAGCACCTATTTCTTAGGAAGTATCCTAATAATCCTGTATAGTCTGTGTAAGGTGAGTAGAACCTAAGCCTATTGGACAGATTTTGTCACAAAGTGCCCAAGAAAAATATAATATACTTTCATATCAGTCTTCCCCTTTTTAAGTCTACAAATCTGGCAAAACAGATTAGAAGGAAACTGAGCCAAACGGTTTGTTGCACAATAGACACCGAGAGAGTCCATCTGGTTTCGGTATGCTGTCTGTTTACTTAGCGGGATCTGACCAGACAAAAAATTACTACTTGCAGCTTTTTTGTCCGCTCGGGTCCCGCTAATTTAATGGATTCTGGGATGGATTTCCAAAGCAGATGTGAACATAGTCTTATCCTAGAAGGAAACCAACTTTCCTACCTATTTGAGCCCCTTATATGTGTCACATCCCGAAGAGGACCTGTGGCCAACCCCAAAAAAGTAGATCTTAGAATCATTAAATAGCTCAGGATGCCCTGATCACACACCTTTTTTTAAAAAATTTGATACGCCCCCTCCTGGTCCTGAGATATGTGGGTTTATAGTTTGTCTGGCAAATTAGGGAGTCAGTCAGATGATCATGAGCTTAATTTTAATAATAAGAGTGAATACGTAGTCCGGTGAATTACACACCCCCTGACTGTATAACCCCGCCCTTCATTATCTGATGATTTCTTGAATTGTTAGACAAAGTACATATCTCAGGAACGGAAGGGCGTATCAAGAAACCCTGAGTTGTGTGATCAGGGCACCATAAGCTTAGCTATATGCAGTAAGTAATTCCGAAATTCTGCTGTCACCTGCAATTTTTTTTATATTTGCCAGTTGTAGCTATTTAGCAATTAGGGTGTAGTTGCTTATACTGGAAAATATTTAGCTCATACGTTAATGTGACATGGTGTATATTTATGTCATGAAACTGTCTATGAAGCGACACTCAGGCGCTGCATTCACTTCATAGACTATGAGTGACGGTCATAATTACAGCCGACACTTAACAGTCAATGACTGACATTGGAGATTACACCTATGTCTGTCACTAAGCTGTTACGTGGCGTGATCAATGCCAATCACCCAATGTCCGGGGTTTGGGGCTCTAATTGGAACTCCTCAGCATGATCTCAGGGGACTAAAGAGTTAGGATGGTGGCCGGAGGACTCTCCCTTACCTCTGTGATGTTTGGTGATCCTCTTCTTGTACATTCTGGCTCAGCCAGGCTGTACAAGAAGAGTACCAACAACACTGATCAATGCTATGCTATGGGACAGCATTGTTCAGTGTTAGCAATGGAAAAATTGCATGTAAAAGTCCCTTATAATGTGTTATCAAGTGTGAATAAGCCCCTCCTCTGATAAGTTTAAATCACCTCCCTTTTCCAATTGTCCAGTTGTTAACAAACGGTAAACAGAAAACATAAACGTATTTGGTCGCCACATGCAGAAATGTATGAACTATTAAAATTGTAATGATAATGAAATTGCATGGTGAAAAGCGTAAACGTAAAATAAAAAATCACTTCTTAATCACTTACCAGAACAAAATTATTAAATGGGCACTGTCACCAACTTTATTTTTTGATATGTTGTAGTACTTATGTACTACAACATATCTCTAATATACTTGTATTATTTTTTTTTCCATTAAAAAGGTTTAATTTACATTTAAAAACCGGCTACTGAAAAAGGACTGATTTTGGAGTGGCAATCAGTCCTTTTTCAGTTAGGCTGCACTCGCTCCCTGCCTGTCAATCAGACAGGCGGGAGCGAGTGCATTGGCTCCCCGGCCACTGGCTGGGAGGCCACTCCTCCCGCACATCGCCGCCTCGTTGCCGCTGCTGTCCCTGCACGCCCGCTGCCGGACTCTGCAGTAACTGCAAGTGTAATGAGGGAACAGGGTATGCGGGGCGGGGGGGGGAGGAGGGAACAGGCTAGTGCCGTAGCGGGGGGCGGGGGGGTGGGCTAGCAAAAAAAAAAAATAGGATGGTGGGGTTAGGCTGGGTTCACACCACGTTTTTTGCAATACAGTTCCCTTATCAGGCTTTTGATAAATAAAAAAAAAAATTATTCCTCAAAACCTGAATAAACTGTATCAAAACATGTGTACAAATTTTAATCCGTATACGGTTTGAAAAATGATGTCCGGTTGCATCCGTTTTCTTTTTTAGAAAAAAAGGTCTACGTTTTTAACTTTTCATTCCATTATGAATAATGTTTCACTTGTTTGATTGAAATTCCAAGAAAAAAGCTGCAAAGTCAAAAACTGTAAAGTCAAAACAGGAGGCGGCAGGCAAGTGGAGGCAGCTGCGGCAGTGTCCCAGATGCCCAGATGCAGCATTGAGGATTGCCGCAAAGTGATCTTCACTGCTGCTTCTAGGACTTTCAAAACTACAACTCCCGGCATGCCTGGGCAGTCTGGTCATGCTTGGAGTTGAAGTCTTGCAACATCTGGAGGGCTACAGTTTGGAGACCACTACACAGTGGTCCCCAAATTGTTCTCCTCCAGTTGTTGCATAACTACAACTCCCAACATGCCCTTCGTCTGTCTGGGCATGCTGGGAGTTGTAGTATTGCAACAACTGCAGGCACACTGGTTGGGAAACATTGTCTGTTTCCTAACTCAGTGTTTCCCAACCAGTGTGCCTCCTGCTGTTGCAAAACTATAACTCCCAGCATGCACTGACAGACCATGCATGCTGGAAGTTGTAGTTATGCAACAGCTGGAGGCACATGGGTTGGGAAACACTGAGTTAGGAAACAGACAGTGGTGCAGAAACACTGCGGTAGTCTGTTACCTAACTCAGTGTTTCCCAATCCCAGACAGTGTGCCTCTAGCAGTTGCATAACTACAACTCCCAGCATGCATGGTCTGTCAGTATGTAAAGGGTACATTCACATGGGCGGGGGTTTACAGCAAGTTCCCCGCTTCAAGTTTGAGATGCGGCAAATTTTCCACTTCAGCAGGAAACTTACTATAAACCCCAGCCCGTGTGAATGTACCCTAAAAACACTACACTACACTAACACATAACAATGAGTAAAACACTACATATACACTATACCTTTACACTGTCACTTTCCAAAACGGTGCCTCCAGCTGTTGCAAAATAATATCTCCCAGTATTGCCGGACAGCCATTGACTGTCCAGGCATGTTGGGAGTTTTAAAACAGCTGGAGGCACCCTGTTTGGGGAAAACTGGTGTACAGTATTTTTGGTGGATGAGGCAAGTGTAAAGCTTGCATCCGAGTACACCCCTATGAAAATCCCTAATTTAGGCCTCAAATGCGTATGGCGCTCTCTCACTTTGGAGCCCTGTCATATTTCAAGGAAACAGTTTAGGGCTACACACAGAGTATCTCCGTACTCGGGAGAAATTGCGCTACAAATTTTGGGGGGCTTTTTCTCCTTTTACCCCTTATGAAAAGGTAAAGTTGGGGTCTGCACCAGCATGTTAGTGAAATTATTTTTTTTATTTACACTAACATGCTGCTGTTGCCGTATACTTTCAATTTTCACAAGCGGTAAAAGGAAAAAAAATTTGTAACGCAATTTTTCCTGAGTACGGAATCACCCCACATATGGACGCATAGTGCTCTTTGTGCGTACAACAAGGCTCATAAGTGAGAGCGCACCATGTATATTTCAGGCCTAAATTGGTGATTTGCACAGGGGTGGCTGATTTTACAGTGGTTCTGACAAAAATAAATACCCACATGTGACCCCATTTTGGAAACTACATCCCTCACGCAACGTAATAAGGGGTACAGTGAGCATTTACACCCCACAGGTGACTGACACTTTTTTTGAAACAGTGGTCCGTGAAAATTAAAAATGTAATTTTTCATTCGCACAGCCCACTGTTACAAAGATCTGTCAAACGCCAGTGGGGTGTAAATGCACACTGTACCCCTTTTTATGTTCCTTGAGGGGTGTAGTTTCCCAAATAGTGTGCCATGTGGGGTGTTTTTCGCTGTTCTGCCACATGGGAGCTTCCTAAATGTGACATGCCCCGCAAAAACCATTTCAGCAAAATTTGCTTTCCAAAAGCCAAATGTCGCTCCCTCACTTTTGAACCCTCTAGTGCACCCGCAGATCACTTTACATCCACATATGAGGTATTTCCTTACTCGAGAGAAATGGTGTTTCAAATTTTGAGGGGACATTTTCACCTATTACCCCTTGTGAAAATGAAAATTTGGGGTAACATCAGCATTTTAGTGAAAAAAATTTAATATTTCATTTCCAACGTCCAACTTTATTGAAAATTTGTCAAACACCTGTGGGGTGTTAAGGCTCACTGTACCACTTGTTATGTTCCTTGAGGGGTGTCATTTCTCAAATAGTCTACCATGTGGGGTGTTTTTTGCTGTTCTGGCACCATAGGGGCTTCCTAAATGTGACATGCCCCCCAAAAACCATTTCAGGAAAATTCGCTCTCCAAAATCCCATCGTCGCTCTTCCTGTCTGAGCCCTCTAGTGCACCCACAAAGCAACATCCACTTATGAGGTATGTCCTTACTCGAGAGAAATTGGGTTACATATTTTGGGGGCTTTTTCTCCTTTTACCCCTAAAAAATATGGGTCTACAAGAACATGTTAGTCTAAAAAATGAAGATTTTGAATTTTTGCCTCCACTTTGCTGCTATTCCTGTGAAACAACTAAAGGGTTAAAAAAAACTTTCTGAATGTCATTTTGAATACGTTGAGGGGTGCAGTTTTCATAATGGGGTCCATTATGGGGTATTTCTAACATAAAGTTAAAAAATTCTGATTTTGAAATTTACTTGAAAAATTGCTGCTATACTTTGAAGCCCTCTGATGTCTTTAAAAGTAAAAACATGTCAACTTTATTTTAGTTATGTCTATTTTCCTTACAAGCAGAGAGCTTCAAAATTATAAAAATGCACAATTTTCCAATTTTTCATGAAATTTTGGAATTTTTCACCAAGAAATGATGCAAGTATCGACGAAAATTTACCACGAATATAAAGTAGAATATGTCACGAAAACACTATCTCGGAAACAAATTAATAAATACAAGCATCCCAGAGTTATTGATGCTTAAAGTGACAGTGGTCAGAATTGCAAAAAATTCTCTGGTCCTTAGGGTCAAAATGGGCTCCGTCCCCAAGGGGTTAACCCGTGAAGGACACAGGGCATACCTGTACGCCCTGAGTCCGCTCCCTTTCTATAATGCGGGGCCACGCCGTGGCCCTGTGTCATAGTGGGTCAGGCCCGGAATCTGGCAACAGCCGGGACCCATGAGTAATAGCGCGCGGCACTGATCACAGTGCCGCATACTATTAACCCTTTAGATGCGGCATTCAAAGTTGATCGCCGCATCTAAAGTGAAAGTAAACTACCCCCGCTAGCTCAGTGGGCTGTTCGGGAGCGCTGCAGCAAAATTGTGGCGTCCCGAACAGCTGGAGAACACAAGGAAGGTCCCCTTACCTTTCTCCTGTGTGTCCGATCACCGAATGACTGCTTAGTGCCTGAGATCCAGACATGAGTAGTCAAGCGGCAGAATCATTGATCAATGTTATCCTATTGGATAACAATGATTAATGTAAAAGATCAGTGTGTGCAGTGTTATAGCCCCCTATTGGGGCTATAACATTGCAAAAAAAGTGAAAAAAAAAAGTTTATAAAGATCACTTAACCCTTTCCCTAATAAAAGTAAAGAATCACCCCCCTTTTTTCATAAAAAAAAAACAGTGTAACTAAAAATAAACATATGTGGTATCGCCACGTGCGGAAATGTCTGAATTATAAAAATATATCGTTAAATAAACCGTACAGTCAAAGGCGTACGTGCAAAAAAATTCCAAAGTCCAAAATAGCTTATTTTTGTTCCCTTTTTATATCATGAAAAAATGAATAAAAAGCGATTAAAAAGTCCAATCAATACAAAAATGGTACCACTAAAAACTTCAGAACACGGCGCAAAAAAATTGCTCTTATACCGCCCCGTACACTGTAAAATAAAAAAGTTGTAGGGGTGAGAAGATGACAATTTTAAACGTATACATTTTCAGTGCATGTAGTTATGATTTTTCCAGAAGTGCGACAAAATCAAACCTACATAAGTAGGGTATCATTTTAATCGTATGGACCTACAGAATAAAGAGAAGGTGTAATTTTTACTGAAAATTTTAGAAACGGAATCCCATAAAAGTTACAAAATGGTGTTTTTTTTCTTCAATTTTGTCGCACAATGATTTTTATTTCCATTTCATCGTAGATTTTTGGGTAAAATTATTGATGTTGTTACAAACTAGAATTGGTGGCGCAAAAAATAAGCCATCATATGGATTGTTAGGTGCAAGTTATGATTTTTTTAAAGGTAACAAGGAGGAAAAAATTTAAGTGCAAAAACAGAAGAAAAACCCTGGTCCTTAAGGGGTTAAAGCTTTCACTGATAGTGTCGATCTTGTGTTTGAAGTATGTCTGCTGAGATGAGAGGGGGGGGACAGAAAAGTGAGTTAAAGGTTTAAAAGGACTTTATTTAAACATAAGTGGTCAGTCACTAGTACCCTAAAGGTTGTAAAGGAGTTGCCTGTGGGTGTGGGATAGACAATTCTGTTTAGTAAAAGTGAGTGCAGACGTGAAGGTGAGGAGTGCATGTTTGTATGTTGTGAAGTCTTCTGTGGAATTGGTTTTCTTTCAGCGACGCTTTGTAGTTGCCTCAGTTGTATTCCCCATTAGTTTGCCAGGGCTGTTTGTTGAAAGGATATTTTGAAGAGTGGTAGAAGGATCCGGTGAGGGTGGACTTGAGGGAGGGGAGTAATTGAAGAGAAGAGAATGTGAGGATGTTCTAGTCAGATACATGGAGAGGTGTTTGAGAGGTTCGATATGGAGCAGAGGTGGGTAAAGATAAGGTCAGGTGTGTGACCCCTTTGGAACATGCAGTTATCTCAGCATTTTTCTACATGTAGCTTAACAGTGCTGTCAAGACTTCATTATTGGCTGAAAATCTATACATGATATTTTTGTGTTTCTCCTTTTCCTGATAAAAATTGTTTGGTTTAATTACTTTCTATGCAATGGTGCTTCTAAACATTCTTTAATATCTTTCTCTCTTCCAGTCTTTTGACATTTGCGGCCGTATTGGTGGATTAAGGAAAGCCCTAAGAACTCTTTGTCACCCACAGGTAATGTCTGCAGTATCACACTTGAAGCATTGCTTTCTTTTAACAAAATGTTTTATTTTATGCTTTACAGCAAGCCGTAAGGACATACACAGTAGACTGGCACAGACCCTACTCACATGAATGGAAGAGATTTCTAGGCATGCTATGTGACCTGTGGAGAAGTCATTACATAGGGAGTGGAGTATTGTAAATATGCTGTGTTATCTGTATATTCTGATGTCACCTTTCTGTGTAACCCTATCTATGATGACATGGAGGACACTACTAAAAAGTATTCTCTACATGAAAAGAAGCCTCAGCTCATAGGGGGAGATTTATAAACCTGTAGAGGAAAAGTTGCTGAGTTTTCCATAGCAACAAATCAGATCGCTTCTTTCATTTTTCACAGGCCTTTTCAAAACTGAAAGAAGCAATCTGATTTTACCTCCTGAATGCTGACCTACCCTTTACAATATGTGTATTGTCATGTGTATATTGCTTTCACTGTGCTTGCTTACTCGGCAGGGACAGCATCTGTCTGTGGTGACAGCTTCCTGCATATTCCATTTTAAGGGTAGGGTCACTAGTAACGCATCCACAGCGTATTTTATGCTGCTGATCTGCAGGTGCCCCGACCCACAGTGGGCCTCCAGCTGTTTTTGAAAGTACCGTATTTATCGGGGTATACCACGCACCGGCCTATAACACGCACCCTCATTTTACCAAGGATATTTGGGTAAAAAAAGTTTTTTACCCAAATATCCATGGTAAAATGAGGGTGCGTGTGTGCGCGTGTTTACCCCGATACACCCCCAGGAAAGGCAGGGGGAGAGAGGCCGTCGCTGCCCGCTTCTCTCCCCCTGCCTTTCCTGGGGTCTAGAGCCCTGCTGCCGGCCCTTCTCTCCCCCTAGCTATCGGCGCCGCTGCCCGTTCTGTCCCCCTGACTATCGGTGCCGGCGCCCCATTGCCGATTGCCGGCGCCGCTGCCCCGTTGCCTCCCCCCATCCCCGGTGGCATAATTACCTGGTTCGGGTCCGCGCTGCTGCAGGCCTCCGGCGTGCGTCCCCGGCGTCGTTGCTATGCGCTGCACGGCGCGGCGCATGACGTCAGTGGGCCGTGCCGTGCATAGCAACGACGCAGGGGACGCACGCCGGAGGCCTGCAGCAGCGCGGATCCGACCCAGGTAATTATGCCACCGGGGATGGGGGGAGGCAACGGGGCAGCGGCGCCGGCAATGGGTGCCGCTGCCCCTTCTCTCCCCCTGGCTATCGGTGCCGGCAATGGGGCGCCGGTACCGATAGTCAGGGCGACAGAACGGGCAGCGGCGCCGATAGCCAGGGGGAGAGAAGGGCCGGCAGCAGGGCTCTATACCCCAGGAAAGGCAGGGGGAGAGAAGCAGGCAGCGACGGCCTCTCTCCCCCTGCCTTTCCTGGGGTGTATCGGCCTTTAACACGCACATAGACTTTAGGCTAAAAATTTTAGCCTAAAAAGTGCGTGTTATACGCCGATAAATACGGTAATTAGCTCTGTGTTTCTATTTCTGGAAAACCCCTTTAAAGAGGTACTCTGGTGGAAAACAGTTTTTTTCCAATCAACTGGTGCCAGAAAGTTAAACAGATTTGTAAATGACTTCTATTTAAAAATCTTAATCCTTCCAGCACTTATGAGCTGCTGTATACTACAGAGGACGTTCATTTCTTTTTGAATTTCTTTCCAGTCTGACCACAGTGCACTGTCCAGAGTAGAAGCAAATCCCCATAGCAAACCTATCCTGCTCTGGACAGTTCCTGACAAGGACTGAGGTGTCAGTAGAGAGCACTGTGGTCAGACAAAAAAAAGAACATACAGCAGCTGATAAAAAATATCTTAATCCTTCCAGTACTTATCAGCTGCTGTATGCTCCAGAGGAAGTTAAGTTGTTCTTTTCTGTCTGACCACAGTACTCTCTGCTGACACCTTTGTCCATGTCGGGAACTGTCCCGAGCAGGAGAGGTTTTGCTATGGGGATTTGCTCCTACTCTGGACAGTTCCTGACATGGACAGAGGTGTCAGCAGAGAACACTGTGGTCAGACAGAAAAGAACAGCTTAACTTCCTCTGGAGCATACAGCAGCTGATAAGTACTGGAAGGATTAAGATTTTTAAATAGAAGTAATTTACAAATCTGTTTAACTTTCTGGCACCAGTTGATTTAATAAAAAATAGTTTTCCACCGGAGTACCCCTTTAAGGGGATAATATTAGGCTTGGTGGCTAGACTGAAAGCTGCAAGATTTCATGATTATATTATAACCTAAATAGTATAACAGAAAAGTAGAAAAAAATATCTTTAAAAAAATAGGTTTTCTTATGACACATTCCCTTTAACCCCTTAGGGACACAGCCCATTTTACTTTTGCATTTTCATTTTTTCCTCCTCGCCTTCTAAAAATCATAACTCTTTTATATTTTCATCCACAGACCCATATGAAAGCTTGTTTTTTGCACGATCAATTGTCCTTTGTATTGACATCAATTATTTTACCATAAAATGTACGGCGCCACCAAATAAATATTAATTTTGTGAGAAGTTTCCTCGTACAATCATTGCCTTTAGCTCCCAAAACTTGTTTATTCTTTACATCTTACTGTTTTATCCACTACAGACGGAACAGGCTGACATTACAGCATTTAGGTCAGATTTTATTACCAGTTATAGAAGGTGTTTCCTCACATTTTTTCCCTGAAATGACTGGGTGGAGCTGTGACACAGTCTAAATTGTTCTGTACATTTGCATTTTAAATAAAGTCAATAGTCAAAGTTTGACAGCAACAAATCAGAAAGTTTTTTATCCTAGAAAAAAGATAATTGGTTTTGTTAACTGTAATTATATCTATTGCTCAATATTAGAATTGCTACACCAAGAACTCAGTTTTAGAGGTGTGGGCAAGGGTCTGGTGTGCTCCTTGGACGCAAAGCCTCTCTACTTCTACATCCCTCTGGCGTTTGATGAAATCACAGGGCACGTCTGCCAATGGTGGCCCTGTGTGTTTTGCCCACACATGCACCACAATGAGGATTAGCAGAGCATATGCAGACAAAATATGGCGATTTTATAAGGCTGTGTAAATTATTATCCTTTGTATTATGCATTGCTGACCTGGCATGTGTTAGCAAGTGTCCATGTCAATAAATACATCATATAATAGTGAGTGTATGTTATGGAGAATGCTTGTTTCATAGTAAGCATATTCGCTAATGACAGTGTATTGATTTGAACTTTCATTTAATGTTTGTCTTATGTGTTTTCACCAATCTCTTTTTACAGAAGTATGGTGTCCGTGCCAGCAGCCAGCAGTGCTCTGAAGCCGGAGACATATGCGCCATTTGTCAGGCAGATTTCAAAGATCCCATTATCCTAATATGTCAGGTAAAATTCCCAAGTTACTTAGCATCAAAATCTGCTGGACCCTGCTCGGTAGTTTGTAATTTATTATTTGGCAAAGTGTACCTGTCAGACTAATTATGCAGCATAAAGCAATGACAGACATTGTGTCACTTATGTGTATATGCGTTTTAGTTTAGTTAAACTTACAATTTATTCATTGCAGCACAACAAGAGCGTGGTTATCCCCCAAACACTAACTGACCATTTCTTTCTACAATTGGCTTATGAAGAAAGCTGTGGGTGTGTAGAAATAAAGGGGTACTCTGGGGGGGGGGGGGAAATCTGATCAGTAAATGCCAGAAAGTAGTACAGTTTTTCAATTTTACTTCTATTTAAAAATCTTAATCCTTCCAGTATTTATCAGCTGTAGGAAGTTGAGGAAGTTGTGTAGTTTTTTCCAGTCTGACCACAGTGCTCTCCGCTGCCACCTCTGTCCATGCCAGCAACTGTTTGGAGCAGGATAGGTTTACTATGCGGATTTGCTCCTACTCTGGACAGTTCCTGACACTGACAGAGGTGGCAGCAGAGAGCACTGTGGTCAGACTGGAAAGAACTTCACAACTTTTTCCAGGTCATATACAGAAGTACTGGAAGAAACGTGTAAACTTTTGGTCATCAGTTATATTAAAACTGCCAGGTTACTGTAGCTCCTTTTAAAGTGAATGAAAGCTGTGCTGCTGTAACCTAGTGCTGCCACTACACCATGTTCAGAGCCAAGGCTTCTGGCTTCCATACATTGTTTGCATCCAGGCACCACGGCCGTGCATAACAGCTGATCCGCTGGGGTCCGAGGTGTCTGCACCTCACTGATCAGCTATAGATGGCCTATCATGTGAAGCCTTTTTACTCTGTGACGTTTGATATTCTGGACAATATTGCCAAAAGAATACAACAAACCAGTGATCAGTCTTTGCAATGATCTGTGGCTTTATCTGAATTTCTGTTCACATGGTGCTCATCTATCATTTGGCATTTTCCATGTATTGCCAATTTCTGCTCTCCACAGCAACCAAAAACCAATACAGCAGATCAACTTTAACATGGATGTCTGGCTTTGGTCAAAATCTGTCAAATAGACAACTTTGAAAGGTGACTGTGCAGTGCTTTATTCTGGACTATGCAGTGGATGAGATTTATTAAAGGAGTACTCCACCCCTAGACAAAGGATAGGGGATAAGATGTCTGATCATGCGGGTCCCGCCTCTGGGAACTCCCACAATCTACCTGCTGCACCCAGCATTCTTTTAGAGTTTTGGGTGCAGCACCGGAGGCTCGTGACCTCACGGCCACACACCCTCTATGCAAGTCTATGGGAGGGGCTAGCCATAACGTCATGAGCCTCCGCCCCGCATCGCCAGTCATCTGGCACAGAGCAAAGTTCGCTCTGTGCACTGGAAGTCTGGGGTGGTGCAGCCAAGATCCCGGGTGTCCCCAGCAGCGGGACCCCTGCGATCAGACACCTTATCACCTATCCTTTGGATAGGGGATAAGATGTCTGGGGCGGAGTACCCCTTTAACTGCATCTTTTTTTTAAAAGGCGCAAAAATAATGCTCAAACCTTCATAAAAAGGCAAACTCATACCACATCTGCATTGCCTTAGAAAAGTGACACATCCTACAGCAAGTTCTGAGGTGATTTTTCAGTTGTGAAAAATTTATGAAAGTCTGTGCGCCGTTTTGATAATGTTTTGGTGTGCATAAGCCAAAAACACAGCAAAAAAAAAAAAGGCTGAGAAGTGGCTGCACACAGACGCATATTGATAAAGCTCCCTCATTGAATTCAAAAGATGTGGGGCAGAAATGGGGCAGAAATGGAGGTTGGAGAAACTAGCCAGGAGGCCCAAGTAGGGAGCTGGGTTAATGTAGTTAGAGGGACTGGAAAGGGGGCAAGGAAAAGGAAGGTCACTTCTGCTTCTGATCTCCCAAGTAAAATTGCCAAGTTGGGCGATGATGCGAGGGCCTCAGTATCAGAGATGGCAACCCTAGTGGATACTGGTCTCCCTAACAGCCGGGGGAACAGCTCAACTAGTAGTGTGGGGGATGGTAACGCAGGTAGGCCAAGACAGTTAGTTGTGGTAGGGGACTCTATAATCAGGAAGACGGATAGAATAATTTGTCGCCAAGACCACCTCAACCGAATGGTTTGCTGTCTCCCTGGTGCCAGGGTTCGGCATGTGGTGGAAAGGGTGGACAAATTACTAGGGGGGGCTGGGGATGACCCAGCTGTCGTGGTCCATGTGGGAACCAACGACAGAATACATGGTAGGTGGAGGTCCTTGAAGAATAATTACAAGGAACTAGGTGCCAAGCTGAAGGGAAGGACCTCTAAGGTTGTGTTCTCTGGAATACTTCCTGTGCCATGCGCATCGCAGGAAAGACAGCGGGAGCTTAGGGAGTTAAATGCATGGCTTAAGTCGTGGTGTGAGGGGGAAGGGTTTGGGTTTTTAGAGCACTGGGCTGACTTTTCATTGGGGTACAAACTCTATTCTACGGATAATTTGCACCTGAATGGAAGGGGGTCTGCTGTGCTGGGGGAGAGAATCCTGGAAGGGGTGGCTGAGTATTTAAACTAGGTGAGTGGGGGGAGGATAATAAAGCAAAGAAAGCAGACAGTGGAATGGATAGGTTAGAGAGGGGTCAGGACATAATGGCGGGTGGAGAGGAGTCCTGTGGGGGGAGGTTAAGAACAGTGGATAAGGAGATTCATGCGTTACAAACCAGCTGTAAAAATAAATGTAGCCCGAAAAATTGTAATCCCAATAATTCAAAAAATTCCATTAGCCCCAATAACTCAATAACTACAATAAGCCCCATTAACTCAAAAAATACCATTAGCCCCAATAACT
Source organism: Hyla sarda (assembly GCF_029499605.1). Lineage (NCBI taxonomy): Eukaryota > Metazoa > Chordata > Amphibia > Anura > Hylidae > Hyla > Hyla sarda. Next base: position 471,258,404 of record NC_079189.1, read on the forward strand.
TAAATAACAACGTTAGACGCAATAACGCAAAAAATCCCATTAGCCCCAATAACTTAAATAATAACGTTAGACCCAATAACTCAAAAAATCCCATTAGCCCCAATAACTTAAATAGTACAATTAGCCCTTATAACTCAAAAAATGACATTAACCCCAATAACTCTGAAAATCCCATTAGTGAGACTATATGTGTAAAACTTAATGGAAATGTAAAGTGTATGTTCACAAATGCCAGAAGCCTAGCAAATAAAATGGGGGAGCTTGAGGCCTTGATACTGGTGGAACATATTGATATAGTTGGGGTCACTGAGACATGGCTGGACTCCTCGCATGACTGGGCTGTTAATCTGCAGGGGTTTACATTGTTTCGCAAGGATAGAATGAACAGAAAAGGTGGTGGAGTCTGTCTGTATGTAAGAAGTGGTATGAAAGTCAATGTGAACGATGCCATAGTGTGTGATGATTCTGAGGAGGTGGAATCACTGTGGGTAGAATTACAAAAGGAGGGAAATACTGAAAAAATAATATTTGGTGTAATTTACAGACCCCCTAATATCACTGAAGAGATAGAAGGTCGGCTGTATAAACAAATAGAGAGGGCCGCCCGGGCAGGTACAGTGGTAATAATGGGAGATTTTAACTATCCAGATATAGATTGGGGCCGGGGGTTGGCTAAAACTACAAAGGGGAGAAAATTCCTAAATTTATTGCAGGATAATTTTATGGGCCAGTTTGTGGAGGACCCAACAAGAAGTGATGCCTTGTTGGATCTGATCATTTCCAACAACGCAGAGCTGGTTGGTAATGTAACTGTGCGGGAAAACCTTGGTAATAGCGACCACAATATAGTTACTTTTGACTTAAAATGTAGAAAACAAAGACAGACGGGGAAAGCAAAAACATATAACTTTAAAAAGGCAAATTTCCCTGGGCTGAGGGCTGCACTACAGGACATAGACTGGGGGGAGGTGTTCTCAAATACTGATACAGAAGGTAAATGGGACATCTTTAAATCAACTCTAAATAACTATACAGCTAAATATATACCAAAGGGGAACAAATATAAACGATTAAAACTAAATCCTACATGGCTGACAAATGAGGTTAAAAGAGCAATAAACAACAAAAAAATAGCCTTCAAAAAATACAAATCTGATGGGTCAGCTATAACATTTAAACAGTACAAGGAGCTTAATAAAATCTGTAAAAATGTAATAAAAACAGCAAAAATTCAAAATGAGAGACAGGTGGCCGAAGAAAGCAAAACTAATCCTAAATATTTTTTTAGATATATAAATACAAAAAAACCAAGGACAGAGCATGTAGGACCCCTTAATAATGATAATGGGGAGGTTGTCACGGGCGATCAAGAGAAGGCGGAGCTACTGAATGGGTTCTTTAGTTCTGTATATACTATGGAAGAAGGAGCTGACATTGGTCAGGTCAGTGCTGGTAACACATCATATAATGTATTGAACTGGCTTAATGTAGAGATGGTACAAGGTAAGTTAAGTAAAGTAAATGTTAGCAAATCTCCAGGGCCGGATGGACTACACCCAAGAGTTCTTAGAGAGGTAAGTTCAGTAATATCTGTACCCTTGTTCATGATATTTAGAGATTCTCTGGTGTCTGGTATTGTGCCAAGGGACTGGCGCAAGGCTAATGTGGTACCAATCTTCAAGAAGGGCTCTAGGTCTTCGCCAGGCAATTATAGACCGGTAAGTCTAACGTGCATTGTGGGTAAATTGTTTGAAGGACTTATAAGGGATTACATACAGGAATACATAGGGGATAATAGTATTATAAGTGATAGCCAGCATGGGTTTACTAAGGATAGAAGTTGTCAAACCAATCTAATTTGCTTTTATGAAGAGGTGAGTAGAAGCCTTGACAGAGGAATGGCTGTGGATATAGTGTTTCTGGATTTTGCCAAAGCGTTTGATACTGTCCCTCATAGATGTCTGACAGGTAAGTTAAGGTCCTTGGGCTTGGAAACTTTAGTTTGTAACTGGATTGAACACTGGCTCATAGATCGTACCCAGAGAGTGGTGGTAAATGATTCGTACTCTGATTGGTCCCCGGTTATTAGTGGTGTACCCCAAGGTTCAGTACTGGGCCCGCTGCTGTTTAATTTATTTATCAATGATATAGAGGATGGTATTAACAGCTCTGTTTCTATCTTCGCAGATGACACCAAGCTTTGTAGCACAGTACAGTCTATAGAGGATGTGCATAAGTTACAAGATGACTTGGATAGACTAAGTGTCTGGGCATCCACTTGGCAAATGAGGTTCAATGTGGATAAATGTAAAGTTATGCATCTGGGTACTAATAACCTGCATGCATCGTATGTCTTAGGGGGGATTAAACTGGCAGAGTCACTGGTAGAGAAGGATCTGGGTGTACTTGTAGATCACAGACTACAAAATAGCATGCAATGTCAGGCTGCTGCTTCCAAAGCCGGCAGGATATTGTCATGTATAAAAAGAGGCATGGACTCGAGGGGCAGGGACATAATACTCCCCCTTTATAAAGCATTGGTACGGCCTCACCTGGAATATGCTGTTCAGTTTTGGTCGCCTGTTCATAAAAGGGACACTGCGGAGTTGGAAAGGGTGCAGAGACGCGCGACTAAACTAATATGGGGCATGGAACATCTTAGCTATGAGGAGCGATTAAAGGAGTTACAATTGTTTAGTCTTGAGAAGAGACGTTTAAGGGGGGATATGATAAACGTATATAAGTATATAAATGGCCCATACAAAAAATATGGAGAAAAACTATTCCAGGTTAAACCCCCCCAAAGGACGAGGGGGCACTCCCTCCGTCTGGAGAAGAAAAGGTTTAGTCTAAAGGGGCGGCACGCCTTCTTTACCGTGAGGACTGTGAATTTATGGAACGGTCTACCTCAGGAACTGGTCACAGCAGGAACAATTAACAGCTTTAAAGCAGGGTTAGATACATTCCTGGAACAAAATAACATTAATGCTTATGCAGAATTATAAAACTACATCCCTTTCCCTTATCCCCTTACATCCTTCCCTTCAATCCCCTGGTTGGACTTGATGGACGTATGTCTTTTTTCAACCATACTAACTATGTAACTATGTAACTATGTAACTATGATGTGATGTCCTGTTGTAGATATAAAAGGTATATCTACTCCTATAAAATGATTATCGCATTAGTCTGTTTTCTTTTCTACTTTACTAACTATTCTGCGTTCATTTATTATTATTATGCATAGTACTTACATATATTTTGTGACTTATGTTCTTTTTTCCCCTGACATTTTTGTTCTGTTTTGCTGCTTTCTACCTTCCAGCACGTGTTTTGTGAAGAGTGCTTGTGCCTTTGGTTTGACAGAGAGAGAACATGTCCCCTTTGCCGTTCTGTAGCTGTGGAAACGCTCCGTTTGTGGAAGGATGGCTCCACATCTGCTCACTTCCAGGTGTACTGACAAGTCGAGTGGACCAAGCTGCTACATATCACTACCAGTGCAGACCAAACAGTATCGTCATCCAAGAATATGGCTTGAGTGATCCTAAATCTATCCTCCTGTGTCTTTTGGATTTCTATACATCTCTCTATTTCTATTCCAGTCTAAGACTTGTTCTGTGCAGATGAGGCTTAATCATTGCTTGTGGAAATAAAAGTGTTATATTAATAATTAGTGTTCTATTTAATTAATAATGATAAAGGGGTGAAGTCCATGGATCTTATTCATGAATCTATATACTATATAAACATTCTAGACTAAGCAATACAGGTGTCATTGTTTCATCCTGTCAAGTACACATCTTCTTCTCCTAGACCAAATTACTACAATTACATTTTTGCCAACTAAATTCAGTATGAATATCATCTATTCAATACTTGATTAAAATACTGTAAAAATAAATAAATAAAGGAAACCATTGAATAAAATGGAGAAGTCAAATCTCGGGATCACAAATAAAAAGGTTTGAGAAGTCCAAATGGGAAAAATAGTTATAAGTTAAACATATGATGGTTAGGGTCACACGGAACAGATCCAGAGCAAATTTTATACTGCGGACCCACTGATGACAAACCCTACAGTGTGCCTCCAGCTGTTCATGCTTGTAGCGGCTATCTGCCTCTACAAGCAGATACACAGTATTCTGCGAGATTCAACACCTCACAAAGAGTTTTATCAGTGTCCGATACTGCAGACACCAAGCTGCATTGCCAGACACAGCCGCATCCTGTCTAGGCTATTACTTCCTTGGTTGTGCAGTGGTACCAAACGTTTATGAACTATTCCAAGGAAACCCTTTTTCATACATTGGTTACTACTGAAAGTCTTAAATCCCCTGTGACTACTTATCTGGATCCCAGCAGCTTTTTTAAACTATGAGTTCTCTTAAACACCTCACTCCGCTTTCTGCACCTGTTTTTATGCTGCCCGCAGTTTGGCCAGTAATAAAACAAGTGACAGGTTCCCTTTAATGGCCAATTTTATATAAAACAGGAGATATGTAAAAGACAGGATATGATTAGTAAGACAATCAGTAAACTTTTTAAATGGGCACTGTCACATTATTTGTCCCAGACATGGACAAAGTCCAGGAAGTGAGGGTGGGACTAGCACAACTCTGTGCTCACTCCTGTCCTACCAGACTGCAGCATGAAAACAGAGAGGAGGGGGCTACAGAGCAGTTTGCAGTGATTGGATGAAGAGACCCAGCACATCACAGCAGACTCGGGGAGGAGGATGAGTCATGTGGAGTGAGAACATGCTCCCTCCAAAGCACACAATGACAAACCATGTGAGCAACAGATAGAAGATATTTGTGAGAATAATATAGGTGCTAGACACATAAATATTTTATTTTCAGGATTAGGTACTGAATAACATAACCTTTTTTTGTGGGATATGACAGGTACTCTTTAAATGGAAATGTATTTGTGCCTTTTTGTGTAGTTAGGTCATATAATGCATCCTTTCATTACATCCCTTGTCTAGTAGGAGCTTGTTGTCACTTGAATGTGATAATCTATCAGTTGACACTTGTGTTTTGTGTTGGCAAAGGTTATCAGGCATACAGCTGGCACTCTTCACTTAAATAGAGTTTAATAAAGTTTTCTGACTTTTCATGACACTTGTGATGAGCTTTTTAGAAAAAGAAATTGTACAGGAACCCACCTCTGTCACTGATTCAACTGAGCAGGAACTTCCTTCTGTTGAGCCCAAGATCGGTACCGTAACTTTCCTTGAGCTTGTATCAGAATGGTGGCGGCAAGGGATTAGGGAAGCTAAATACACATTGTTAAATGTTTGGAATGTTTTTTTTAAAACCCAACCCTGATCTCTACTTTTCCACAACTTTGTCTCTGACCTGTTTGCAGAGCTTTATGTTGGTCTTTATTTTGATTCCTTAGTAGTATTGCAAACTAGGGGGCCTCTAAGAACATGTAAATTTATACTGACATTATATGACAGATCATGAGGCCCCATTCAACTTACTTCTCAATTTATTTGGTTGGACCAGAAGTTATATCAGGGTTTATAACCAAGGCAGTGATATATATATATGTACTAACAACTTTTCATTTATGGTTTAACCCCTTCTTTCTTTGGCAATTTTTCATTTTTGCACTTTAGTTTTTTCCACATAAAAATCCATATGAAGGCTTGTTCTTTACGCCAACAATTTTACTTTGTAATACCATTTAATAATTTCACTACAAAATCTACGGCGAAACCAGAAAAAAATTATTTGTGGGGCAAAATTGAAAAAAAAAAAGCCATTTTGTAATTTTTAGCGGCTTCCTTTTCTACGCAGTGCAGTTTTCAGTAAAAAATTGCACCTTATATTTATTCTGTAGGTCCATATGGTCGCAAGGATACCCAATTTATATAGGTTATAATTTTTTTTTTAGTAAAATAAAATCAAACTACATGCACAAAAATTAATATTTAGAAAAATGTCCTCTTCTGACCCCTATAACTTTTTTATATTTCCATATAAAGGGTGATATGAGGATTCATTTTTTGCACCATGATCTGAAGTTTTTGTCGCTACCATTTTTGTTTTGAATGGACTTTTTGATAACTTCTTATTAATTTTTGTATGGTATAAAAAGTGACCAAAAATACGCTATTTTTGGCTTTGGAATTTTTTTATGTGTACGCCATTGACCGTGCGGTTTATTTAACGACAGATTTTTATAGTTTGGACATTTACGCACGCGACGATACCACATATGTTTATTTTTATTTACACCGGGTTTTTTTTCTAAATGGGGAAAAGGGGGGTGATTCAAACTTTTATTAGGGAAGGGGTTAAATCACATTTATTAACACTTTATTTTCACTTTTTTTTTTTTTTTTTTTTTTAAATGTTATAGCCCCCATAAGGCATGGCATTGATCAGTGTTATCGCCTCTTGACTGCTCCTGCCTGGATCTCAGGCACGGAGCAGTCATTCGGCGATCGGACAGCGAGGAGGCAGGTAGGGATCCTCCTCGTGTCCTGCAAGCTGTTCAGGATGCCGCGATTTCACCACGGCAGTCCTGAACAGCACCACTGGGCTAACCGGCAATGTTTACTTTTGTTTTAGATGCGGCAATCATTAGCCGTGGGTCCTGGTTGCCTATAGCATCCGGGACCCACCGGGTATGATGCACGCTCACCTGCTAAGCACGCGTCATACCTTGGGAGCCGCAGATGGACGTTAATGAATGTCCATTTGCAGCAAGGGGTTAAATGGGCACTGTCAGATTCAAAAACTTTTTATATGTTGTACATCTTTGCAAAACATTAACCTTTCTAATATACTTAATAAGAAAATGTTATTTCCTTTTTATAGAAATCATGGCTTATAAAACTAGGGGTCCTCATACCATCCAGAATATATTACTGTCCAGCTGCTGCATCATCTTTGTCCTAGTTGAGGCAAAGACAGGGACAAAGTCCAGTAAGAAAGCTAGCACTCCTCCTTGCTAACTCCCGTCCTATCAGTCTTTAGTCTGAAAGGGAAGGGGGTTAAATCAAGAGACACAGTACAGCAGACTCAGGGAGGACGATGAGTCATGCAGAGTGAGGACATGGCCCCTCTAAAGCTCTGAATGACAAACCAAGTGAGCAACAGATAGAAGGTATTTGTGAGAGAAATATAGATGCTAGACAAAAATTATACAAAATGTACCTTATCAAGACTAGGTATTGAGTGACATATAGCTTTTTTGTGAGCTATGGCAGGGGTTCTTTAAACCAAGTTTTGTTTTTATCATTCCACTGTAAAAATTTGTATTATCTTGTCACCATAAGGTTTACATTAAAATCCATTTTAATTCCAGGTTATAATACAACAAAACAGGAAAAACACAAAAGGGGATGAATACTTTTCACAAGGCACTGTCCACAGTTTGTGATCACCATGCAGATTTCCTGCTTCACCTGTTGTTTTTACGGTGCTCTATGTTGCTTTATTTTTATTTCAAAATTGCAGAACTTTCCTTAAACTTGTATCTGACAGTTTCCTTCTGTGTAATAGATGGAAACCCTAAGGCTATGTACACACTATTTTGAGACTCATTATTAGCCTTAAAAAAAAAAAAAATCTGTTTACACGGGCAAAATTTGTTACAAGACAATTTTTCTGGAATTTGGATGTCTTATGAGACATTTATCGCATTAGAAATTTTTGAGCAGTTATTTATTTTTTTACTTTTATTTAAAGGAATACTCCAGCGCAAAATAACTTATCCCCTATCCAAAGGATATGGGATAAGTTATAGATTGCGGGGGGGTCCGAGCGCTGGGGCCCCCCGGGATCTTCTGGACGGGGCCGCAGCAGTCTGACGGAAGTGAAGTTTCGTCCTCAGCAGAAAGCCGCGGCAGACACTCCCCCTCCATGTATCTCTATGGGATTCATGGAGGGGGCGTGTCGACGCCGCGTCATGCGGGGACGGAACACCCCTTTTCTGTATATAGCCGCTGCCCCGTACCGAAGATCGCGGGGGAGCCCCAGCGCTCGGACCCCCCGCGATCTGTAACTGGTCAATTTTTACTCTACTCAGATTTTGATAAATCCCCCCTTGTCTTGGAAGCTGAAAGACAAAAGATCATGGGAGCAGAGAGAGAGAGCTCATGGGATCTCTCATGGGAGCTGCAGAGGACCAAGGGTAGACAATTTAAATTATTTAAACATGCAGGACTATCCCTTTAAACTATTTACCCCAGTCTAACCAGGAAACATTTACCACAGATTTTAAAATATTCCAGATTGTGAAGTACACAGCCCCTGTTAAAGTGTTCAGCACTTAATATTCCTGTAGTAGAGTAAGTGGATGTCAATAGCAGTTAGTTTCCGTCATTTTTCCATCGTAAATTATCATAAAACTCAACAGTTCTATTCATTTCTGAAAGAGATTGTACGGCCAAATTGTTCATTAGGATGAGATGAATACACACATTATCATCTGCTGCTGAAGACGTGCTGTACTTTCTTATTGATTCAGAAGCCTAGAGAAAAGTGATGGTTTGTTGTAACTTCCACCGAATGCTTTGTGGCTTACTGAATTAACATGTTGGTATTATGAAGAGCTTTTGGTGAATGCCGTGCATTTCTATTCTCTATGAGTTTGGATTTCTTCCAATGCCGTAGAATAAATAAAGTAAATGCCTGATTGTTTGCTATAGGCGACACCAGCTTTTTACGCTACTTAGACATCAAGGACATTTATGAAATTGTTTTGAAAGGCTCTTTCTGAAGCAAACATAAATCTGATTTGTAACCATGTCTAAAATGTGTTTAGTAAGGAATTGCTGGAGGCTAGACTAAAGAACCCTCCTAAGGTTAATATTCTACAGATGTTTTATTTTCTGGTGTACTCTCCATGGATATACATTAACAGTACAATAGATCATACTAAAGAGCTCATCGGCTTTGAATATGGTACTGTATTAGTATGCCACCTTTCAAACTCATGAGTTTCTAGCCTACTTGAGCTACTCCAGTCAAGTGCTTTTTTTCTGAAATGTCTAGAAGCAACAGTATCTCAACTGTAAGGTAGTAATCCATAGTAGTTAATTGGATAGCCATGGACAAGATGCCGTGATCACGGGTGGTCAGACCGCTGTGACACCCTGAAATCACGACTTAGAAGGTTCTTCTAAGAAAACATACTAAGTGAAAAGTTGAAAAACTTTGGCGCAAAAAATACCTGTGCCTAAGAAAAGCGCCAAACATCAGCAAAAAAAAAAATTTTATTGGGTAAAACGATTCATAAATTCCCCCGAATGTGTCTACATACATTTGACCCATAGAGTGTTTAACTGCATGCCCCCAACACAATCAAACACATTTGGACCTTTTAAAGGGGTATTCCAGGAGTTTTTTTTATTTGACTATGCTACAGGGGCTGTAAAGTTAGTGCAGTTCATAATATAGTATCTATACATGTGTGTGACGGTTTTCTCACAATTCTTCTGTGATTTTCACTCCAATATTTATTTTTACCAGCATACAAAATGACTGTTGTCTCCAAGCTTGCAATGCGGCCGAGACCTGACTCACTAGTCAGCTGATGACAGGGAGCCTGTCTGCTTCAATGGGTGGAGGGATCACTTGGTGGGAGAGAGATTAATCTGCCACTAATGCAACAGCTGTAATGCAACAGCTTTAGGCACACTGATTGAAAACCACAGGTCTTTTGAATTGATGCAGCTCATTTATGTTTCAATAGGTGAGGTGGCTGAGGGAGGGAGGAAAATGGAATTGTGGGATTTGTAGTCAAAAAAAGAAAAGTCAAACAGGAAATGCCTAGCCACAGTGTTCTGGTAATCTCACAACATAACCATTTAGCCCAAGACAAGTGCAGATCTTTCCTAAGCATGTCTATTACTGTCTGCCAGGTACGTACTAAAATCACCTTATGGTGGATAACCCCTTTAAACGGAAAAGGAGCAAAAAATTGCCTGAGGTGCAGCGCTGCGCCAAAACAGAGACAAATCCACACACAAAAACAGCTCTAAAGTGCCCCCATATGTCACTATAATAAGGACTTTTGCAACCAACATCTGGAGGTCCACAGACTGGAGACCACTGATCTACATGATGCTTCTGTGGGTAGGTATATCTAATAATTTTTTTCCTAGGTAACCTCACATTTTTCTTTCAGAAAATGACAACGTTTACTAAAAAAATAACATGCCATGCCCCGGCCTGGCTTGTAGGTCACCATTGTTGGCTTTTACAATTTAATGCAATTTGTTAGAAAACAACCATGTGTCATTGTAGGTGACTGACAAGCTGGCATAATCTGTATGTCAGTCTGGTTCTCAGTATACTGTATAGAATTATATATATATGTGTGTATGTATATATATATATATATATATATATATATATATAGCAACAGGAGAATACAGCAGCACACTGCTAGCACAAAGATATAGATAAAACATGAGTATATAGATAGAACATGAAAAGCTATACAGCTGTAGTGCAATGAATGAAAATATGAAATTATGAGGTACTTAGCTTGCAAATTTGGTGGCCAAATAGCGTGGACCGTCCCACCACGGTAAGGTGACCTCATTCTGGGACGGACCCTACACTATGAATATGCCTCTGTGTGAACAGTACAGCAGGCATTGCAAGGTCTGAAACATCCAAGGCACCTTATATACACCTAATAGAGGTGGGTGGGGTGCAAGGTGCCTTGGATGTTTCAGACCTTGCAATGCCTGCTGTACTGTTCACACAGAGGCATATTCATAGTGTAGGGTCCGTCCCAGAATGAGGTCACCTTACCGTGGTGGGATGGTCCACGCTATTTGGCCACCAAATTTGCAAGCTAAGTACCACATAATTTCATAGTTTCATATTTTCATTTATTGCACTACAGCTGTATAGCTTTTCATGTTCTATCTATATACTCATGTTTTATCTATATACTCATGTTTTATCTATATCTTTGTGCTAGCAGTGTGCTGCTGTATTCTCCTGTTGCTGTATATTTAGCCCAGCAGCCTGCACCTGTAAGCCAGGTCTTTACAATAGTTTGGAATCAATAGTGCTGGCCAACTTATTCTTTGGTTTTATATATATATATATATATATATATATATATATATATATATATATATATACATATATATGTATGTATTTTTTTATTTTTTTTTCTATTGTGATATAAAATGTTTTCATATGAGATAGGACAGGCTGTTATGTTTGTAACAGTAGAAAATGACTACAAATTGTTCAATTATCTTTAAAAAAAGGTATTTTATTGTATTTTTTTTTTTTTTACATTTATCATAAAACAGGCAAAGGAATTGTATCCAAAAGATACTTTTTATATTATCATTGCACACAGAAAAAAACAGACAAATAGTAAAATAAAATCAATGAGTAGTGCACTTGTATATATAATAAAACATTTTCTCCCTATAAAGAGCTTTTATTATACAGTTCTTTGCACTTCTGACAGCAGAATAAATGTATCCCTTTGTTGTGTTCTTCAGCTTTCGCCCCCAATTGGATTCTTTTCCTCTCTGGTTGCAATTTAATAAAATAGAAAGTTGTTTCTGAAAGGAGTGGAGAGCTCTGAGGTTCTGATGAGAGCGGGAAACATGTCATGAGAAAAATTACATTCTGGATCCTCAATATTATTCTCATAAAATAATTGCCATTCAGAGTTGTAGCTGTGTATTTGACACTCCTGTACAATGTTATACTGCAATAGCCATCAAGAATTAGAATTTATTTATCACTTAAAATGGTTTTCCAGTACATAATGTATTTAATCGATGTGTCCAGGCTGTAAAATAAAACAAAAACAGCCTTTACTTACCTTACTCCAGTTCTCCGCTGCACTTCTCTTCACAGAGCTGTGGACTTAATGCCGCTCAGCTGAAGCAAGGTCCTGTTGCAGTCACTGAGTTCCTGAGAGGCAATGTTAAGTGCTGTCTGCAGTTCCATAAAGGAAAGTGCAGTGTGGTCTAAGTGCCGATACTGGAGGCTACAAGGGAAGTAAGTATAGGCTGTTTTGTTTTATTACACAGCCTGGGCACATTATTAAATACAAATTTTCACTGGATAACCCCTTTAAGGGTATTTGCATACTACAGAATCTCTGCCCAGATAAACTATGGGGGCGGAGATTCCAAGGGTGGCTGACGTGATTGAACCAATTAGTGCTAGGACCGTGTGGACATTGCCGGTCCCCATACCCAGCAAGGCATTCCCCCTCAGTATCCGCTCCGCCACTGAAATTTCATAGTGTGAACTTTGCAGAGGAATCTCATTAAAAGTAATGGGACTCTGCTGCACCGGAATTCCTAGCAGAATTTTTCCACTCAGAAATTCCATAGTATGCATGGGCCCTAAAAGAAAATGTCTTAAATCACAAGTACGGTGTCCATTTTAGGACATCATCAGTCGTCAGCCATAACTCCGTCCCAAGTCAGGTGAAACAGCTTCCCGCCTTCTCCCTCGGATCAATCGCCGTCAGTTGTCAGCCGGAACAATGGCCCCTGTCAGGCGACACAGCATCCTGCCTCCTCCCTCACACCAATCCCATCATCCTTCACCCACAACTCCCTCATCTGAAACTCCCTTGTTTAAAACATCATCATGCCTCAGACAATTCTCCCTCATACGCAACTTCCTGCCGCATTGCAGAGCCGACGCTGCACAGCATGATAGCAGAATCGAAACTGTGAAACTTGCACATGTACTACAGACACTACATGTTTTACAGAGTTTGTATAGCAGAGCTGACACTGAATAGCATGTACAGCAGAACCCATATAGCAGAGATCCAACACTGACTCGGCTCTGCTACACGGCAGGAAGGTTTTTCGTTTGAGGGATGACAGAGTTTCGGATGAGGGAGTTTCAGAGGAGGGAGTTGCGGCTGACGCCTGACGCAGATTGGTCTGAGGGATGAGGCGGGACACTGTTTCGCCTGACGCGGGACAGAGTTACGGCAGACGGCAGACAACTGACGATGTCCTAAAATGGACACCGTACACAAGGTGCTCTCCGAACCCCTGACAGGCCTTTAACATTGTTCACATATTTCCAGAAGTCTGAAAAAAACAAGGTTGTTTTAGTGAATGGGAGAAAGCTGCAAAACCTTCCCAAGTGTTCCATGTGCAGGAATATGCACCTAAAACAAGCAAAGAACAGGCTGTTGTACCAAGTGTGAAGGCTCCTTTCCAACAGCTTATTTAATCAACTGGCTTCAGAAAGTTAACCAGATTTGTAAATTACTTCTATGAAAAAATCTTAATCCATCCAGTACTTATTAGCTGCTGAATACTACAGAAGAAATGTTTTTCTTTTTGGAACACAGAGCTCTCTGCTGAATCATGAGCACAGCGCTCTCTGCGGACATCTCTGTCCATTTTAAGAACTGTCCAGAGTAGGAGAAAATCCCCATAGCAAACATATGCCACTCTGGACGGTTCCTAAAATGAACAGAGATGTCAGCAGAGAGCACTGTGCTCGTGATGTCAGCAGAGAGCTCTGCGTTCCAAAAAGAAAATAATTTCCTCTGTAGTATTCAGCAGCTAATAAGTCCTGGAAGGATTTTAGATTTTTTAATAGAAGTAATTTACAAATCTGTTTAACTTTCTGGCACCAGTTTTATAAAAAAAAGTTTTCCACCAGAGTACCCCTTTAACAGTATGGGTGTCAAGAGTTGGTCTCCAAACTGTACCCTCAGCATAGACCATCAATATTCTTATCTTAGAAAACACCTTTAAATAGTGCCTATAAATACAAAAAAATTTTAGGCCAACTGTAGATGGAAATTACATATAGTGCAATCAGGATTGATATATCTAAACAGCCAAACTTTTTTCTTTCCTTCCGCCGGTTGCCAGAAATGTAGATTAGTCTTCAGAGATTATCTGATATCTTCCCTCTGCTGCCTCCTTCCTACTTATGCTGTTTCACTTCCTAAGAAATACCTAGTAATAAACTGTAGCTTCATCTCCCTCCTCCCACTTTTCTTCTTTAGGGCAGGGTCACACGGGGTGCATCCGCAGCGTATTTCATACTGTGGATGCGCCGATGGAAATCACAGTAGGACTGCAGAGTGAGCTCCCAGCTGCGGAGTCCCTCTGTGACATCCATCCGCAGCATGAAACATTACCCGTTTGACCCTTCCCTTATACTGGTTTACACCTGACAGACTGTATGGTGACTGATGAGGTTTCTACACATTTACAAGCAAAATGGAAGTATAGGCTGATAGAAAATGAAGAAGATATATTACAAAGTGCCATACATTCAAATGTACTACCAATGTATGTAAAGAAAAAAAGAGTTTTTTTTCAAATGTTAGTTCAGTTGCACCCTTAAACCCTCCATCGTTAAGGCTACTATAAACAGACACAGTAACCTCTCTATAATGTAGAGTTTTGGGATTTTATTTCAATTACAATCACGATCCATACATTGGTCTGAATATATTTATCCTAAAACATTTTCAGTAAAATCATTGGCAATACCAAACTACTGTGCTTTCTTTCTAAAGTCATAAATAGTTTTTTTTATATTCATAGCAACCCAAATGTTGCTGTGAATAAAATAACTAAAATGTATTCATTTTTGATACATTTGATATTTGTAAATTTTCCTCCATGTAGAAGGATTTCAGACACTGCTGTTTTGTGCAGCATGATCCAAACTCATATAAAGGCTAAATAAACATCTCATTTCCTGAAGTAAACAATCATCATTATTTATACAATAACCAATTTAAGTGTATAATTTTTTTTAAGTATTTTAAAACACTCCAAAGTTTTTATTGCCATTAATTCCACCAAAATTCCTTACAGTTTTATTATAACGGAGGAGTTATAAGTGTGTGAGTTGCTCTTAGTAACCAATCAGATTTCAGATTTTATTTTATTCAAACAGCTGAATTCTGATTGGTTGTTTTGAGCACCTACCATAATTCTTTTGCGTTATTTACGATAAAATGAATCTCCCATATTATATTTCCAATTTGGGAATGTTACCCATAAAAGAGTGTGTCTGAAAATATCTGAAAATCAGTATTCTAGATATTATAGACAGCATAATTGTGTTTGTACAATATGATATTATTACTAAGGTATTATTACTAAGGTACTTAAAATTTTAGCTTAGTGACATTTGGAATTTGCAAGAAACAGTATAATGCATTTTACTTAATTTCTTGCTTAAAGGAAATTTTGGAATTTGTAAGAGATGCAGCTGTAGGTTTAAATCATAAGACAAACGTACAGAGATAATGACCAACAGTGATAAGAAAGTGTTTCATTAAGAAAAATGTGCATATCTTTATTAATAAAAGTATATCTATAGAAGATTTTAGCTTTACCATGTTGTTCTACAAAAAAAAAAAGTACCTCCTTGTGCTGGTTCTGAATGCGTCACCTCCTGGAAGCTTCTATAAGGTACATTAGTTGTTTGTTCTGTTTTTGATGTTTTATTTTTGTTTTTTTTAAACAAACTATCCAACAGCCCTTGAAAATGATTAGGAAAATGTAGCACCACAAACACGGTATCAGCACCAGCCAAATGCATATCTACTTCATTGAGATCTGTACAACACAACACTCTTATTGTTAACAACTAATATACAAGCTTGTGGCCGGTTAGCAAAAGTTTAACCTCATTTCGATTGACGTTTCCCTCTATTTTTCATCGTAACAACAGCCATGAATAATAAAATACCACAAAATCCAAAGCACCAGCCATTATGTGTATTGCTACACTAGGCACTAGCACCAACTTACTTGTCTTCCTCTATTACCACTGCCATTCCTCTCAGGACCAGCCTAGACTCATAAAGACCCTCTAATTACTCTTGATTTACTATTATCAAGTCAGTATTATAAGGCAAAACGATAGATCCTTATCACATTTCAAAGAAAATACACATTTGGTTAATATTATACAGCTCTAACAGTCATGTTTGTAACATTATACTGTATACTTAGCCTTGGTGGCATATAGACCAAGGCCATCAAACCAGGCACTTACATAACATTGTTAGATTTTTATTATCAATAATAATAGTTATGTCACCAGATTTCTTTACAGCACCAAATGTTCATAACTTAATTGTACCTCCTATCTTGTGGGTGTAATGCACCGATAGGGTCCTTGTTACCTGCCACAGAACTGCATTGATATACTTTTCTTAACTTTTCTTAGTAACTAGTGTAGTCTGTAGTTTGAAACCTTTGAAAAGTCTAAATTGGTAAATATAGTCCTAGTGTAATAAGGCAATTGTTGAGAGACATGTCTGTAGTTAAATATAGAGAAAATTGTTGGAAAATATAAATACTTCCGCTTGTCAATCATACTTTCTAATAGAACCTTAATAACGGACTTAAAAAACGCACTGATTCATGAGCTATCCTTTCATTTTATTCATGAGATTGTATTACTTTTTTTTGCGCTCATAATAAAGGGCAAAAGTGTGGGAGCCTTCTTTATTTTAATAGGAAAGTGTGTCACTGCTATAGACAGTATACTCAGAATATGCACATGGTGGGTCTCAAGAAACCTGTGCATGTACTCAAACAGCTGTGCAGGTACTCAAACAACTGTGCAGGTCCTCAAACAGCTGTGCGGGTACTCAAACAGCTGTGCAGGTACTCAAACAACTGTGCAGGTCCTCAAACAGCTGTGCAGGTACTCAAACAACTGTGCAGGTCCTCAAACAGCTGTGCGGGTACTCAAACAGCTGTGCAGGTACTCAAACAACTGTGCAGGTCCTCAAACAGCTGTGCAGGTACTCAAACAACTGTGCAGGTCCTCAAACAGCTGTGCAAGTACTCAAACAGCTGTGCAGGTCCTCAAACAACTGTGAAGGTCCTCAAACAACTGTGCAGGTCCTCAAACAACTGTGAAGGTACTCAAACAGCTGTGCAGGTACTCAAACAGCTGTGCAGGTACTCAATCAACTGTACAGGTACTCAAACAGCTGTGCAAGTACTCAAACAACTGTGCAGGTACTCAAACAACTGTACAGGTACTCAAACAGCTGTGCAAGTACTCAAACAACTGTGCAGGTACTCAAACAACTGTGCAGGTACTCAAACAGCTGTGCAAGTACTCAAACAACTGTGCAGGTACTCAAACAACTGTACAGGTACTCAAACAGCTGTGCAAGTACTCAAACAACTGTGCAGGTACTCAAACAACTGTACAGGTACTCAAACAGCTGTGCAAGTACTCAAACAACTGTGCAGGTACTCAAACAACTGTACAGGTACTCAAACAGCTGTGCAAGTACTCAAACAACTGTGCAGGTACTCAAACAACTGTACAGGTACTCAAACAGCTGTGCAAGTACTCAAACAACTGTACAGGTACTCAAACAGCTGTGCAAGTACTCAAACAACTGTGCAGGTACTCAAACAACTGTACAGGTACTCAAACAGCTGTGCAAGTACTCAAACAACTGTGCAGGTACTCAAACAACTGTACAGGTACTCAAACAGCTGTGCAAGTACTCAAACAACTGTGCAGGTACTCAAACTATTGTGCAGGTTCTCAAACAACTGTGAAGGTCCTCAAACAACTGTGCAGGTCCTCAAACAACTATGAAGGTCCTCAAACAACTGTGAAGGTCCTCAAAGAACTGTGCAGGTACTCAAACAGCTGTGAAGGTCCTCAAACAGCTGTGCAGGTACTCAAACAACTGTGAAGGTCCTCAAACAACTGTGAAGGTCCTCAAACAGCTGTGCAGGTACTCAAACAACTGTGAAGGTACTCAAACAGCTGTGCAGGTCCTCAAACAACTGTGAAGGTCCTCAAACAGCTGTGCAGGTCCTCAAACAACTGTGAAGGTCCTCAAACAACTGTGAAGGTACTCAAGCATAAAGTAAAGTAAAATTACTGGTGACAAAGAATGTGTTCTTTACTGTTTCATGGTATACATTCCTGATTCATGAGAAGATGTGAGTATCAGTTTAGAGGTGACATCAGTCCAAGAAATTAAGTTTTACTGGATACAATCTAAAAAGATCCTTTGTGAGTAAGCACATGAACCTCTAGTCTAGAGAAACTTGAGCCATGTGCTATTCAAAGGATCAAGTTATTTCACACACTGACTTAGGTAAGTGCCTGTTTGACCATTTATTTACATATACACCTCTTCAATAAAACATCATCTGAAAACATTATACTTGATCATAAGGTTAAAAATTTACATGTAAACAAGGTACAAGAGTTTTGTTGTAAAAAAAGAAATAGCTGATTTGGTTTGCACACACTGCGCTGGTTAACCGTAGTTGACCAAAAATGAGGCTTCTTGTTTATTACTCTGTACTTCAAGCAAGAGCCAGATCTCCGAGCTCGGCTGAATAATGACAAGGTTGTAGTAAATCACCCTTACAGCACCTACAACCATTAAGGCTGTAGCAGATAGAGATAAATGAACACGATAAACCTTAAGTAATAGTTTTCCTTGATTTTTTTTTTTTCGAATAAAGATAATAAATCAGTTGACAAGTAAATTTTGCCTTCACACAAGCAATAAAACAGATCAATATAAATGTAAAAAAATGACACTGCCGTTAATGGTACAGAAAAGTGTTTAAAGAGGTTGAAAAGAGGAATGCCTTATGTACAATAAATAGACTCTAGTAGGTACTTACAATATATTCTACACATTCTTTGTATTAGACAAACTTTTAAAAAATCCACACATCTGCAAACAAACTTCTCAGTCGGGAAGTAGTCGCAACCCTGTAGTGTCTAGTGGTATTGTTATGACCGGGACACTATGGGTTTAGCTTATTGCTCTCCAGGAGAGCGTCACCACACTGCACACATTATAATCAGGCCATTGCACATTCTCCCAGACATTGCTGGCTAGTGGCAGCTACCTACTGAAATGCTGCCCCTTCCCATTATCAGAGGATAGTAAGGTTGAATGTTCATTGCATGCACTGAAGCTCAACCATCATCAGCCTTCAAAGCCAATTCTTAGAACTGCTCCTTCATCTGCACTTCATGTTTAGCACAGGAATATCCTCTTCATCATCAGGCACCAATGGCTTCAATGTCTCCTCATCACGAGGACACCATACTTCCTAACCTGAAATAGAGGAATGGACAATCATTTGTATTATATATTTATACAATACAGGACACAGTGACAATATATCATGCCAGTACAGTTCTGTCAGTATATTGCTCTTTTCAGAACAGTAAGAAAAGGTATAATCATGAGTCCCAAGAGATGCCTGTTGCTGTTATGTACAGGGCCGTCTGTTTGGAAGGTGTCTGGCACGCTATGGCTGATATGAGCGCACAAGCTAAACCACTTGAGGTTCTTGTAACTTGGGACCTTTCAGACTAGGGAATGGGGTTTGTTTATTTTCTAACCGTTTGGGACATTTCTGAGTTTAGGGATTATGTTCCTGTGTGAATATATTCTCTTTATCCCTGAACGAGTAAGGTGTCAGTGAACTATTGTACACTGGTGAAAGGGAATCTGTCAGCTGCAGTTTATGACACTGTTAGGGCAAAGAGACACATGGTATCTTTTATTTATTATATTTAATAATGCTTTTGTTTTCCTGGTGTCATGTGTCAGGCGTTCCCAAGCCCCTAAAGTTCAAAGGTTTGGAATGCCTCCTCTCTCCCCCTCCGAGCCAGTCCCTACTTGATTGACAGTCAGCTGGAAGCCGAGCCCTGTTGCCAAATCCTGTTCCTGTGCTGGGCATACAAATTGTGAGCAGGTGTGTGATTGGAAACATAGCTTGGCTTCCATCAAGCAGAGATAGGATGGGAGGGAAAGCAAAGAGGTGTTCCAGCCCTCAGCATTTTAGGGTCTGGAAACACTTCATGACAATTGGAACCAGATAGATAAGATAGATAGATAGATGAGGTACCATGTGTCTCCTTGTCCAAACAGCTATCTAAGAGTGTCAGCAGTGCGGAACATCAATTGCAGATGACAGCTTCTCTTTGAGTCCAGGTATCAGCTGACATTAAGGACAACCATTATTATCTTGTTGCATAATATCAGTACCAACGTTTACCCTATAATTATTGTGAACACTGAATATGTAAAACAAAACAATACAATACGTTTTTGCTTGCCTGTTTAGAATAAACATTTCATGCATGTTGTGATAAGAGGGAACAGGTTTGATGTAAGTGTTGGTAAAAAGCTTCATATTAGTTGTAGGAAGGCTTTATAAACCTGCACTTTAAAGGGGTACTCCGGTGGAAAGTTTTTTTTTTTTTTTTTTAATTAACTGGTGCCAGAAAGTTAAACAGATTTGTAAATTACTTCTATAAAAAAATCTCAGTCCTTCCAGTACTTATTAGCTGCTGAATACTAGAGAGGAAATTATTTTTTTTTTTGGAACACAGTGCTCTCTGATGACATCATGACTACAGTGCTCTCTGTTGACATCTCTGTCCATTTTAGTAACTGTCCGGAGCAGCATATGTTTGCTATGGGGATTTTCTCCTACTTGGACAGTTCTTACAATGGACAGAGATGTCAGCAGAGAGCACTGTAGTCATGATGTCAGCAGAGAGCTCTGTGTTCCAAAAAGAAAATAATTTCTTCTGTAGTATTCAGCAGCTAATAAGCACTGGAAGGATTAAGATTTTTTAATAGAAGTAATTTACAAATCTGTTTAACTTTCTGGCACCAGTTGACCTTTCCACCAGAGTACCCCTATAATATAACAGTAGTTATACAGAAGAATGTTGTGGATTATGTTGGATTCTACTGCTAGAACTAGGCACTGCTTCAAGCCCAATGCTAATATTAACCACTTATGTTTCTATACATAAGACATTGTCCAAGTGTAGAAAAAAAAGAGTACATGTACATGGGTTGTGTCTGATCGTACATGGCACACGGTACATCTGAATTGCCCTTTTTTTTCTCTGAAATATACACGCTTGAGACAAAATAAGCTTTCTGCACCTATTTTGTCTTTTTTCAATGACTTAGAAAAATTAGACATCAAAACTTGTCTTGTCAAGCTTCAATGGGCACTGTCAGATCCAAAAACTTTTTATATGTTGTTACTGATGAAAATTTAAGACCATTTTGTAATATGGTTGTTCAAATTTTTTATTAAAGAAAACGGCTTCTGAAAATCCCACCACTAGGGGTCCCCATATATACTGGGACACTAACCAGTCCTGAGTCATGGACAAGAGATGACTCATGGACAAGGCTGCATAAGCAGACACACCAATCACCTCCCCACACCACAAGGATGGACACCCCCTTCCCCTGAGAGGATTGTGAGCTAATGAAACAGGTGTTTTTATAATAAATATAGGTGATAGAGACCTAAAAATTAGACATACATGGTCAGCATTAGGTACTAAGTAAATTTTTTTTTTTTTTTTGTGGGATCTTACAGGTATGCTTTAAGGGTAAAAGTAGATTAGTTGTATTAAAAAGAGCCCATTTCATACTTTCGAAGGTGGCTGGGGTAGGACCTCCATCTATATTTGTAGTAGACTACATTTTTACATGCATTATAATAAAAATGTAATTTAGATGTATATTCATATATGAAATTCTGTCGCAATATTTCAGCGTGTCATCTGTCATTTGCAACGTGGATTTGCTATTTCAGTGCTCAGGTTATGTATTTTTTGTATATTTTACATTTTTATTTATATTTTTTTCTGGGTTCGTTATGGTTTTTTTTCCCCCCCCCAGAAAATTAGTGTATATTAACTTGGAAATGAAATGGTGATGTCACCTTATTTTATCCAAATCACTACTGTGACTTTTTGCAGCGACTTTATGTCCAACCAAGCTGTTATGCTTGTAATAAAATGGGGAAAAAAACATGAAATATAGTCATGGTCATTGTTATGTCTTGGCCGATAAACATTGTGAGCCCCAAAACTATAGCTGCAATCTGTTTATTATACTGCTTGTACCACCGGGGCTCTGGTTTGTTATACAATTACATATGTGCATCTCATTTTATTTCTCGGACATAAATTTGGTGGGAATATCTGGTCATTGCCAGACATTACATCAGATCGTCCTATCCATCACTTTTTGTCTGCTGGAGAAACAGTGACACAATATCAACATAATGATTCTCATTATTTATAAGGATGGAGGTCACATTCAAGTATAGGTGAAAAATAAATGTCCACACTAGGTATGGCTAACTATATGTGCATTATGACCTACACAATATAAAGGCATATACATATTTGCACACACATTTTGATTTTGGAAATGTACATGCTTCATATTTAAACACAGGGTGTCTTAGTAGTGTAACTGTCTAGCAACTGTTTCCCAACCAGGGTGTCTCCAGCTGTTGCAAAACTACAAACCCCAGCATGCCTGCACAGCCTTTGGCTTGTAGGTTTGCAACAGCTGGAGGCACACTCATTGGAAAACAATGGCCTAGCATGTTGCTCTAAAGTCTACTAGTCGCATAGCTGTAGACATCTATTTACTTGGGTCTATTATGAGTGTATCGGTCTATCCCTATGTTCACGACCACTAGTTGTGTAGCTGTATAGCTTTATTTTTTTATTTAATTTTTAAGTAAATTTGATGACATTTTTTCTATGTTGTTGAGCCTATTAGTAATGTAGCATTATAGTGCTTTACTTAAGTTTATTACTTTTATGGCTGTCTAGCACTTTGTGCATACCGATAGTGTAGCTCTCTAGCTGTTTCCCTGGGTCCATTATTATTGTAAGTGTCAAGTTCTTTGCATGATCCATTAGTAATGTAGTTGTTTAGGTCTTTCCTGGGGTCTGTGTGTAGTATAGTTGCCTCTGTCTTTCCTTGCATTTATTAGTAGTTTAGTTGTCTTGGTCTTTCCTGAGGTCTATTAGTATTTTAGTTATCTAGCTCTTTCCTGGTCTTTATTAATAGTGTAGTTGTCTAGCTTTTCCTGGGGTTTATTCGTAGTGTAGTTGTCTAGCTTTTCCTGGGGTTTATTCGTAGTGTAGTTGTCTAGCTTTTCCTGGGGTTTATTCATAGTGTAGTTGTCTAGCTTTTCCTGGGGTTTATTAGTAGTGTAGTTGTCTAGCTTTTCCTGGGGTTTATTAATAGTGTAGTTGTCTAGCTTTTCCTGGGGTTTATTCGTAGTGTAGTTGTCTAGCTTTTCCTGGGGTTTATTCGTAGTGTAGTTGTCTAGCTTTTCCTGGGGTTTATTCGTAGTGTAGTTGTCTAGCTTTTCCTGGGGTTTATTAGTAGTGTAGTTGTCTAGCTTTTCCTGGGGTTTAATTAGAAGTGTAGTTGTCTTGCTTTCCTCCAGGGTCTATTAATAGTGTCGTTTTCAACTCTTTGCTTAGGTTCATAAGTCGTTTTTCCTAGGTTTATTAAATTCATAAATAGCATAGCTGACTAGGGCCTATTAGTAGTGTAGTTGTCTAGGGTCTATTAGTAGTGTAGTTGTCTAGGGCCTATTAGTAGTGTAGTTGTCTAGGGTCTATTAGTAGTGTAGTTGTCTAGGGTCTATTAGTAGTGTAGTTGTCTAGGGTCTATTAGTAGTGTAGTTGTCTAGGGTCTATTAGTAGTGTAGTTGTCTAGGGCCTATTAGTAGTGTAGTTGTCTAGGGTCTATTAGTAGTGTAGTTGTCTAGGGTCTATTAGTAGTGTAGTTGTCTAGGGCCTATTAGTAGTGTAGTTGTCTAGGGTCTATTAGTAGTGTAGTTGTCTAGGGTCTATTAGTAGTGTAGTTGTCTAGGGTCTATTAGTAGTGTAGTTGTCTAGGGTCTATTAGTAGTGTAGTTGTCTAGGGTCTATTAGTAGTGTAATCATCTAGGGTCTATTAGTAGTGTAGTTTTCTAGGGTCTATTAGAAGTGTAGTTGTCTAGGGTCTATTAGTAGTGAAATCGTCTAGGGTCTATTAGTAGTGAAATCGTCTAGGGTCTATTAGTAGTGTAGTTGTCTAGGGTCTATTAGTAGTATAGTTGTTTAGGGTCTATTAGTAGTGTAATTGTCTAGGGTCTATAAGTAGTGTAGTTGTCTAGGGTCTATTAGTAGTGTAGTTGTCTAGGGCCTATAAGTAGTGTAGTTGTCTAGGGCCTATAAGTAGTGTAGTTGTCTAGGGTCTATTAGTAGTGAAATCATCTAGGGTCTATTAGTATTGTAGTTGTCTAGGGTCTATTAGTAGTGTAGTTGCTTAGGGTCTATTAGTAGTTTAGTTGTCTAGGGTCTATTAGTAGTGTAGTTGTTTAGGGTCTATTAGTAGTGTAGTTGTCTAGGGTCTATTAGTAGTGTAGTTTTCTAGGGCCTATAAGTAGTGTAGTTGTCTAGGGTCTATTAGTAGTGAAATCATCTAGGGTCTATTAGTAGTGTAGTTGTCTAGGGTCTATTAGTAGTGTAGTTGCTTAGGGTCTATTAGTAGTGTAGTTTTCTAGGGCCTATTAGTAGTGTAATTGTCTAGGGTCTATAAGTAGTGTAGTTGTCTAGGGTCTATTAGTAGTGAAATCATCTAGGGTCTATTAGTAGTGTAGTTGTCTAGGGTCTATTAGTAGTGTAGTTGCTTAGGGTCTATTAGTAGTATTTCTGCAGGGGGAGAGTGGTGCAGTTGCCCATGGCAACCTATCAGAGTGCTTCTTTCATTTTTAACCCCTTAATGCAAATCAATGTACATTTACGGCCATTTGCGGCTCCCGAGGTATGACGCATGCTCAGCAGGAGAGCGCGCATCATACCCTGTGGGTCCCGGTTGCTATAAGCAACCGGGACCCACAACTAATGCCAGACATCGCCGATCGGGCTGATGCCTGACATTAACCCTTTAGACGAGGCGATCAAACTTGATTACTGCGTCTACAACTAAAGTAAATAATGCCGGTTAGCTCATCGGTGCTGTTCGGGACCGCAGCGGTGAAATCTGAGTATCTGATCGCCGAATGACTGCTCTGTGCCTGAGATCCAGGCAGGAGCAGTCAAGCGGCAATAACAGTGATCAGTGTTATGCTATTGAATAACAGTGATCAGTGTATTAAATCAGTGTGTGTGCAATGTTATAGCCCCCTTTGGGAGCTATAACATTGCAAAAAAAGTGTAAAAAAATAAAAATTAATAAAGATCATTTAACCTCTTAAGGACCATGGACGCGTAATGGCCCTTAACCGGGTATGACACGGGCTCCTGACTTATTCCTGCAGCTGGGGACCTGCGTTAATAGCCGACATGCAGCAATCGCCGGGGGCGGCTATTAACCCTTTAGATTGCCGCTGTCAAAGTTGACAGCGGCGTCTAAAGGTGCCTGTATTCAGTCACTGGTGGTCCAGTGGGGGGGGGGGGGGGGGGCGCGGGGGCGCGATCCACTGCTGAGGTAGCCTTACCTCTCCTTCCACGGCGGCTGCGGCTCTCTGAATGATACAGCCTGGCAGGACCAGGCTTTATCATTCGAGCGCAGAGCACACTGATCACTATGGTTCTACACAACCATAGTGATCTGTATGAGGAATCTAATGATTCCTCCTAAAAGTCCCCTAATGGGACTAAAAGTGTAAAAAAAAAAAAAAAGGTTAAAAAAAGTTTAACACACACACATTAACCCCTTCCTTATCAAAAGTTTAAATCACCCCCCTTTTCCCAAATTCCATATAAATAATATATAAACATAATAAAAATAAACATATGTGGTATCGCCGCGTGCGTAAATGTCCGAACTATAAAAATATATCATTAATTAAACTGCACAGTCAATGGCGTACGCGTAAAAAAATTCCAAAGTCCAAAAGAGCGTATTTTTGGTCACTTTTTATATCATGAAAAAATTAATAAAAAGCGATCAAAAAGTCCAATCAATACAAAAATGGTACCGATATAACTTCAGATCACGTCACAAAAGATTAATGCTCGTGCCGCCCCATACGCAGAAAAATAAAAAAGTTATAGGGGTGCAAAAACGGAAAAACCCGTGGTCCTTAAGGGGTTAACCCCTCCCCTAATAAAAGTTTGAATCACCCCCCTTTTCCCATTAAAAAAGTGTGTAAATAAAAATAAACATATGTGGTATCGCCACGTGCGTAAATGTCTGAACTATAAAAATATATAATTAATTAAACCGTAAAAAAAATTCCAAAGTCCAAAATAGCGTATTTTTGGTCACTTTTTATACCATAAAAAAATTTATTTAAAAAGTCAGATCAAAACAAAAATGGTACCGATAAAAACTTCAGATCACGGCGCAAAAAATGAGCCCTCATACTGCCCCTATACAGAGAAATAAAAAAGAGGAAATTTTTCAACATATTAATAAATTTTTGTGCATGTAGTTATAATTTTTTTTTGTAGTAAAATAAAATCAAACCTATATAAATTGGGTATCTTTGTGACCGTATGGACCTACAGAATAAATATTAGGTGCAATTGTTACCGGAAACTGCACTGCGTAGATACGGAAGCCGCTAAAATTCACAAAATTGCTTTTTTATTTTTTATTTTGCCCCACATATAATTTTTTTCTGGTTTCACAGTAGATTTTGTGGTTCAATTATTAATGGTATTACAAAGTAAAATTGTTGGCACAAAGAAAAAGCCCAAATATGGATTTTTAGGTGGAAAATTGAAAGTGCTAGGATTTTTATAAGGTGAGGAGAAAAAAACTAAAGTGCAAAAATGAAAAATCGCCAAAGAGGGAAGGGGTTAAAGAGACGTGTGAAAAATGAAAGAAGCCATCTGATTGGTTACTATGGACAACTGCACCACTCTTCCTCTACACAGGTTTTGATAAATCTTCCACTTAGAAGTGTAGTTGTTTAGGGTCCGTTGGTAGTATAGTTGTCTAGGATATACTTAGTAGTGTAGTTGTCTAGGATATACTTAGTAGTGTAGTTGTTTAGGGTCCGTTGGTAGTATAGTTGTCTAGGATATACTTAGTAGTGTAGTTGTCTAGGATATACTTAGTAGTGTAGTTGTTTAGGGTCCGTTGGTAGTATAGTTGTCTAGGATATACTTAGTAGTGTAGTTGTTTAGGGTCTGTTGGTAGTATAGTTGTCTAGGATATACTTAATAGTGTAGTTGTCTAGGATATACTTAGTAGTGTAGTTGTCTAGGATATACTTAATAGTGTAGTTGTCTAGGATATACTTAGTAGTGTAGTTGTCTAGGATATACTTAGTAGTGTAGTTGTTTAGGGTCCGTTGGTAGTATAGTTGTCTAGGATATACTTAGTAGTGTAGTTGTTTAGGATCTGTTGGTAGTATAGTTGTCTAGGATATACTTAGTAGTGTAGTTGTCTAGGATATACTTAGTAGTGTAGTTGTTTAGGGTCCGTTGGTAGTATAGTTGTCTAGCATATACTTAGTAGTGTAGTTGTTTAGGGTCTGTTAGTAGTATAGTTGTCTAGTCTTCTCTTGGGACTAGAAGAGCAGTTTTTAAGATCTTTGCTTAGGTTTATAAGTAATGTAGTTGTCTAGCATTGAGACTAGACAACTGATTCTATTCCTAGAGCTTCACTTTGCTTGGTACTGTAGCTAATTTATCTTTTTGCATTAGTAGTGGATTTTTATAGTTATTTGCATATGTCTATGTAGTTGCTTGGGACGGTTAGTAGTTTATTTTTCTTGTTCTTTGTTTTAGTCCAAAAGTAGATTAGCTTCATAGTTTTGCATGGGTATTTGAGTTCTGTATCTTAATTGGTCTTTATTAGCACTTTAACTATCTAGTTGTTTGCTTGTACCCATTAGTCATTTAATATTGTAGCCCTTTGAACGACACTATTAGTAGTACAGTCTGTTGTTAATTACATGACACGTTTATATCTGCTATATCCATGTGACTTTGGGACAAGTGTATTAATTTGCAGTTTTTCACAAATTTCAGTAACCTAACAACAATGATAAATTGACTCTTTGTATTTCTTCTGTTGGGTATCTAGACTAGTATTTTAGGACAGTCCAAAAGCAGCCCACATCTCTAGTCAAACATTACAGTGGGGAGTCAACTCTATATGACAGTAATTCATTATTCAGCCAGCACTACCCCATATTTTGGTGTATTACTGTGTGTTATGTCATTTCTTGTGTTTTTGGTCTGCTTACTGTCCCCAAATTTATCTAGAATCGTTTATTTGAAGGTATGGTTGGTCTAACGTGCATTATTTGTCCGTTGCGATTACTGCATTACATAATATCTGTTGTAAAAAAAAATGTGTATAAGCTTACGAATGTCCTAGATTTAACTGTTTATTGTCTATGTTGTGTCAATTCCAGTGGTATAATTTGCTGTACAGCTGAATAAATTAACTTTTTTTATTCATTCAGCTGGATATTTGCTAAGTATACCACATTTTAGTTGACAATCTTTGCAGCTTTTTCTCATAATTTTTATTATATGGCTTAAATGTTTTTCTACTTATCTATACTAACAGGCAAATCTCAGCTTGGTTTAGACTTAAACCTTTTTAATATAATTCATAAGAAAATGTTATTTCCTTTTTATAGAAATTATGGTTTATAAAATCATGGCTTTGTCCAAGCTGAAGCACAGGCATGAACAAAGTCCAGTAGATGAGGATGAGGGTGGGCTAGCACTCCTCTGTGCTCTCCTTTCTGATAGCACTCCTCTGTGCTCTCTCCTGTCTGATAGTACTCCTCTGTGCTCTCTCCTGTCTGATAGCACTCCTCTGTGCTCTCCTGTCTGAAAGCACTCCTCTGTGCTCTCCCCTGTCTAATAGTACTCCTCTGTGCTCTCTCCTGTCTGATAGTACTCCTCTGTGCTCTCTCCTGTCTGGTAGTACACCTCTGTGCTCTCTCCTGTCTGATAGCACTCCTCTGTGCTCTCTCCTGTCTGATAGCACTTTTCTGTGCTCTCTCCTGTCTGATAGTACTCCTCTGTGTCTCTCCTGTCCGATAGCACTCCTCTCTGCTCTTTCCTGTCTGATAGCACTCCTCTGTGCTCTCTCCTGTCTGATAGCACTTCTCTGTGCTCTATCCTGTCTGATCAGTAGAGAAGGAAGGTGGGATCTATGATTCGTAAAATTGCGGCGCTAAGAAGCGCTCCTTTCCAGTGTAGAAGTGTAAAACAAAGAAAAACAGGCGCTCCCTTGTGGAGAATCAACGGGATCACAGGTGTGTGGGAGGGGAGGGAAAAAGTAAAGGCTCACCCTGCCAGGTTGTGTGCATTCCCACACAACCAGGATATGCGTTTGATAAGATGATCCTGGTCTGCAGCCTTCCTAAAAACAGTAAGGAGTATGGCAAAGTTCGAGGAGGATAGGAATTCCGGCGCTGAACAAGGAGGAGACAATGGAGCCAGGTGTGTAACGAACAGATTTAATTCAATGCGACGCGTTTCACCGCGCTTGCGCGGTTTCATCAGGCATCTGATCAGCCTGATGAAACCGCACAAGCGCGGTGAAATGCGTCGCATTAGATTAAATCTGTTCGTTACACACCTGGCTCCATTGTCTCCTCCTTGGTCAGCGCCGGAATTCCTATCCTCCTCGAAGTTTGCCATACATCTCCTTAGTGCAGAAGTGTAGAATTGTCATCCACAAAGTCGGGTATTTCATAAAGCAAAAGAGTATTTATTTATGCAGGTAATTACAAGGGATAACACGTTTCTAGGGGCGGAGACCCCCTCTTCGTCAGATCCAAATCATTTGGATCTGACGAAGAGGGGGTCTCAGCCTCTTGAAACGCGTTATCCCTTGTAATTACCTGCATGAATAAATACTCTTTTGCTTTATGAAATACCCGACTTTGTGGATGACAATTCTACACTTCTACACTGGAAAGGAGCGCTTCTTAGCACCGCAATTTTACGGATCATAGATCCCACCTTCCTTCTCTACTGATCAGACGTCCAGGACCAGCTCCTGAGACAACCAGGTGCCAGCAGCCCTTCCACCACTACGTGCTTCCCAGGGATCTGGGATCAAAGCTTACAATGGTGTTGTGTTTGTAACACAACACCCCCAGGTGAGCACACTAAACTCTGTTCACCTATACACATTTTTTACATCACAGAATCATGACACATTAGTGCGCTTTTTCTTCTGTTTTCTTTTTCATATATCTGAGTCTCTCCTGTCTGATAGTACTCCTCTGTGCTCTCTCCTGTCTGATAGCACTCCTCTGAGCTCTCTCCTGTCCTATAGCACACCTCTTTGCTCTCCTGTCTGATAGCACTCTTCTGTGTTCTCTCCAGTCTGATAGCACTCCTCTGTGCTCTCTCCTGTCTGATAGTACTACTCTGTGCTATCTCTCCTTTTTGATAGCCTCTGTGCTCTCTCCTGTCTGATAGTACTCCCCTGTGCTTTTTCCTGTCTGATAGCACTCCTCTGTGCTCTCTCCTGTCTGATAGTACTACTCTCCTCTGTGCTCTATCCTGTCTGATAGGACTCCTCTGTGCTCCCTCCTTTCTGATAGCACTCCTCTGTGTTCTCTCCTGTCTGATAGCGCTCCTCTGTGCTCTCTCCTGTCTGATAGCACTCCTCTGTGCTCTCTCCTGTCTAATAGTACTCCTCTGTGCTTATTCCTGTCTGATAGCACTCCTCTGTGCTTTCCCCTGTCTGATAGTACTACTCTCCTCTGTGCTCTCTCCTGTCTGATAGGACTCCTCTGTGCTCCCTCCTTTCTGATAGCACTCCTCTGTGTTCTCTCCTGTCTGATAATGCTCCTCTGTGCTCTCTCCTGTCTGATAGTACTCCTCTGTGCTCTTTCCTGTCTTATAGCACTACGCTGTGCTCTCTCTTGTCTGATAGGACTCCAATGTGCTCTCCCCTGTCTGATAGTACTCCTCTCCTCTGTGCTCTCTCCTGTCTGATAGTACTCCTCTGTGCTCTTTCCTGTTTTATAGGACTCCCCTGTGCTCCCTCCTGTCTGATAGGACTCCCCTGTGCTCTCTCCTGTCTGATAGCACTCCTCTGTGCTCTCTGCTGTCTGATAGGACTTTCCTGTGCTCTCTCCTGTCTGATAGGGCTCCTCTGTGCTCTCTACTATCTGATAGGACTCCTCTGTGTTATCTCCTGTCTGATAGGATTTCTCTGTGCTATCTCCTGATAGTACTCCTCAGTGCTCTCTCCTGTTTGATAGCACTCCTCTGTATTATCTCCTGTCTGATAGCACTCCTCTGTATTCTCTCCTGTCTGATAGGACTTAAGCCATGAGTTATATAAAAATAAAATAGCATTTTCTTATGAAGTATATTAGGAAGGTTAATGTTTTGCCAAGATGTACAACATATAAAAAGTTTTTGTATCTGACAGTGCCCATTTAAGACCTAGAGCAGCACTAAATATTGGATAAGTTATAGTTCTTAGTTTCCTGTTTATATACCTAAATATTCTCTTTAGTACACTGAAGAAAGCAACTTCCCACCCTCATTAGTACATACTTCATCTCTTCCAATGAAAGTGTTAAAGCCATAGTACATACTTCATCTCTTCCAATGAAAGTGTTAAAGCCATAGTACATACTTCATCTCTTCCAATGAAAGTGTTAAAGCCATAGTACATACTACATCTCTTCCAATGAAAGTGTTAAATCCATAGTACATACTTCATCTCTTCCAATGAAAGTGTTAAAGCCATAGTACATACTTCATCTCTTCCAATGAAAGTGTTAAAGCCATAGTACATACTTCATCTCTTCCAATGAAAGTGTTAAAGCCATAGTACATACTTCATCTCTTCCAATGAAAGTGTTAAAGCCATAGTACATACTTCATCTCTTCCAATGAAAGTGTTAAAGCCGCCCATGATGAATTGTAGTTTGATAATATAAATACGGCTGCCTTAGAGACAAGTGCATTTATAAACTGCCCTGGTAATTCAGCCCACAAGGACTTGATGCACAGTCTTGTGATACAGCAAAACTGCAGAGAACAAATCTGTAACTCTATAGGGATTCCATGTACAGTTATTCCTAGAAGGGACGGGCCTCTCAGGACTCGGTGTGCTTAAAATATTTTGTGTGTGGTCTGTGGAGAAATATTTGTTTATAGGTTTACGAGAGTGGGGGAATAACCAGAGAGGAGAGACATGAAGACGCTGTGCAATTTGAAATGGTCATGTTTATGGCAGTCCGCACACTAGATATTTCTTACATGTCATATACTAGGTGTCCCCGTGTCAAAGTTCTTTTATGCGCAGTACATGCATTCCAGTGAAGCTAAGTCATCATACGTGTCCACATGCTGTCATAGGATATTTTACTCATCTGATGTAATTTCCTAGCATTATGCAATACATCACACATACACGATCTGTATTCTGACTAAAGAAAAACATTACACAATGACTTCACAACACTAAACTGTTAGATTATATAAAATTATAGATTATATAAAATTCTATATACTGTTATTATGTTACTTTTTTACTGTTATTATGTTACTTTTATAATACATACATACTGTTATTACTACTACTATATTACTTCAAATATGTAAGAATCTTTAAAACATACATATATATATATATATATATATATATATATATATATATATTTGTACGGAATTGTGTTGTTAGCAACAAGTACAATAGATTAACACAGATCAAGGGGGCAAGGTACCTGTTGGAGTTTATAATGTACTTTATAGAAATTGAATGCCATGAGTTACCCATATAATGTATGGAATCATGTTGTAAGTTTGTGCTCCTAAAACATTATGTAATGATAAGCAAAACATTGGGAATGTCTGATGGCTAGATAACAGACAGATTATATAACTCTCTTATATCAAACTTTATATACTTTTATTACTACTACTTGTATTACTTCAAATATGTTAAGAATGTTTGAAACATAAATATATAAATATATATATATATATATATATATATATATATATTTTTTTTTTTCAAGTTACAAATATAATGTATGAAATTGTGTTGTTAGCAACAAGTCTCATGGGGTAGATTACATTAGATTAACACAGACCCAGGGGGCAAGGTACCAGTTGCATTGTACTACATACAAATATGTTGGTGCTCCTGAAACCTAACGTAAGACTGAGCAATACTTTTAGATTGATAGAGAAACAGATAATATCATTTTTATATACATTTTTATACCAGCGGTCTCCAAACTGTGTTGCAAAACTACAACTCCCAGCATACCGGGCATGTCCGGGCATACTGGAAGATGTGGTTTTGCAACAGCTGGAGGTCCGCAGTATGGAGACCACTGTTATATACTGTTGTTATCACTACATTAGAATTATATTACTAATGGCAATGGCTCAAACATGAAAGAAATGTTTCCTAACTAGTGGGTCTTTAACTGTTCTAAAACTAGCACTCCCAGCATGTCCGGACACCAAACTAGTGGGTCTTTAACTGTTCTAAAACTAGAACTCCCAGCATGCCCAGACACCCAACTAGTGGGTCTTTAACTGTTCTAAAACTAGAACTCCCAGCATGCCCAGACACCCAACTAGTGGGTCTTTAACTGTTCTAAAACTAGAACTCCCAGCATGCCCAGACACCCAACTAGTGGGTCTTTAACTGTTCTAAAACTAGAACTCCCAGCATGCCCGGACACCAAACTAGTGGGTCTTTGACTGTTCTAAAACTAGAACTCCCAGCATGCCCAGACAGCCAACTAGTGGGTCTTTAATTGTTCTAAAACTAGAACTCCCAGCATGCCCGGACTGTCAACGTCTGGTAGTAGAAGTTTTGCAACAGCTGGAGGCCCTCAGTTTGGAGACCACTGTTCTATACCCTTATTACCCCTACATTAGAACTCTATCACTAATGGCAACGGTTTAAACATTAAAAAGAATCTTTCCATAATTTTTCCCAACTAGCTTGTCTCCAGCTGTTGTAAAACTACAGCTCCCAGCATGCCCGTACAGCTTTTTGGGCAACAGCTGGAGACCCACAATTTGGAAACCACTGTTATACACTGTTATTGCCACTACATTAGAACTATATTACTACACTTCAAACATGAAATAATATTTGATGCCTTTGTGTTATTTTGTAAATAACAGTTGGATTGTATTTGTAAATAAACCTGCTACAAGTATTGTGTGACAATAGCTATAGTGGTTAGTTATTATCTAGTGCATTTAGTTGTTTTATCATCTGTCTAGTGCAGTGTTTCCCAACCAGGGTGCCTCCAGCTGTTTTCTTCAGCTGTCCGGGCATGCTGGATGTTCTCGTTTTGCAACAGCTGGAGGCACCCTGGTTGGGCAACATTGATGTAGTGTTCTCTAGGCTTAGCCTGCAGTCACAGTACCTGTTGCTGGTGCTGAATGGACAGCTCCATTGCTCCCCGGGTCCTACAGGCTCCTCTTGCCCTGCATTAGTAGTGCCAGTGCTGCCAGGTGAGTGGCAGTGTAGAGCAGGTAGAAGCAGGTGCACAGCCTCTTTCTGCCCAGGCTTGTTTTCTTCCGCACAGTCAGCTGGTGCAGCTCGTCCCCGACCATCCTGAGCCTGGCAGCTGTCAGCTGGACCCGACTACACAGCTCTCCCGGGCGCTCGGAGCTGCACACACACACCTCTGGCAGGCTGGCATGGAAAGGCAGCGGGCACATGGCTCTACTTTTCTCCAGCTGAGATCAAAGCTCCAGACATGAGGGGGAATGTGTGCTGATCTGTTATTGTGCTAACAGCTCCATTATTAATTCACATGTCACATGGTGGAGTTTAGGGGGAGTTGAGATAGGGAACAAGGGAGGAGAATGAGGAGAGTTTACATCATCTTCCCCCAATGGAACCTTTCCATGAGAGCTGGGAGGTGAGATTAACCCATACCTGCCTGGCTGCTCTGCACCACTACCAGTCTAATGAAGGAAACTGCCTGGCAACAAGCTCCTTGTTTTGCCATGCTTGGTTCTACATCAAGAGGGGCCCTGCAAGTGCAGCACGTCACCTGAAAGTGTCTCTATGTGTATTTATATCCTGAGATCCTGGCATTATGATTGGACCATGGGCAAGCATTGCCCCCCCCCCCCCAACACATACTAACAGACATACACTTACAGACATATACTTACAGACACACACTACAGACACACACTACAGACATACACTTACAGACACGCTACAGACATACACTTACAGACACACACTACAGACATACACTTACAGACACGCTACAGACATACACTTACAGACACACACTACAGACATACACTTACAGACACACTACAGACATACACTTACAGACACACACTACAGACATACACTTACAGACACACACTACAGACATACACTTACAGACACACTACAGACATACACTTACAGACACACACTACAGACATACACTTACAGACACGCTACAGACATACACTTACAGACACACGCTACAGACATACACTTACAGACACACTACAGACATACACTTACAGACACACACTACAGACATACACTTACAGACACACACTACAGACATACACTTACAGACATACACTTACAGACATACACTTACAGACACACGCTACAGACATACACTTACAGACACACGCTACAGACACACACTACAGACACACACTAACAGACATACACTTACAGACACACACTACAGACATTCACTTACAGACACACTACAGACATACACTTACAGACACACTACAGACATACACTTACAGACACACACTAACAGACATACACTTACAGACACACTACAGACATACACTTACAGACACACTACAGACATACACTTACAGACACGCTACAGACATACACTTACAGACACACTACAGACATACACTTACAGACACACGCTACAGACATACACTTACAGACACACGCTACAGACATACACTTACAGACACACGCTACAGACATACACTTACAGACACACTACAGACATACACTTACAGACACACACTAACAGACATACACTTACAGACACACTACAGACATACACTTACAGACACACTACAGACATACACTTACAGACACGCTACAGACATACACTTACAGACACACTACAGACATACACTTACAGACACACGCTACAGACATACACTTACAGACACACGCTACAGACATACACTTACAGACACACTACAGACATACACTTACAGACACACGCTACAGACATACACTTACAGACACACACTACAGACATAAACTTACAGACATATACTTACAGACACACACTACAGACATACACTTACAGACACACACTACAGACATACACTTACAGACACACACTACAGACATACACTACAGACACACACTACAGACATACACATACAGACACACACTACAGACATACACTTACAGACACACGCTACAGACATATACTTACAGACACACACTAACAGACATACACTAACAGACACACACTACAGACATACACTAACAGACACACACTAACAGACATAAACTTACAGACACACACTAACAGACATACACTTACAGACACACGCTACAGACATACACTTACAGACACACACTACAGACATACACTACAGACACACACTACAGACATACACTTACAGACATATACTTACAGACACACTACAGACATACACTTACAGACACACGCTACAGACATACACTTACAGACACACGCTACAGACATACACTTACAGACACACTACAGACATACACTTACAGACACACGCTACAGACATACACTTACAGACACACTACAGACATACACTTACAGACACACACTACAGACATAAACTTACAGACATATACTTACAGACACACACTACAGACATACACTTACAGACACACACTACAGACATACACTTACAGACACACACTACAGACATACACTACAGACACACACTACAGACATACACTTACAGACACACACTACAGACATACACTTACAGACACACGCTACAGACATATACTTACAGACACACACTAACAGACATACACTAACAGACACACACTACAGACATACACTTACAGACACACACTACAGACATACACTAACAGACACACACTAACAGACATAAACTTACAGACACACACTAACAGACATACACTTACAGACACACGCTACAGACATACACTTACAGACACACACTACAGACATACACTACAGACACACACTACAGACATACACTTACAGACATATACTTACAGACACACTACAGACATACACTTACAGACACACGCTACAGACATACACTTACAGACACACGCTACAGACATACACTTACAGACACACTACAGACATACACTTACAGACACACGCTACAGACATACACTTACAGACACACTACAGACATACACTTACAGACACACACTACAGACATAAACTTACAGACATATACTTACAGACACACACTACAGACATACACTTACAGACACACACTACAGACATACACTTACAGACACACACTACAGACATACACTACAGACACACACTACAGACATACACTTACAGACATATACTTACAGACACACACTACAGACATACACTTACAGACACACACTAACAGACATACACTTACAGACACACGCTAC
Organism: Hyla sarda; assembly: GCF_029499605.1. NCBI lineage: Eukaryota > Metazoa > Chordata > Amphibia > Anura > Hylidae > Hyla > Hyla sarda. The sequence continues at coordinate 471,295,772 of NC_079189.1, forward strand.
AGACATACACTTACAGACACACTACAGACATACACTTACAGACACACACTACAGACATACACTTACAGACACACGCTACAGACATACACTTACAGACACACACTACAGACATACACTTACAGACACACACTACAGACATACACTTACAGACACACACTTACAGACATATACTTACAGACACACACTACAGACATACACTACAGACACACACTACAGACATACACTTACAGACACACACTTACAGACATATACTTACAGACACACACTACAGACATACACTACAGACATACACTTACAGACACACACTACAGACACACACTACAGACATACACTTACAGACACGCTACAGACATACACTTACAGACACACACTACAGACATACACTTACAGACACACTACAGACATACACTTACAGACACACACTACAGACATACACTTACAGACACGCTACAGACATACACTTACAGACACACGCTACAGACATACACTTACAGACACACTACAGACATACACTTACAGACACACACTACAGACATACACTTACAGACACACACTACAGACATACACTTACAGACATACACTTACAGACATACACTTACAGACACACGCTACAGACATACACTTACAGACACACGCTACAGACACACACTACAGACACACACTAACAGACATACACTTACAGACACACACTACAGACATTCACTTACAGACACACTACAGACATACACTTACAGACACACTACAGACATACACTTACAGACACACACTAACAGACATACACTTACAGACACACTACAGACATACACTTACAGACACACTACAGACATACACTTACAGACACGCTACAGACATACACTTACAGACACACTACAGACATACACTTACAGACACACGCTACAGACATACACTTACAGACACACGCTACAGACATACACTTACAGACACACGCTACAGACATACACTTACAGACACACTACAGACATACACTTACAGACACACACTAACAGACATACACTTACAGACACACTACAGACATACACTTACAGACACACTACAGACATACACTTACAGACACGCTACAGACATACACTTACAGACACACTACAGACATACACTTACAGACACACGCTACAGACATACACTTACAGACACACGCTACAGACATACACTTACAGACACACTACAGACATACACTTACAGACACACGCTACAGACATACACTTACAGACACACACTACAGACATAAACTTACAGACATATACTTACAGACACACACTACAGACATACACTTACAGACACACACTACAGACATACACTTACAGACACACACTACAGACATACACTACAGACACACACTACAGACATACACATACAGACACACACTACAGACATACACTTACAGACACACGCTACAGACATATACTTACAGACACACACTAACAGACATACACTAACAGACACACACTACAGACATACACTAACAGACACACACTAACAGACATAAACTTACAGACACACACTAACAGACATACACTTACAGACACACGCTACAGACATACACTTACAGACACACACTACAGACATACACTACAGACACACACTACAGACATACACTTACAGACATATACTTACAGACACACTACAGACATACACTTACAGACACACGCTACAGACATACACTTACAGACACACGCTACAGACATACACTTACAGACACACTACAGACATACACTTACAGACACACGCTACAGACATACACTTACAGACACACTACAGACACACACTACAGACATACACTACAGACACACACTACAGACATACACTTACAGACATATACTTACAGACACACACTACAGACATACACTTACAGACATACACTTACAGACATACACTTACAGACACACTACAGACATACACTTACAGACACACACTACAGACATACACTTACAGACACGCTACAGACATACACTTACAGACACACGCTACAGACATACACTTACAGACACACTACAGACATACACTTACAGACACACACTACAGACATACACTTACAGACACACACTACAGACATACACTTACAGACATACACTTACAGACATACACTTACAGACACACGCTACAGACATACACTTACAGACACACGCTACAGACATACACTTACAGACACACGCTACAGACACACACTACAGACACACACTAACAGACATACACTTACAGACACACACTACAGACATTCACTTACAGACACACTACAGACATACACTTACAGACACACTACAGACATACACTTACAGACACACACTAACAGACATACACTTACAGACACACTACAGACATACACTTACAGACACACTACAGACATACACTTACAGACACGCTACAGACATACACTTACAGACACACTACAGACATACACTTACAGACACACGCTACAGACATACACTTACAGACACACGCTACAGACATACACTTACAGACACACGCTACAGACATACACTTACAGACACACTACAGACATACACTTACAGACACACACTAACAGACATACACTTACAGACACACTACAGACATACACTTACAGACACACTACAGACATACACTTACAGACACGCTACAGACATACACTTACAGACACACTACAGACATACACTTACAGACACACGCTACAGACATACACTTACAGACACACGCTACAGACATACACTTACAGACACACTACAGACATACACTTACAGACACACGCTACAGACATACACTTACAGACACACACTACAGACATAAACTTACAGACATATACTTACAGACACACACTACAGACATACACTTACAGACACACACTACAGACATACACTTACAGACACACACTACAGACATACACTACAGACACACACTACAGACATACACTTACAGACACACACTACAGACATACACTTACAGACACACGCTACAGACATATACTTACAGACACACACTAACAGACATACACTAACAGACACACACTACAGACATACACTTACAGACACACACTACAGACATACACTAACAGACACACACTAACAGACATAAACTTACAGACACACACTAACAGACATACACTTACAGACACACGCTACAGACATACACTTACAGACACACACTACAGACATACACTACAGACACACACTACAGACATACACTTACAGACATATACTTACAGACACACTACAGACATACACTTACAGACACACGCTACAGACATACACTTACAGACACACGCTACAGACATACACTTACAGACACACTACAGACATACACTTACAGACACACGCTACAGACATACACTTACAGACACACTACAGACATACACTTACAGACACACACTACAGACATAAACTTACAGACATATACTTACAGACACACACTACAGACATACACTTACAGACACACACTACAGACATACACTTACAGACACACACTACAGACATACACTACAGACACACACTACAGACATACACTTACAGACATATACTTACAGACACACACTACAGACATACACTTACAGACACACACTAACAGACATACACTTACAGACACACGCTACAGACATACACTTACAGACACACTACAGACATACACTTACAGACACACACTACAGACATACACTTACAGACACACGCTACAGACATACACTTACAGACACACACTACAGACATACACTTACAGACACACACTACAGACATACACTTACAGACACACACTTACAGACATATACTTACAGACACACACTACAGACATACACTACAGACACACACTACAGACATACACTTACAGACACACACTTACAGACATATACTTACAGACACACACTACAGACATACACTACAGACATACACTTACAGACACACACTACAGACACACACTACAGACATACACTTACAGACACGCTACAGACATACACTTACAGACACACACTACAGACATACACTTACAGACACACTACAGACATACACTTACAGACACACACTACAGACATACACTTACAGACACGCTACAGACATACACTTACAGACACACGCTACAGACATACACTTACAGACACACTACAGACATACACTTACAGACACACACTACAGACATACACTTACAGACACACACTACAGACATACACTTACAGACATACACTTACAGACATACACTTACAGACACACGCTACAGACATACACTTACAGACACACGCTACAGACACACACTACAGACACACACTAACAGACATACACTTACAGACACACACTACAGACATTCACTTACAGACACACTACAGACATACACTTACAGACACACTACAGACATACACTTACAGACACACACTAACAGACATACACTTACAGACACACTACAGACATACACTTACAGACACACTACAGACATACACTTACAGACACGCTACAGACATACACTTACAGACACACTACAGACATACACTTACAGACACACGCTACAGACATACACTTACAGACACACGCTACAGACATACACTTACAGACACACTACAGACATACACTTACAGACACACACTAACAGACATACACTTACAGACATACACTTACAGACACGCTACAGACATACACTTACAGACACGCTACAGACATACACTTACAGACACACTACAGACATACACTTACAGACACACGCTACAGACATACACTTACAGACACACGCTACAGACATACACTTACAGACACACTACAGACATACACTTACAGACACACGCTACAGACATACACTTACAGACACACACTACAGACATAAACTTACAGACATATACTTACAGACACACACTACAGACATACACTTACAGACACACACTACAGACATACACTTACAGACACACACTACAGACATACACTACAGACACACACTACAGACATACACATACAGACACACACTACAGACATACACTTACAGACACACGCTACAGACATATACTTACAGACACACACTAACAGACATACACTAACAGACACACACTACAGACATACACTTACAGACACACACTACAGACATACACTAACAGACACACACTAACAGACATAAACTTACAGACACACACTAACAGACATACACTTACAGACACACGCTACAGACATACACTTACAGACACACACTACAGACATACACTACAGACACACACTACAGACATACACTTACAGACATATACTTACAGACACACTACAGACATACACTTACAGACACACGCTACAGACATACACTTACAGACACACGCTACAGACATACACTTACAGACACACTACAGACATACACTTACAGACACACGCTACAGACATACACTTACAGACACACTACAGACATACACTTACAGACACACACTACAGACATAAACTTACAGACATATACTTACAGACACACACTACAGACATACACTTACAGACACACACTACAGACATACACTTACAGACACACACTACAGACATACACTACAGACACACACTACAGACATACACTTACAGACATATACTTACAGACACACACTACAGACATACACTTACAGACATACACTTACAGACATACACTTACAGACACACTACAGACATACACTTACAGACACACACTACAGACATACACTTACAGACACGCTACAGACATACACTTACAGACACACGCTACAGACATACACTTACAGACACACTACAGACATACACTTACAGACACACACTACAGACATACACTTACAGACACACACTACAGACATACACTTACAGACATACACTTACAGACATACACTTACAGACACACGCTACAGACATACACTTACAGACACACGCTACAGACATACACTTACAGACACACGCTACAGACACACACTACAGACACACACTAACAGACATACACTTACAGACACACACTACAGACATTCACTTACAGACACACTACAGACATACACTTACAGACACACTACAGACATACACTTACAGACACACACTAACAGACATACACTTACAGACACACTACAGACATACACTTACAGACACACTACAGACATACACTTACAGACACGCTACAGACATACACTTACAGACACACTACAGACATACACTTACAGACACACGCTACAGACATACACTTACAGACACACGCTACAGACATACACTTACAGACACACGCTACAGACATACACTTACAGACACACTACAGACATACACTTACAGACACACACTAACAGACATACACTTACAGACACACTACAGACATACACTTACAGACACACTACAGACATACACTTACAGACACGCTACAGACATACACTTACAGACACACTACAGACATACACTTACAGACACACGCTACAGACATACACTTACAGACACACGCTACAGACATACACTTACAGACACACTACAGACATACACTTACAGACACACGCTACAGACATACACTTACAGACACACACTACAGACATACACTACAGACACACACTACAGACATACACTTACAGACACACACTACAGACATACACTTACAGACACACGCTACAGACATACTTACAGACACACACTAACAGACATACACTAACAGACACACACTACAGACATACACTTACAGACACACACTACAGACATACACTAACAGACACACACTAACAGACATAAACTTACAGACACACACTAACAGACATACACTTACAGACACACGCTACAGACATACACTTACAGACACACACTACAGACATACACTACAGACACACACTACAGACATACTGTCACGATGCCGGCTGGCAGGTAGTGGATCCTCTGTGCCAGAGAGGGATTGGCGTGGACCGTGCTAGAGGATCGGTTCTAAGTCACTACTGGTTTTCACCAGAGCCCGCCGCAAAGCGGGATGGTCTTGCTGCGGCGGTAGTGACCAGGTCGTATCCCCTAGCAACGGCTCAACCTCTCTGGCTGCTGAAGATAGGCGCGGTACAAGGGAGTAGACAGAAGCAAGGTCGGACGTAGCAGAAGGTCGGGGCAGGCAGCAAGGATCGTAGTCAGGGGCAACGGCAGAAGGTCTGGAATCACAGGCAAGGAACACACAAGGAACGCTTTCACTGGCACTAGGGCAACAAGATCCGGCGAGGGAGTGAAGGGGAAGTGAGGTGATATAGGGAAGTGCACAGGTGTAAACACTAATTGGAACCACTGCACCAATCAGCGGTGCAGTGGCCCTTTAAATCGCAAAGACCCGGCGCGCGCGCGCCCTAGGGAGCGGGGCCGCGCGCGCCGGGACAGAACTGACGGGGAGCGAGTAAGGTACGGGAGCCGGGGTGCGCATCGCGAGCGGGCGCTACCCGCATCGCGAATCGCATCCCGGCCGGAGGTGGTAACGCAGCGCCCCGGGTCCGTGGAACCGACCGGGGCGCTGCAGTGAGGGAAGTGTAGCGAGCGCTCCGGGGAGGAGCGGGGACCCGGAGCGCTCGGCGTAACAGTACCCCCCCCCTTGGGTCTCCCCCTCTTCTTGGGGCCTGAGAACCTGAGGATCAGACTTTTGTCCAGGATATTGTCCTCAGGTTCCCAGGACCTCTCTTCTGGACCACAACCCTCCCAATCCACTAAAAAAAAAGTTCTTCCCCTGACCTTTTTAGAGGCCAAAATCTCTTTGACAGAGAAGATGTCCGAGGAGCCGGAAACAGGAGTGGGAGGAACAGATTTAGGAGAAAAACGGTTGAGGATGAGAGGTTTAAGAAGAGAGACGTGAAAGGCATTAGGGATACGAAGAGAAGGAGGAAGAAGAAGTTTGTAAGAGACAGGATTAATTTGACACAAAACTTTAAAAGGACCAAGATAGCGTGGTCCCAACTTATAGCTCGGGACACGGAAACGGACATATTTAGCGGAGAGCCATACCTTGTCTCCAGGGGAAAAAATGGGAGGAGCTCTTCTTTTCTTATCTGCGAATCTCTTCATGCGAGAAGAAGCCTGTAAGAGAGAATTTTGGGTCTCTTTCCATATGGTGGAAAGATCACGAGAAATTTCATCCACAGCGGGCAGACCAGAGGGCAAGGGGGTAGGGAGGGGGGGAAGAGGGTGACGGCCGTACACCACGAAAAACGGAGATTTGGAGGAAGATTCAGAGATTCTGAAATTATACGAGAATTCGGCCCAAGGTAGAAGATCTGCCCAGTCATCCTGGCGGGAGGAAACAAAATGTCGTAAATAGTCACCCAAGATCTGGTTAATTCTCTCTACTTGTCCATTGGATTGAGGATGGTATGCAGAAGAAAAATTTAATTTAATCTTGAGTTGTTTACAGAGAGCCCTCCAGAATTTAGACACAAATTGGACGCCTCTATCCGAGACGATCTGTGTAGGCAACCCGTGAAGACGAAAAATGTGTACAAAAAATTGTTTAGCCAACTGAGGCGCTGAAGGAAGACCAGGAAGAGGGATGAAATGTGTTGAGGAGAGAGTTCAATTTCAGAGGCATCTGAGGAACGAGAGAGAGCATCGGCCCTAATGTTTTTATCAGCAGGCCGAAAGTGAATTTCAAAATTAAATCGGGCAAAGAACAGAGACCACCTGGCCTGACGAGGATTCAGCCGTTGGGCAGACTGGAGGTAGGAGAGGTTCTTGTGATCGGTGTAAATAATAACTGGAAATCTTGATCCCTCCAGCAGATGCCTCCATTCCTCAAGTGCTAATTTAATGGCTAGAAGCTCTCGATCCCCGATGGAGTAGTTCCTCTCCGCCGGAGAGAAGGTCCTGGAAAAAAAACCACAAGTAACAGCATGCCCGGAAGAGTTTTTTTGTAGAAGGACAGCTCCAGCTCCCACTGAGGAGGCATCAACCTCCAATAGGAAGGGTTTAGATGGGTCAGGTCTGGAGAGCACGGGAGCCGAAGAAAAGGCAGACTTGAGTCGTTTAAAGGCGTCTTCCGCTTGAGGAGGCCAAGACTTGGGATCGGCATTTTTTTTTGTTAAAGCCACAATAGGAGCCACAATGGTAGAAAAATGTGGAATAAATTGCCTGTAATAATTGGCGAACCCCAAAAAACGTTGGATGGCACGGAGTCCGGAGGGGCGTGGCCAATCTAAGACGGCAGAGAGTTTATCTGGGTCCATTTGTAGTCCCTGGCCAGAGACCAAGTATCCTAGAAAAGGAAGAGATTGGCATTCAAACAGACATTTCTCTATTTTGGCATAGAGTTGATTATCACGAAGTCTCTGAAGAACCATACGGACATGCTGGCGGTGTTCTTCAAGATTGGCAGAAAAAATCAGGATATCGTCCAGATATACAACAACACAGGAGTATAGTAGATCACGAAAAATTTCATTAACAAAGTCTTGGAAGACGGCAGGGGCGTTGCATAGACCAAAGGGCATGACCAGATACTCAAAGTGTCCATCTCTGGTGTTAAATGCCGTTTTCCATTCATCCCCCTCTCTGATGCGGATGAGATTATAAGCACCTCTTAAGTCCAGTTTGGTAAAAATATGGGCACCTTGGAGACGATCAAAGAGTTCAGAGATGAGGGGTAGGGGGTAGCGGTTCTTAACCGTGATTTTATTAAGACCGCGGTAGTCAATGCAAGGACGTAGAGAGCCATCTTTTTTGGACACAAAGAAAAATCCGGCTCCGGCAGGAGAGGAGGATTTACGGATAAAGCCCTTTTTTAAATTTTCTTGGACGTATTCAGACATGGCAAGAGTCTCTGGGACGGACAGAGGATAGATTCTGCCCCGGGGTGGAGTAGTGCCCGGGAGGAGGTCAATGGGACAATCATAAGGCCTGTGAGGAGGTAGAGTCTCAGCTTGTTTTTTGCAAAAAACGTCCGCAAAGTCCATATAGGCCTTAGGGAGACCGGTTACATGAGGAAGCACAGGGACACGGCAAGGTTTACTGGGAACCGGTTTTAAGCAGTCCTTGGAACAAGAGGGCCCCCAACTCTTGATCTCCCCAGTGGACCAATCCAGGATTGGGGAATGGAGTTGAAGCCAGGGAAGTCCAAGAAGGATTTCAGAAGTGCAATTGGGGAGGACCAACAGTTCAATCCTCTCGTGATGAGATCCGATGCACATTAGAAGGGGCTCCGTGCGGAAACGTATAGTACAGTCCAATCTTTCATTGTTTACACAATTGATGTAGAGGGGTCTGGCGAGACTGGTCACCGGGATGTTGAACCTGTTGACGAGAGAGGCTAAGATGAAATTTCCTGCAGATCCAGAGTCCAAGAAGGCCACAGCAGAGAAGGAGAAGGCAGAGGCAGACATCCGCACAGGCACAGTAAGACGTGGAGAAGCAGAGTAGACATCAAGGACTGTCTCACCTTTGTGCGGAGTCAGCGGACGTCTTTCCAGGCGGGGAGGACGGATAGGACAATCCTTCAGGAAGTGTTCGGTACTAGCACAGTACAGGCAGAGATTCTCCATGCGGCGTCGTGTCCTCTCTTGGGGTGTCAGGCGAGACCGGTCGACCTGCATAGCCTCCACGGCGGGAGGCACAGGAACAGATTGCAGGGGACCAGAGGAGAGAGGAGCCGGGGAGAAGAAACGCCTCGTGCGAACAGAGTCCATATCCTGGCGGAGCTCCTGACGCCGTTCGGAAAAACGCATGTCAATGCGAGTGGCAAGATGGATGAGTTCATGTAGGTTAGCAGGGATTTCTCGTGCGGCCAGAACATCTTTAATGTTGCTGGATAGGCCTTTTTTAAAGGTCGCGCAGAGTGCCTCATTATTCCAGGATAATTCTGAAGCAAGGGTACGGAACTGTACGGCATACTCGCCAACGGAAGAATTACCCTGGACCAGGTTCAACAGGGCAGTCTCAGCAGAAGAGGCTCGGGCAGGTTCCTCAAAGACACTTCGAATTTCCGAGAAGAAGGAGTGTACAGAGGCAGTGACGGGGTCATTGCGGTCCCAGAGCGGTGTGGCCCAAGCCAGGGCTTTTCCAGACAGCAGGCTGACTACGAAAGCCACCTTAGACCTTTCAGTGGGGAACTGGTCCGACATCATCTCCAAGTGTAATGAACATTGGGAAAGAAAGCCACGGCAAAACTTAGAGTCCCCATCAAATTTATCCGGCAAGGATAGTCGTATTCCAGAAGCGGCCACTCGCTGCGGAGGAGGTACAGGAGCTGGCGGAGGAGATGATTGCTGGAGCTGTGGTAGTAACTGTTGTAGCATAACAGTCAGTTGAGACAGCTGTTGGCCTTGTTGCGCAATCTGTTGTGACTGCTGGGCGACCACCGTGGTGAGGTCAGCGACAACTGGCAGAGGAACTTCAGCGGGATCCATGGCCGGATCTACTGTCACGATGCCGGCTGGCAGGTAGTGGATCCTCTGTGCCAGAGAGGGATTGGCGTGGACCGTGCTAGAGGATCGGTTCTAAGTCACTACTGGTTTTCACCAGAGCCCGCCGCAAAGCGGGATGGTCTTGCTGCGGCGGTAGTGACCAGGTCGTATCCCCTAGCAACGGCTCAACCTCTCTGGCTGCTGAAGATAGGCGCGGTACAAGGGAGTAGACAGAAGCAAGGTCGGACGTAGCAGAAGGTCGGGGCAGGCAGCAAGGATCGTAGTCAGGGGCAACGGCAGAAGGTCTGGAATCACAGGCAAGGAACACACAAGGAACGCTTTCACTGGCACTAGGGCAACAAGATCCGGCGAGGGAGTGAAGGGGAAGTGAGGTGATATAGGGAAGTGCACAGGTGTAAACACTAATTGGAACCACTGCACCAATCAGCGGTGCAGTGGCCCTTTAAATCGCAAAGACCCGGCGCGCGCGCGCCCTAGGGAGCGGGGCCGCGCGCGCCGGGACAGAACTGACGGGGAGCGAGTAAGGTACGGGAGCCGGGGTGCGCATCGCGAGCGGGCGCTACCCGCATCGCGAATCGCATCCCGGCCGGAGGTGGTAACGCAGCGCCCCGGGTCCGTGGAACCGACCGGGGCGCTGCAGTGAGGGAAGTGTAGCGAGCGCTCCGGGGAGGAGCGGGGACCCGGAGCGCTCGGCGTAACACATACACTTACAGACATATACTTACAGACACACTACAGACATACACTTACAGACACACGCTACAGACATACACTTACAGACACACGCTACAGACATACACTTACAGACACACTACAGACATACACTTACAGACACACGCTACAGACATACACTTACAGACACACTACAGACATACACTTACAGACACACACTACAGACATAAACTTACAGACATATACTTACAGACACACACTACAGACATACACTTACAGACACACACTACAGACATACACTTACAGACACACACTACAGACATACACTACAGACACACACTACAGACATACACTTACAGACATATACTTACAGACACACACTACAGACATACACTTACAGACACACACTAACAGACATACACTTACAGACACACGCTACAGACATACACTTACAGACACACTACAGACATACACTTACAGACACACACTACAGACATACACTTACAGACACACGCTACAGACATACACTTACAGACACACACTACAGACATACACTTACAGACACACACTACAGACATACACTTACAGACACACACTTACAGACATATACTTACAGACACACACTACAGACATACACTACAGACACACACTACAGACATACACTTACAGACACACACTACAGACATACACTACAGACATACACTTACAGACACACACTAACAGACATACACTTACAGACACACTACAGACATTCACTTACAGACACACACTACAGACACACACTACAGACACACACTACAGACATACACTTACAGACACACACTACAGACACACACTACAGACACACACTACAGACATACACTTACAGACACACACTTACAGACATACACTAACAGACATACACTTACAGACACACTAACAGACACACACTTACAGACACACACTAACAGACACACACTAACAGACATACACTTACAGACACACGCTACAGACATACACTTACAGACACACACTACAGACATACACTTACAGACACACACTACAGACATACACATACAGACACACACTACAGACATACACTTACAGAAACACACTAACAGACATACACTACAGACACACACTAACAGACATACACTACAGCCACACACTAACAGACACACACTACAGACATACACTTACAGACACACGCTACAGTCATACACTTACAGACACACACTAACAGACATACACTTACAGACACACTAACAGACATACACTTACAGACACACACTACAGATATACACTTACAGGCACACACTGCAGACATACACTTACAGACACACACTACAGACATACACTTACAGACACACACTAACAGACATACACTTACAGACACACACTACAGACATATACTTACAGACACAAACTACAGACATACACTTACAGACACACACTACAGACATACACTTCCAGACACACACTACAGACATATACTTACAGACACACACTACAGACACACACTACAGACACACACTACAGACATATACTTACAGACACACACTACAGACACACACTACAGACACACTACAGACATACACTTACAGACACACACTTACAGACACACACTTACAGACATACACTTACAGACACACTAACAGACATACACTTACAGACACACACTAACAGACATACACTAACAGACATATACTTACAGACACACACTTCAGACATACACTAACAGACACACTACAGACATACACTTACAGACACACACTACAGACATACACTTACAGACACACTAACAGACATATACTTATAGACACACTAACAGACATACACTTACAGACACACACTACAGACATAAACTTAGAGACATACACTTACAGACACACTAACAGACATACACTTACAGACACACTAACAGACATACACTTACAGACACACTAACAGACATAAACTTACAGACACACACTTACAGACACACACTACAGACATAAACTTACAGACACACACTACAGATATACACTTACAGACACACACTACAGACATACACTTACAGACACACACTAACAGACACACACTAACAGATACACACTACAGACATACACTTACAGACACACACTAACAGACACACACTAACAGATACACACTTACAGACACACACTACAGACATACACTTACAGACACACTCACCTGGCTGTCCATGGTTTCTTCTTTCCTGCGGCAGCCGGGACTGACGTCTGACGTCGCTGACATTCGCCTGCGCTGGTATGCGGAGGAACATCACTTGCACGACGTCATAGGTGCCCCAAGTAGGTAGGGCCCCCAGAGAGAGTTGTCTCAGTAGGTAAATCCCTCATCCATCCCCTGTATGAAAACTCTCATATGAAGGTAGTAGGTAGCTACCCTATCAGCTTGGTAGTTAGTCTCCATAATAGCTTGTAGGTAGTAGATAGTAGCCTCCCATATTTGCTAGGCAGGAACGTAGTAGTTAGCCTAACCCCCCACATTAGGTATGCAGCAAATTCCCCCATACTAGGCAACAGTTTCCCCCCATAATAGGAAGAGGTCCCCCATAGTTGTTAAATAGTGGCAGCAGTCTCCCCATAGTAGCAGAAGCCCCCTCCCCCCCCCCAGTAGGCAGCAGCAGCGTTTTCTCCATAATAGGTAGCAGCAGTTTCCCCCATAATAAGCAGCATCAGAGTTCCCTCATAGTAGCAGCAGCCCCCCCCCCCCCAAGTAGGCAGTAGCAGAGTTTTCCCCATAATAGGTAGCAGCAACAATTCCCCCCATAATAAGCAGCAGCAGAGTTCCCTCATAGTAGCAGTCCTCCTCCCCATAGTAGACAGCAGCAGAGTTTCCCCCATAGGAGGAAGCAGTCTCCCCCCCCACAATAGGCAGCAGCAGGGTCCCCCATAGAAGGCCCCCCCCACAGTAGGGTAGCAGCAAGGTCCCCATAATAGGCCCCCCCCCCACAGTAGGTAGCAGCAGGGTCCCCCATAATAGGTCCCCCCCCCCAAAGTATGCAGCAGCAGCAGGTTCCCCCATAATAGCCCCACCCCACAGTAGGCAACAGCAGCAGGGTTCCACATAATAGGTCCCCCCACAGTAGGGTTGCAGCAAGGTCCCCCATAATAGGTCCCCCCCACTGTAGGCATCAGCAGGGTCCCCATAATAGGTCCCCCCCAAAGTATGCAGCAGCAGGGTCCCCCATAATAGGTCCGCCCCCAAAGTATGCAGCAGCAGGGTCCCCCATAATATCCCCACCCCACAGTAGGCAACAGCAGCAGGGTCCCACATAATAGGTCCCCCTCAACCACAGTAGGCAGTAGCAGCAGGGTCCCCCATAATAGGTCCCCCCCCACCGTAGGCGGCAGCAGGGTCCGCCACAGTAGGTAAACACCCCCCCCCCAGCCTGCTCCCCCGCTCTGGGCCCCCAGGAATGACAGGGCCCAGGGCAGCTTCCCCTTTTGCCCCACATTGAAGATGACCCTGCATCTTGTACAAAGCATGACAAAGAGTTATACTCTTTGCCGGTTTCCCAAACGTGCAGTCTCTAGTAGAGACCACAGTAGGGACCAGGTGCTTGGAAAACTGGCAGTGGTGGAGTAGCAGGTCGGGTAAGTATACCTCTTTGTTAATTTCACTGCATCCCAGGCCACATATTAAAAACCCTCCAATGTAGAGTATGTATAGAAGACGGCACTCACCATACAGCAGTGAAGACTTTTAATGCAGCAGTTGGTGCATAATAGACATCCGGAGGCAGAGACAGTGAGGAACTGATGTCATCACAAGATGGCCTGGTAGAGTGAGAGTAAAGTATGAAAAAATGTGTAAAATGAAAAATAAATGTGCACAGAACAACATATAAGGTCAGCAGTAACAGATACAAGGAAATACAAATAGTAATTACAAAAATGCATTCAGCTCGCTGCCATCATTGAGCCCGATGGCTCCGGTCGCCTCCAGCTTAGCAATCCATATTGCTTCTCTTTGCAGAAGAAATTTGCTGCGGTTCCCGCCGTTGGGAAGGGCATTAACCCGCTCTAAACCGGCAAACTTTAGGTCAGAGCAGCTCCCTCTGTGGGCTTTGAGTATATGGGCAATGATATGAGGTGCACCGCTACCCGTTCGTACAGACCTGAGGTGCTCACGGATGCGGATGAACAGCTGCCTAATAGTCTTTCCCATGTAGAAAAAGCCACACCGACATAGGAGGGCATACACTACATACGTGGTGCGACAAATAATTAATTGGTTGACAACGTGGGTATAACCTCCTAGTTTTACGGTTCTGCTGGCAATGTTTAAGGAACAAAAAGAGCAATTTTTTACAAGGAAAATTTCCTCTTGGAGTAAATTTTGTAAGCCACTGTTTCTGTAGGACATGAGGTAGGAGTAGTTTTATTCAGCTTATCACCTATAGTAGTATTCTTTTGATGGGTGATTAAAGGTTTATTACAGGTGACTTATTTTAAATCAGGGTCGGTTTCCAGTACGTATCAATGTTGATGAATTGTATCAGTTATGGTCTGGTTAGGATTAGTGTTGTTGAGAAAGTGAAGCATTTATTATGGGACTGGCATCTGTTTTTTTGCCACTAATAAATCAGCTCTGTGGATTTTATTGACCCTGTCCAGGCAATTACCTTCAACGGCTCGTAGTTTCACATCAACGAAATCCAGTTCTGCACCCCCAAAAACAAATGTGAAGAGCATATTTTCTGTATTGATGGTGTTAAGGTACTCAACGAAATTCTGGAGGGATGTATAAGGGCGGTCCCATAATCAGGACATCATCTACAAAGTGTAGATAAAGTTTGATATGTCTAAGAAACTATTTCAATTGGAATAGATGTAATGATGTTGAAGGACGGTGAGGAACAGGTTAGCGTACGTGCAGGACACCGTCGTGCCCATGGCAATGCCGGTGACCTGCCTGAACCAGTCTTTGCCGTTCTAGAACTAGTGTGACAAATTGAAAAGCAAGGAGTCACAGACAAAGGAAATAAAGGTCTCAGATTTATCGGTTGTGGCAGAAATTCACTGATAGCCTGTATACCTGTAGCATGAGGAATGTGGATATAAAGGCTCTCAATGTCGATAGAGGCAAGTTGATAATGATCCTGCCACTGAAATCCATCTAGATGGGAAAGGAGGTCACTCATATCTTTAATATAAGAAGGGGTGAAATGTAACAATGGTTTAAATAGCCACTCAATGTATTGTGAGAAAGGCTTAGTCGCAGAGCTGATCCCTGCCACAATGGGGGGTCCAGGGGGTCAGCTCTGTGACCTTAGGTATGAAATAACATTTAGCATGTTTAGGGGAGGGGGGTAAGAGTTTCTCAGCAACTTTTTGTGATTATTAGGCCCTTCTCTACCCGGGACCTAAGAAAGGTCTGTAGCAGGTTAACAGTTGTTTGTATAGGATTTGAATATTGGGTTTGTATAGGATTTAAGCATTGGGATTCAGAAATATAGTAATCAGTTGACATGACAACGGTGCTCCCACCCTTGTCCGCTCTAGTTACTTTTAAGTCAGGTCTGGATTGCAACCACTTA
The DNA here is from genome assembly GCF_029499605.1 of Hyla sarda. Taxonomy (NCBI): domain Eukaryota; kingdom Metazoa; phylum Chordata; class Amphibia; order Anura; family Hylidae; genus Hyla; species Hyla sarda. The sequence continues at coordinate 471,313,276 of NC_079189.1, forward strand.
AGAGCTCCTACCTCACCTTGAGATAGGTTGCTCCTAGCTGGGGGTACAGTAGGGCTTTTACATGTTGCTTCACAGCTTGGCTAAACAGATCCAAAGGACTGCCTGCCAGGATGGAAGGAGAATACCTAGAAGGATTCCCAACTTTAAAGGGCAATACTTCGATTTCAGGGGAGGGAAGATTGTTGAACTGTTTATCAGACAAAAGACACAAGGTATTTAGGGCTTCTATTTCATTTGGGTGGCATTACTGATGGCCGTAAATCCCAGAGGGCCTATTGTGGCTGGAATTTCACCCTCTCTCAAGTTTTCCTGCGCATTGTGGGATTCACTTTTATTAAACATTTTATGTCGTTGTATCTTTCTGGTGGCTCTATATAAATCAATTTCAAACTGGGGGAAATCAAATGACTGGTTAAGACCAAAGTTCAGTCCTTTTGAGAGGAGGGAGATGCAGTCTGATGACAAAGATGTCTCTGTTAAATTTATGACAATGTTGCAAGCAACTTCGGAGTTCAATCCCTCCACGAGACTCCCTTTTGCTTCATTGTTGTGCCCCTTTTCTTCTCCGAGCTCTACCATGCCTGGTTTTCCGCCTAAAAGGATAGGATCGGGGGCAACTGGGGCAGAGCGAGGCAGCAGGTGGCATCCAATTGGCTGGTATCTGAGCCCGTGGTCCAGAAATCAGAAGATTGTCATTGTCTGCCACCTTTTTGTCTATTCTGAGGACCTCTGCGTGTGTGTCTAGTTTGGGATTTTTTAACATGCCAAGTGAACGTTTGTCAATTATCATAGTCCATGTTGTCCCTTATAAATGTTTCTCTCTTAGTTTCTTTTATTTTTGCTTGTGTTATAGACATCTTCTTCTCAAGTCTTTTGAGAATAAATTTGCTGTTTTCTTGCTCACACGAGTAGGGTATTCAATTTATGTCTTGCACTGTTCAGGGGTTACGATGTATTCACCTTGATTTTTCTTGAGGGCTATGTTGGTAAGTCTCTGTGTATGTTCAAGGTGAGCTTGGTTCCACTCTGCCATGAAAATAGGGTCATCCTGGTATTGTGAAGAGGATTTGTATACGTAAACCCCTGGGGGTATGTGCACTGCTCTTATACGATTGTAGGAAGTTGATAAACCAGAATAGGCGGCATTTTTTATCGGCATGGGAAATTATACGTTGTTACAGAGATCTTACTCCCATTACTGACGATGGGTCTTGCGTGTTACATGACAAAAAGTATTCCCCTGCCTCTGCTCTGCCTATATGGAAGCTGGGACCTGGATTCTCGGCGGCTTCAGGATTTTCCATATCCATATGTGTTATGGTCACGGCAGGTAGTGGATCCTCTGGGGCTGTGTGGATGATGATGTGAGCCGTGCCAGGTAGCGGAGTCTAAGGTGCCGTTGGTTTTCACCAGAGCCCGCCGCAAAGTGGGATGGTCTTGCTGCAGCAGGCGCCACCCAGGTCGCTACCCCTGGCATGACTAGTCCACACAGGTAGCTGGGAGGTGACGTGACACAGAAGGAGACTGGCAGGATGTGGCAAGATGGCAAGGTGGCATGCCACAGAAGAAGACTGGCAGAATGTGGCAAGATGGCAGTAGGTCAGGGCAGAAACACAGGTGCAGGGTAGGAAGGAAGCAAGGAACAGGTACACAGTAACAGAGACACAGAACTTTCACTATGGCAATAGACAACTACAGATCCGGCAGGGAACCAAAGGAGGAGCTGATATTTAAGGACCAGGGTGCAGGTGTAGACACTTGATTAAATGAGTACTGGGTCTTTAAGAGTGAGAGCTCCGGCGCACGTGTGCCCTAGGAGATGGGAGCACACGTGCCGGGGCTGCGAGGACACGGAGAGGTGGGAGGTGAGTGACGGGTTGGGATTCGCATGCGGGTGGGTCCCGCGATGCGAATCCCAGCCCCATCGGCAGCGGGGACATGAGCAAAGAGCGCTCATGGCCGGTGCGTCCGGTCAGAGCGCAGGCGTTACAGTATGTAAGCAAAGGCCTAAATCAGAACCTCTGGTGTGTGCTCTGAAGCTGAATAAAAGTGAAGCAAGAATGCACGTAAAGAGAAAAATAAACCGCTTTGGCACTGATGCCACTAGGTACTCATATAAGCTTTGCTTTGGATATCCACTAGTTGAATCAGCACCTGCTAAGTATTTCTGTGGGGCTCTGTCTGTAAAGTACATAAAACTTCAAATTTAGAGTATGCAAAGAAGACGGCACTCACCATACAGTAGTGAAGACTTTTAATGCAGCAGTCGGTGCATACTAGACATCCGGGGGCAGAGACAGTGAGGACGGGGGGGTACACGGGACAGACTGTTTCACGCGACAAGTGCACTTCCCCTAGCGTCCATACCGGTGCAAGCTCGATATATGCAGGAGGAGCCAGAACTGATATATTAAAAACCCTCACTGCCCAGACAACCCCTTTAGGGTAGGGTCACACACAGCACATCAACAACATACTTGACACTGTGGATGTGCTGCTGGCAGACACAAAGCGACTGCAGAGCAAGCTCCCCACTGCGGCTGGGTAGCTTTGTGTGTCAGCTTGAGACTGCCGTCAGGAAATCCGCCACTACAAACGAATACACAGAGCTACAGGGAGCTTGCTCTGCGACTGCCAGCAGCGCATCCGCAATGTCAAATATGCTGCAAATGCACTGTGTGTGACCCTACTCTTAATCCCTTAAGGAATTAAGGTTAGGAAAAACTTAAGGTTTTTCCGTTTTTGCACTTTCGTTTTTTCCTCCTTACCTTTTAAAAATCATAACCCTTTCAATTTTCCACCTAAAAATCCATATTATGGCTTATTTTTTGCGTCGCCAATTCTTTTTTGCAGTGACATTAGTCATTTTACCCAAAAATGCACGGCAAAACGGAAAAAAAATCATTGTGCGACAAAATCGAAGAAAAAACGCTATTTTGTAACTTTTGGGGGCTTCTGTTTCTACGCAGTGCATATTTCGGTAAAAATTACACCTTATTATTCTGTAGGTCCATACGGTTAAAATGATACCCTACTTATATAGGTTTGATTTTGTCGCACTTCTGGAAAAAATCATAACTACATGCAGGAAAATTTATACGTTTAAAAATGTCATCTTCTGATCCCTATAACTTTTTTATTTTTCCACGTACAGGGCAGTATGAGGACTAATTTTTTGCGCCCTGATCTGAAGTTTTTATCGGTATGATTTTTGTTTTGATCAGACTTTTTGATCACTTTTTATTCATTTTTAATGGTATAAAAAGTGACCAAAAATTAGCTTTTTTTGACTTTGGAATTTTTTTGCGCGTATGCCATTGACCGTGCGGTTTAATTAATTATATATTTTTATAGTTCGGACATTTACGCACGCGGCGATACCACATATGTTTATTTTTATTTTTTTACACTGTTTTATTTTTTTTATGGGAAAAGGGGGGTGATTCAAACTTTTATTAGGGAAGGGGTTAAATTACCTTTATTAACACTTTTTTTTTTTACTTTTTTTTTGCAGTGTTATAGGTCCCATAGGGACCTATAACACTGCACACACTGTTCTTTTACACAGATCACAGGCGTGTATTAACACGCCTGTGATCAGTGTTATCGGTGCTTGACTGCTCCTGCCTGGATCTCAGGCACGGAGCAGTCATTCGCCGATCGGACACTGAGGTGACAGGTAAGGGCCCTCCCGTGTCCTGTCAGCTGTTCGGGACGCCGCGGCGGTCCCGAACAGCCCGACTGAGCAGCCGGGTCACTTTCACTTTCACTTTATAAGCGGCGGTCAGCTTTGACCGCCGCTTCTAAAGGGTTAATACCGCACATCGCAGCGATCGGCGATGTGTGGTATTAGCCGCGGGTCCAGGCCGTTGATGAGCGTCGGGACGAACCGATATGATGCGGGATCACGGGTATTCCAGGCAAAACCTTTTTTATATATATCAACTGGCTCCGGAAAGTTAAACAGATTTGTAAATTACTTCTATTAAAAAATCTTAATCCTTCCAATAGTTATTAGCTTCTGAAGTTTTCTGTCTAACTGCTCAATGATGATGTCACGTCCCGGGAGCTGTGCATGATGGGAGAATATCCCCATAGGAACTGCACAGCTCCTGGGACATGAGTCATCAGAGAGCAGTTAGACAGAAAACAACAACTCAACTTCAGAAGCTAATAACTATTGGAAGGATTAAGTATTTTTAATAGAAGTAATTTACAAATCTGTTTAACTTTCCGGAGCCAGTTGATATATAAAAAAAAGTTTTGGCCTGGAATACACCTTTAAAGAGGATTTCTAGGAATTTTTGAATCATGGCCTATTTAATAATTGATCGGCAGGGTTCCAACACCCGTATTCCCTGATTAGCTGTTTACTATATAGTGAATAGGGCCAGAAGCCCTGTGCCATTCATTGTATATTGGTGGCACCAGGTAACTTCAGCTCAGCCCCCATTCACTTCAATGGAAGCTGAGCTACCGTTACCCAGTGCAACTACTGTACAATAAAAGGCACATGGCTACTGGCCCTGTTCCATGTATAGTCCAAGGTGCCGAAGAGCTGATTAGCGTGGGGGGGGGCTTGGTGTCGGCATCCTGCCAATCAGCGCTTGATAACATATCCTGTGGAAAAATTCTGATATAAATAACAGCCTGTATCATGCCAGACTAGTCCACTACAGTACTAGAGATAGTATACAATAATGGACCCAAAGGTCCAGCAGAAGACGGCCCCATTTGGAGATGGCTTTGTAGCTATGCATACATAGGCTGTTCTGACACAATACATGCCTCTGTGAAAAGATAGCGGCTCCTATATGGCAACTGAGATCTTGAAAGTCATATAAAAATGGCAGTATTGTCAGTCCCAACAAATAGATATCTCACTAATTTATACATACATTTTTGCATACGAGTGTGTGTCTTAGGCTTTAATGTATTGTGTTTTTAATCCATGTATGTTTTCCATTTATTAAGATGATGAACCTAGATGAGTATAATTATTTTCAATATTTGATGACCTTTAAGCCAGTGGCCTACAAAGGCTGGGATCTGCTGAGAATCTCAGCTTCGCCGTGTAGATGTCACAGGGACATTCCTGCATCGCCCTGCCAACAGTAGACTAGAGGAAGGAACCTAGTGCTTGGCATTGGGATAAAAAGAGGTGAGTTCCAGGTTGTCAGGTTTTTTTTGCTGCCATATTAGAGGTGCACCTACCTACCAAACCTACCTACCTACTTTGTGGGAAAAGATACCCATCAACTGAATGAGGGTCTAACTACCTACTCTATGACAAGTCTACCTACCTGCCTACTATATACCCACTCATTTTTTTTATATTAAAAAAAAAAAAAAATTTTACTTTTTTTTTTTTTTTTTACTCCCCCCATCCCCCAAATAATACAGTGCAGTACTGCACTGTATTTTGCCTATGCTTATCAGTGTTACACTGAGAGGCATAGTACAGCTGATTAGACTCTGTCTCAGGCAGGGTCTAATCATCTTTTTTAGCCATGACAACGGTGGCCATTGTCAGACCTCCGGTTGCCATGGCTACCATTGGCCACCCATGATCGCTTTGAGGGTGCCAATGAAGAGCAGAGGGAGCTGTCACCCTATAGATCAGGGGTCCTCAAACTATGGCCCGTGGGCCACATACGGCCCGCCGAGGACATTTATCCGGCCTGCCAGGTGTTTTTGCCACCGCTGCCTGTCTGTAACTTTTTTTTTCTACATGAGAAGGACGATTATTGGTGGAAGAGGGAGAGGGGGCGGCCGCCGCCGATTGGCTGGCCGGCTGAAGCACTGGATCGTGGAAATTGTAGCTGGCTCGTGGGAGAGAGAGCATCAGAGACGTGAAAGACTGAGCATCACAGCGCAGCCACAGTCTTTTAGAGCAGAGGCAGCTTGGAGGAAGTTGGCAGCATCCAAACCAAAGAGGTGAGACAGATGACACCCACATCCCATAGTCACTACTTGGGCTGTGCTGGTGAGCACTAATTGGGCTGAGCTGGCAAGCACTGATTGGGCTGCGGTGATGGGCACTGATTAGGATGCGGTGGTGGGCACTGATTGATGTAACAGAGAGAGTTTCAATGTGCAACTTCAAGGAAAGGGGAAGCTCATCTGTGATATGCAATCACATGTCAAAGCATTTGAAGTAAAATTAGGCCCCCTCATCAAACAAGTGGAGAAAAAATTCAAAGTTCCATTACCAAACAAAAGGTGTGGATTCACTGGAAAAATTGCAAAAGGAGTTCCAATTTAATTTAAAGAGCTTCATCTCCATGAACAGGAGATACGGATTTTCCATAACCCATGTGGATACAATTTACCAAATGGAACTGGCTGAACTGCAGAATTGTGACTCTCTGAAAGACGCATTCAAGTCAAGCAGACTTCATAATTTCTATGCATCTCTCCCCTCTGAGACATATCCTCATCTCAGGAACCATGCACTCAAAATGGCAGCCATCTTTGGCAGCACTTATGTCTGTGAACAGACTTTTTCCAGAAGTAAACATTTGAAATCTCCAACCAGATCATGACTAACTGATGCACACTTGCATCACTTGTTACGACTAGCAGTGACAAATATGGAACCGGATATTGACCATCTCATTAGCCAAAAGCAGGCCCATAGTTCCCATTAAAATACTGGTAAGTTTGTTGATTTAACTTTACTTGTTCTTCATTTTAAATATTGTATTTGTTCCCGTTTTGTTTCTTCACTATAAAATAAGATATATGCAGTGTGCATAGGAATTTAATCATAGTTTTTTTTTTTTTTTACCTATAGTCCGGCCCTCCAACGGTTTGAGGGACAGTGAACCTGCAGAACTGGACAGTGAAAAGTTTGGGGACCCCTGCTATGAATGCTATGGTCACACCAACCGCAGCTTCTATAGCACCCGTTATGCAGTACTCGGATGGGGCTGGCAGAGAGAGTGCATGATTTCATATTTTTAACCAAGAGCTGATTTAGAATCTGTATCAGGCAGAGTTTGATCGGCTTTTGTAGCCATGACAATGGAGGCCATTGTCAGACCTCCGGTTGCAACGGCTGCCATTGGGGACCCGCAATCGTTTTGTGGGGCCCGGATGAAGACCAGAGGGAGCTATCACCCTATACATGCTACAGTCACACTGACCACATCATATATATATATCACCCGTTCTGGGACCTGCGATTAGTCATAGCCGAATTACCTATCACAGCTCCTGGTGGGGAATATGAAATTACAGTGTCGGAATGGGAAGGGCGAGTGGCGGAGTGTCTCGCGACCTATACCTGTAAGCATCAGCAACTGATGTCACCTTTAGGACTAGCCAGCTCATCCTAATGTGTAAAGTACCTGCTAATTAGGACAGGCCAGCTTGTCCTGAGATGCCAGCATGTTAAAACTTGATAAATCTGTGACCTCTGCAAAGTGAAAACTGAAATTGCCTTTAAAAGGCTGTTTTTTTATTTTTAGGGTACAGACAAAAGTTGTAAAAAATGCATACAAAATTTCATGTGCCAAATTAAAGAAAAAAGGGCAGCTCTAAATACAGTGATAAATCTCCCCCTATAATCATTACTACAATATTCCTGCTATATGGGGGCCCTACCTACCCACTATTTGGGAACACTACAACTGTATTGGAGCACAAAGAGGGGGTAATATTATTGTATAAGGGAACAAATGAAAGCATAATGTCTGTGTTATAAGTGTTATTAGTGTGTGACGGCACAAAGAGGATGCTATTACTGTGTGGGAGCCTTATAGCTGTATGGGCAAATACAGCAAAATGATCCAAATTCAATGGCAAGTCAACCAACAATATGTATTTACAACAAAAAATAAAGGTAAAGTTTTACTTTTATCATGCTATCTATATACAGTATACCTACTCCCATTCTATTGGAAGTTGGTCCTTTTGTCTGGTAATAAAGACTTGTTGTTAATACTTTAAAGGACATCTGCTGCAAAAGACAACTTAAAGGGGTAGTCCAGTGGTGAAAAACTTATCCCCTATCCTAAGGATAGGGGATAAGTTTGAGATCGCGGGGAGTCCGACCACTGGGGCCCCCTGTGATCTCTCTGTACGGGGGCCAAGCTCTCCGGCCAGATAGCGGGTGTCGACCCCCACACAAAGCGGCGGCCGACACGCCCCCTCACTTCGGCTCTGCCATAGAGTTGTATTGAGGGGGCGTGTCGGCCGCCGCTTCGTGCGGAGGACGACACGCCCCCTTCCCGTGGGCTGTCAGGGCTCCGTACAGGAGATCTCAGGGGGCCCCAGCGGTCGGACCCCCCCTGCGATCTGCAACTTATCCCCTATCCTTAGGATAGGGGATAAGTTGTTCACCACTGGGTCACCACTGGACTACTCCTTTAACTCCACAGGATAGGGGATAAGTGTCTAGTCGGGTTTTTACCATTATAAAACCCACAACCTGCAACCAGGATTTTTTTCCCTCCTATCCCCTGCCATTGCTCAGTTTACTTACTGACCAATGGCAGTTGGAGGCGGGGGGGGGGGGGGGTGAGTTACCATTCAAACCAGCCCCTGGATGTCGGGACAGAGCAGGGAGAAGATGGGTGCGGTGGCTGGGGTTATGGGTACCTGGCGGCAATATCGGATGCAGCATCTGCGGGGACTTGCAGACGGGACCTGCGGCGGCATCATCATGGCAGCGGGACCTGCAGTAAGCATCAGGCGGGGACAGCGGTGGAGGCAGCAGTGACGATAGCCTCCACCGCTGCCTCCAGACTACAACTCCCAGCATGCCCAGACAGCCAAAGGCTGTGTCCCTCCAGATGTTGCAAAACTACAAATCTCAACATGCCCACACAGTCCAGGCATGCTGGGAGTTGCAGTTCTGTAACATCTGGCCCTTCAGGTGTTGCAGAACTACAACTCCCAGCATGCCTGGACAGTCCCTGTACTTGTGACTGGAATTTTTCCCGCTCGGGTTATTCATTTATGTCTTGCGCCCGAAAAAACATTGTGCACGCGAAAATAAGCATTGCGCATTAAATGTGCGCCAATTTAGTAAATGTGAAGGGAAAGAGGAGTCGGGAGTAAAAAAAACCTGATACAATAGTAAATGACCCCCAATGTGTAGGTAGGTATTATGACTTATACAGTACCTTGGATCGTCCAATGGGTTTGCAGTTTGCTGAAGGATAGATATTAGAGGGTTAGTGTCATTGACAATCAAGTGTACATCAGTTTGATATTCCTATCTGTAACATAAAATGGGATATATTACAAGGGAAGACTAGATGGACCATGTGGTATTGTCTGCTGGGAACCTTCTAAGTTTTTATGGAAGTAACAAATTCAGTTTTGGGATAAATTAAAACAAATCATTATATACTATAGGGGGAGATTTATCAAAACCTTCCCAGTTGCCCATAGCAACCAATCAGCTCGCTTCTTTCATTTTTAACAAGGCCTCTGCAAAATAAAATCTTGCGATCTGATTGGTTGCTATGGGCAACTGGGCAACTTTTCCTCTGACAGGTTTTAATAAATCTCCCCCAACTATGAGTTTATTCAGGAATTCTCTCCCTTCATGCTCTCCGTCTTAGAAGGTCATGCTGATAGGATTCAAATTATATGAATACATACATATGTTATCTCACATGTGAACCTGCTCTTACAACTTTAGACCTATCTGGATATTACAGGGATTGAACTGTAAAAAAAATACAATTTGTCTAAGGGGAATGTCCATTGATTTTGTGTTTACTTCTCTCTTAAATGTATGTCATGGATTTACATGACCTCCACACATTTCTTTAATGAATAGGTTACATCTGACTGTAAGGTTTACATGATTTACATGGTACTACAAACACCCCAACATACTTACCCAATAACAAATATATCAACTTGTGCTGAATAGAATGTTAGGAAAAAAGTGAAAATGAAAAATAAACATAAAATGAAGGAGCATAAAAACTGAGTTATGGAATATCATAGCATGCTAAAATAAGATAAAAAATACTGGTTGTAAATTTAAGTAAAAAGAGCCATTGAGATGCTTTTTTACTCCCAAGTAGGTGAAACATCTATTCATGCCTTTGCGTGCTCATAACAACTCTCACCAATAACCAAATGTGGCAACCCTTAAGCCATGTTCACATGTCCGGAATTTCGGTGTGGAATTCCACATTGGAATTCCGCCGGAGATTCCAGAGCAGCAGGGTCTCATTGTATTCAATGGGATTCCGTTGCACTATGCACATGTCAGCAGAAAGAATTAACCTGTTTATTCTTCCTGCAGACTCCGCAGGGTATGCATAGCCGCCTATGAGCAGTCTCTGGAATAGCATAGGAGTCTCTAGGGAATGAAGACATTCTCGCCATGTGAACATAGCCTTACAGCTCATATGGAGGTTATTCATAGTCTGGGACGATGAAAAATGGTGAAAAAAAACACTCTTTGAGTGCAGCAAGAACAGTCAAATTGGTTGATATTGTTTTTACAGACACAGATAGAATTACGAAATATGTGAAGCTGTATTACAACTTGACATTGAAACATGTTTATACCATTCCAAATGCAACTGTTTTTACTGCATGAGTGCAGGATGGTAAAAAGTACATAATATTGTATTATAGGTATCCTGTACCTTGCATATGTTAAAATGGACAACTATGGTATGGCCAAGCCACTAATAATTGTATGGGCACTGCAGTGTTAGATATCTTTTAGGAAGCACCACTGTGTAGTTACAATATTGCCCTAGTATCGAGAAAACTTGCTTTTAGGCTTGCACTTCAGTATGAATCAGAAGTGGCCAATGGCATCACAAGGTCTGGCCAATCAAAAAAACACATTATGGCATTAAAATGATGCTCAAAGTGGTGGAGGTGGGGCCCAATTGTTAATGGGTGGGACATATTTCTGACAAATTTTCTATAATTTTGACTCCTGATTATGAATTAGACATACTATAGCTCCCAAAAGTAAGTCAGGTGACCACCCTGAATAATTCATGTAATAAAAAGTTGATACAAAGTCAGCAGAAAATAGTTTATGTTGTTTGAACACCAGTAGAAAATTGTCAATAAAAAGGTACGATCTCATAAATTAGTAACGACAAAATGGAAAACATAAACAAGGGATAAAACAGACTTAACAGAATTGGAAGACAGAAGGTTATCATTTCTGTCTGGCACATTTCTTGTACCTTTCATATAAATAAAAAAAGAGAAACAGAGCTGTGATGGTGCTCGAACAATATTTATAGCTGACGTTTACTTATACACAGCTTGTCTACTTATTCATAAAGCTTTCTTTACAATTTCTCTGACAATATTAGTTGAAATTGTTTATTGGTGCACATATACACTAAATAGTTTGCTATGTTGTATTGTACATAAAGACACTGTATAAAGCTATTTCTTTGGCATGTCAAACCTCATGTAATAATGGAGAAAGGAGTCCCAGCACTCACCAAAACTTCTAACAAAATAGTAGTTTTATTCTATATCCTCAATAAAACAGGACACGTTTCGACCTTAATCCTTCCTCTGCTGTTAACATGATCGCACGCAGACGATGTCCTGTTTTATTGAGGATATAGAATTAAACGACTATTTTGTTTGAAGTTTTGGTGAGTGCTGGGACTCCTTTCTCCATTGTGCATTCATTTATCCACGTAAAGGGACGACCTTCATCTACCTTACACCTCACATAATATCCTATTATAAAAATGAAGGTATAGATTGTATTCTCGATGGGACTCCCACTCTTCTTTTTTCACATGGTTTTTAAGAATCTGACCAATGTTGGAGGTTGGGCACTCTTTTACATATACAGTCATGGCCGTAAATGTTTAAACACCCCTGAAATTTTTCAAGAGAATTAAGTATTTTTCACAGAAAAGGATTGCAGTAACACGTTTTGCTATACACATGTTTATTCCCTTTGTGTGTATTGGAACTAAACCAAAAAAGGGAGGAAAAAAAGCTAATTGGACATAATGTCACACCAAACTCCAAAAATGGTCTGGACAAAATTAATGGCACCCATAACTTAAAGGAGTACTCTGGGGCAGTATTCCTGCTCCGTCCTGCCCGGGCTGCAAAAAAAAATGAAAATAAACCATCTCTCACCTTCCTGGGTTCCCGCGGAGCGCCACTACAGCTGATCGGTCCTCCGGTCCATCCTCTTCATACTTCCGGGTGTAACGAAGCGTCACATGGCGCTCAGCCTATCGCCGGCCGCCGCGATGTTCTGCCTCGGCCCATAATAGGCTGAGCGCCATGTGACGATTCGTTCACACGGAAGTATGAATAAGATGGACCGGAGGACCCATCAGCTGTAGTGGCGCTCCGCGGGAACCCAGGAAGGTGAGAGATGGTTTATTTTCATTTTTTTTGCAGCCCGGACAGGACGGAGCAGGAAAACTCTGCACCAGAGTACTCCTTTAATATTTGGTTGCACACCCTTTGGAAAAAGTAACTGAAATCAGTCGCTTCATATAACCATCAATAAGCTTCTTACACCTCTCATCCGGAATGTTGGACCACTCTTCCTGTGCAAACTGCTCCAGGTCTCTCTTATTGGAAGGGCGTTTTCCCAACACCAACCTTTTCCTAACAGCAATTTTAAGATCTCTCCACAGGTGTTCAATGGGATTTAGATCTGGACTCATTGCTGGCCACTTCAGAACTCTCCAGCGCTTTGTTGCCATCCATTTCTGGGTGCTTTTTGACGTATGTTTGGGGTCATTGTCCTGCTGGAAGACCCAAGATCTCGGATGCAAACCCAGCTTTCTTACACTGGCTGTACAGTGCGACCCAAAATCCGTTGGTAATCCTCAGATATCATGATGCCTTGCACACATTTAAAGGCACCCAGTGCCAGAGGCAGCAAAACAACCCCAAAACATAATTGAACCTCCACCATATTTCACTTTAGGTACTGTGTTCTTTTCTTTGTAGGCCTCATTCCGTTTTTGGTAAACAGTAGAATGATGTGCTTTACCAAAAAGCTCTATCTTGGTCTCATCGTTCCACAAGACATTTTCCCAGAAGGATTTTGGCTTCCACAAGTTCATTTTGGCAAAATGTAGTCTTGCTTTTTTATGTCTCTGTGTCAGCAGTGGGGTCCTCCTGGGTCTCCTGCCATAGCATTTCATTTAAATGTCGATGCATAGTTTGCGCTGACACTGATGCTCCCTGAGCCTGCAGGACAGCTTGAATATCTTTGGAATTTGTTTTGGGCTGCTTGTCCACCATCCGGACTATCCTGCGTTGACACCTTTCATCAATCTCTCATTCATCTCTTCTGTCCATGCCCCGGGAGATTAGCTACAGTGCCATGGGTTCCAAACTTCTTGATAATATTGCGCACTGTGGACAAAGGCAAATCTAGATATCTGGAGATGGACTTGTAGCCTTGAGATTGTTGAAAATGTTTCCACAATTTTGGTTCGCAAGTCTTTGGACAGTTCTTTTCTCCTCTTTCTGTTGTCCAAGTGAACTTCTCTCCTTTTTATCTGCTTTCAGGTGTGATTTTTATATTGCCCACACCTGTTACTTGCCCTAGGTGAGTTTAAAGGAGCATCGCATGCTTGAAACAATCTTATTTTTCCAAAATTTTGAAAGGGTGCCAATAATTTTGTCCAGCCCATTTTTGGAGTTTGTGACAATTATTGTGACAATATGAATAATATTGTTATGTAATAATACTTTAGAAATATTCTGTTAACAATAAAAGAGATATTTGAATAAATAAATAAATAAAATAAAAGTGTAGGCATCATATGAAGGTGGCCTCCATGCTTCTTGGAAAGCTTTGCAAGTATTTAGGGTTTTTCTTTTCTTTCTTTTTTTTTTGCCTCTATTAGTTAATAGTACAGCCCGATTTTTGTACACCAAGCAATATAGTTGTAACGCCTGCGCTCCGGCCGGACACGCCGGGTGTGAGCGCTCTTTGCTCATGTCTCTGCTGCCGGCGGGGCTGGGATTCACATCACGGGATGCACCCGCATGTGAATCCCAGCCCGTCACTCACCTCCCTCATCTTCCGTTCCTCCGTGTCCTCACGGCCCCGGCGCGCGCGCCTCCGCCTCCTAGGGTGCGGACACGCCGGAGCTCTTACATTTAACCCCTTAAGGACTCAGCCAATTTTGGCCTTAAGGACTCAGACAATTACATTTTTACGTTTTCATTTTTACCTCCTCGCCTTCTAAAAATCATAACTCTTTTATATTTTCATCCACAGACTAGTATGAGGGCTTGTTTTTTGCGCGACCAGTTGTCCTTTGTAATGACATAATTCATTATATCATAAAAAGTATGGCACAACCAAAAAACACTATTTTTGTGGGGAAATTAAAAAGAAAAACGCAATTTTGCTAATTTTGGAAGGTTTCGTTTTCACGCTGTACAATATATGGTAAAAATGATGTGTGTTCTTTATTCTGAGGGTCAATACGATTAAAATGATACCCATTATTACATACTTTTCTATTATTGTTGTGCTTAAAAAAAATCACAAACTTTTTAAC